>NC_080021.1:119029246-119336875 GCF_030020395.1 Manis pentadactyla | reverse complement strand
CTGACAATAATTTTCTTCAGTATCTTAAAGATATTTCCATTGGCTTTCAGCTTTTAGTGTTACTTTTGAGAAGTCAGGTATAAGTCTGACTGTACTCCTTTTATTTTTCTTTGTTTTTAGATGTTCCCTCTGCTCTTACTTTTCTGAAGTTTCACTGTGATATAAGGAGATATGAGTCTTTTTATTTATTTGGGATTTATTATACACCTTAAATCACTATTTGGCATCTTTCGTTATTCTGGAAACTTTTCACATATATTATTTCTTCTAGTATTGATTCCTCCTCTTTCTTCTCCCCTTTTGAAATATCAAAAACAATGTATATTAGATATTATATAAGTCCACTCTGTGCCTCTTGGCCTTACTTCTATATTTTCCATCTTTTTGTTTCCCTCTGCTACCTTCTGTATAATGTTTTCTGACTTTTATGTATTTCCATGGTCTGTTTGATTATTTCCTCCCCCAGTTTGGGGAAGTTTTCAGCAATTATTTCTTCAAAGACACTTTCTATCCCTTTTTCTCTCTCTTCTTCTTCTGGTACCCCTATAATACAGATATTGTTCCTTTTGGATTGGTCACACAGTTCTCTTAATATTGTTTCTTTCCTGGAGATCCTTTTATCTCTTTCTGCCTCAGCTTCTATGCGTTCCTGTTCTCTGGTTTCTATTCCATCAATGGCCTCTTGCATCCTATCCATTCTGCTTATAAATCCTTCCAGAGTTTGTTTCACTTCTGTAATATCCTTCCTGGCATCTGTGATCTCCCTCCAGACCTCATCCTTAGCTCTTGTATATTTCTCTGCATCTCTGTCAGCATGTTTATGATTTTTATTTTGAATTCTTTTTCAGGAAGACTGGTTAGGTCTGCCTCCTTCTCTGGTGTTGTCTCTGTGATCTTTGTCTGCCTGTAATTTTGCCTTTTCATGGCGATAGGAATAGTTTGCAGAGCTGGGATGAGTGACGGCTGGAAGAACTTCCCGTCTTGTTTCTGGCCTTCCTCTCTTGGGAGAACAGCTACCTCTAGTGGCTTGTGCTGGGTAGCTGCACGCAGACAGGGCTTCTGCTTCCTGCCCTGCTGCTATGGAGGTTATCTCTGCTGTTGCTGTGGGCATGGCCTGCTTCAGGCTGCTGCATTGGAGGAAGAATGGCCAGGAGGCTATTTATCTCTGTAAGGGGCCTTCGTGCTCCCTGCTGCCCAAGGGGTTAGAGTGCCCAGAAATCCCCAGATTCCCTGCTGCTAGACTAAGTGTCCCAGGACGCTTCCGTCTGGCCATGTGGTCCCTGTCCCTTTAAGACTTCCAAAAAGCACTCGCTTTTCTTTGTCCTGGGTGCAACATCTGCAGGGACCCACTCACAGGTCTTACTGTCCTTTTTCCCTAGTTTCCAGCACCTCACGCATGCACTGTGTCTGCGCTCTGGTGCGGATGGCTGGGACTGGGTATTTAGCAGTCCTGGGCTCCCTCTCCCTCCCTGCTCTGACTCCTCTCCTCCCGCCGGGAGCTGGGGTGTGGGGTGCTCAGGTCCCGCTGGGCCTGGGCTTGTATCTTACCCCCTTCGCGAGGCGCTGCATTCTTGCAGGTGTGGATGTGGTCTGGCTGTTGTCCTGTGTCTTCTGGTCTCTCTTTTAGGAAGAGTTTTCTTTGTTGTATTTTCAAAAATATATGTGGTTTTGGGAGAAGATTTCCGCTGCTCTACTCACGCCACCATCTTGGCTCCGCCCTTCCTTCTGATTTTTAATACAATGCATATTATGTTGATAATTATTTCCTGATAACTGTAATATTAAAGTCTCTTTATGACAACTCTTGCTTCTTTTGGTCCCTGCTTATAGTGTCTTGCTTCCTTGTTTGCCTGGTTATCTTTGACTGAGTGCTAGTCATTGCTTATGAAAATTATTTTTAAGAATCATTTGAAGTCTAGCATGAAGCTATCTTCCTATGCAAAGAGTTTATGTTTGCTTCTGCCAAGTCTCAGACACTTAAACCAAGTATAACACTTGAGGTAGTATGAACCAGGACACTATGCTTTAGGTTTAGGTTACTTCTGGTTCACTCTTATGTAAGACTATATGTCTTTTGGGCACTGCTTTATTTGGGAGCCACCATACCTTTAATAAACTCTGGACTGTGATTTTTGTCCTCCTCCATCACAAACTGATCAGAAGAAAAACTCCTATTTTCTCAGACATTTCTCAGAATGCTCTCAGGGCAAAAATGCTTCTATGCTCACTTACTCTGTAAGTGCAGACTCCTTCCTCTCTTATCACATCTTAAAGAGATGAGTTTGTTTATTTTAGCCAGCCAGTTTTGGTTGTTTTCAGTGGAATGATTGGTCCTGTCTTACCATTCCTCAAAATAGGAATGTGCTTCTATTCATATAGAAGTGTAGGTAAATGACTAATGTAAGAAGTGCTTCAGGAATGCTCAGCAGGAAAGAAAGACCACTGGAGTAAGAGACTAGAGGAAGGCATTTGGAAAAGGAATGTTACTCACTCTTGGTGTTCAATGGTGCAAAACAAAGTGCAAAACAAAGTCCCAACTTTAGGTCTCTGACTCACTTGAACATAATGCCACAAATGTAATCTGAGGTTGGGCAAAATTCATTCCATCAGTGGAGGTCCATCTAGAATTCATGAAAAATTTTCACTCTGTCCTAGAAAATATTTTAAAAGACAGTTTAGAATTTCCATGCCCATTAAAGCAAAACCATCATTTTCTTTAGAATGATCTATCTGAAAAAGGGGCAACTGGGTCTTATTTCTTACACTAAAGATTGTGCAGGATTGAAAGCTATTCATGTGCAATTCTAGGATTGGTTCCTTGAGCAAACAAATCTGTCTCCAGTGAAAGTTGCCAAAATGTTATATTACATAAACACTAGAACTGAACAGCAGTGTTTCTGAAAGATTAACACACTTGCAAATCACCTGGAGACCTTGTTAAAATGCAGATTATGATCCTGGGTGGGGTGGGGTCAAAATTCTGCCTTTTTAACAAGCTCCCAGATAATCTCAGTGCTGCTAGTCCACAAACAACACTTCAAGTAGCAAGATCTATGGTTCAGAACATTTCACAATGAACACGGATCTGTGTTCCTTCTCCATATAAGGCTTTCCCACACATGGAAAAATTTTTTGTATTTATTGAGAACTGGAATGTCAGAGAGGAGCTATCTTAGTTGGCAATGCAATTAAGTGTTTACAGCTGCACAGCAAGTCCACCTCGCAACTGGAATTATCTCCTTAGGGCCCAGATATGTGGGTTAAGCATTACTACTCTGGAAGCAGAACCTCAAGCCAAAATAAGTCAAAAGCTTCACATTTTATTCGTTGAACATACTAATGAATTTTTAAAATTTTTTCTTGTTTTTCCTTTTTTCCAGATCAACCATTTTGTTTTAATGAGTCCTTTCCTTATTTTGTTGCTTCCTCTAAGCAGAGGTTCATCTCTTAGATAAACAGATGGGAAGGAGAATGAGGGATGGCATTGAAAAGAGATTCCTTCCTGTGTACAGTCAGATCTGCCAGTAGTGGGGCTGCCCGGCAGTAGCCTATGTGTCAGGGACATGTGGGAGACAGAAAGGTACTGGAAGCCTGGGAACCACAGGTAACAGCAGCCTCAGGTCTTTGGTTAGGCCTCTTCAAAACAGACCCTACTAAACAGGACAGGTGGGGCCCCTCCCCAGAGATCAGTTCTGGGAAGAGTGAGCCAAGTCAGCCAGTTTGTGCTAGTGAAGAAAGCACCCCAGTAAGACTCCAACTAGTAAAGCTAAGCCACCCGTAGGATTCTGTGTCCTCTGGCAGTGTAAGGTTTGAGCATTCCTGGATGGGTAGGAGAAGACACTCAGTGGTGCTGCTAGAGGTTAGGTAGCGTTTTGTTGGGGGATCATCTCTCTTAAGTCTATGTGCTCCAGGAACTGAAGTACATCTCTCCCCGTCTCCGCAGGCTAGTCACTCTGCTTTCCAGCATGGCACCGCCCTCTGACTCATTTGCTGGCTGCTTCTGAGTGAGCCTAAAAGTGTGGTCTGTGGACGATGTCTGGGGGCTTCTTAGAATGTAGGTTTTTAGGTCTCACCCCAGGCCTCTTGAATCAACATCTGAATTTTAACAAGATGCCCTGGTGGTTCACATGCACATTAATGTTTGAGAAATTCTGATTTAGAAGACACATAGTTATTTGGACTGAAGATGCCCTTCCTCGGCCGTTTGGAGAACTGATCCTTGTTCTCCAAAAAAAGCACACAGGGGCTCTTGGACAACTCTTTCCAAAGACATAGGGACCTCTCAAGGAAACCCAAAGCTCTGTGGGTATAAACAATAGTGATTATATCGACTCATCTTGTGCTTCAACTTGTGAATTTGGAGTTGCTTGAATTTTTAACTATGATATAATGAGATAAAATGAATGGTGTTGGATTCTCTTAATCCCTCTTCACTAGGCTGTTCCAGAAATAGTCATCCATAAGCCATAGGGGAGTTGAGATGAAAACTTTTGGAACATGAAATTTTGGTCCAAATGGGATTTTTGCTGGTGTTACTAATTAAGATTCTCTTCAAAACTAGGCCAGCACCATGCTATCCAGTTGGCAGTATGTTTAGAATCCCTCTGTAAATACTCAGTAGCTTGTACAAATAGGGAGGCTTTACTTTCCCATCATAAAGAGGGACTGAAATAAAACCCAGACAACTCTATAAGTTTGTCCTTGTCATAAAAATAGTGGAATTCACTGAGAGCTGCCTTTCTGCACCCACACAGGATACTGGCTGGCCAGTTAATTGGCCATGGGAACCAGCTGGTGGTGTTTTCACTCTATTCAAACTGCCAGAGGGGAGGCCAAACTGAGCTATGCTCAACAAAGTGGGAAAGCTTTACATTTAGGTGATGTGAGTATCCACATAGAGTAAACAAGGCTGCCTGATTTTCATAAATTAGCCCTTACAACTCCTGTATAGCTTCTCTTGAGGAAAAAAATTCCTCCAAAGCTCTACATGGCTGGTGTCTGGTATCACTGTGTTTCTCGTTCAGACAGAAATCTTGACTGTCATCTCCTGACTTCTGAATATTTGGTTGAGAGAATGGAACACAGGAGTTTCACACTTTTTTCTTTGAATGCACAGCCTGAAAAGTTAAGTAGTTGGGTGGAGCTAGAGCTGCAAGAGGGAGAAGTGAGCTGACTGCATCTGCTCAATACTTTGAATATTGTATGAGCAAGTAAGTGAATTACTAAACAATCGATATCCCATGAGAACAGAAATTTTGTTTGCCATGTTCATGTCTGTCTACTCAGAGGCAAGACCAGTGCCTGATATGCGGCTGGTATTCGATAAATATTTGTTGAATGTATGAATGTGTTGGACCATTTACCTCTGGAGGTAACTGTTGAAACTGAGTCCATTTTACTTTGTTTAACCTTTTGCTTTTCTTCCCATTTTGTGTTTTGCCAAAAAACCCCTCTTCTTTTTTCCCCTGCTTATTTCACAGGGTCTTCCAATACCTGAGCAAATGGCAAATACAGTATTTTTTTTCTGGAACTACTTGAGATCAAGTTGCCAGCTGAATGCTCCATCATTTCTGAATACTTTAGTGTGTATTTCCTACAAGCAAGGACATTCTCCTGTACAAACACACTGCAACCATCAAAACGAAGATATTAACAATGAGACATTTCTATAATCTATTCCTCTGACCTTATTCCATTTTCATCAGTTGTCCCAATAATGGCCTTCATGGCAGAAAGGACCCCATCCAAAGTCACTCGTTGCTTTTAGTTGTCATGCTGCAGTCGTCTCTTGGTCTGGAGGTTTTTCAGTCTTTGCTTGATATTCAGGATCTTGATATTTGTTAAGATTACAGCCCAGTAGAATGTAGAATGTGCCTCAATTTGGGTTTGTTTGATTTGCCCTCATGATTAAATTTTGGCCATGTATTTTTGGTGGAAATATCAGAAGGGTTGCTTTGTTCTTCTCAATGCATCCTACCAGGAGATACACAGCTTTAATTTATCTCAATAATGATGAGATTCACTTAGACACTTGATTATGGTCTCTGACAATCTTCTCCACCCTAAATTTATTCCTTTTCCCTTTAATAAGTATTTTGAGGGGAGTAATTTGAACTTATGTAAATATTTTGTTACTCTATAAACTCCAATTAATGCATATTTGTGTATATCAATATTGACTCAGGCTTTTTTTTGTTTTTTGAGTGATACCCCATTATTTTTTTATCTTATTTACTTTTATTAAAGTATAGTTAATGCAAACTATTATGTTAAAAGAAGGACAAAAACCACATGATCATCTCCAGAGATGCTGAAAAAGCATTTGACAAGATTCAACATCCATTTATGATAAAAACTCTCAACAAAACGGATATAGAGGGCAAGTACCTCAACATAATAAAGGCCATATATGACAGACCCACAGCCAACATACTTAACAGCAAGAAGCTGAGAGCTTTTCCTTTAAGATCAGGAACAAGACAAGGATGCCTACTTCCCCCACTTTTATTCAACATAGTACTGGAGGTCCTAGCCATGGCAATCAGACAACACAAAGAAATGCAAGGCATCCAGACTGGTAAGGAAGAAGTTAAACAGTCCCTGTTTGCAGATGACATGATATTGTACATAAAAAGCCCTAAAGAATCCACTCCAAAACTACTAGGTCTAATATCTGAATTCAGCAAAGCTGTGGGTTACAAAATTAATACACAGAAATCTATGGCATTTCTATACACTAACGATGAATTGCATCAAAAAGAATGAAATACTTTGGAATAAACCTAACCAAGGAAGTGAAAGACCTATACCCTGAAAACTATGAGACACTATTAAGATAAATTAAAGAGGACACTAATAAATGGAAATTCATCCCATGCTCTTGGCTAGGAAGAATTAATATTGTCAAAATGGCCATACTGCCTAAAGCAATCTACAGATTCAATGCAATCCCTATCAAAATACCTACAGCATTCTTCAATGAATTAGAGCAAATAGTTCTAAAATTCATATGGAACCACAAAAGATCTTGACTAGCCAAAGCAATTCTGAGAAGGAAGAATAAAGCTGGGGGAATTATGCTCCCCAACTTCAAGGTCTATTACAAAGCCACAGTAATCAAGACAATTTGGTACTGGCACAAGAACAGACCCATAGAGCAGTGGAACAGAATAGAGAGTCCAGATATAAAATCAAGCATATCTGGTCAATTAAGATACGATAAAGGAACCATGGATATACAACGGGGATATGACAGCCTCTTCAACAGCTGGTGTTGGCAAAACTGAACAGCTACATGTAAGAGAATGAAACTGGATTATTGTATAACCCTGTACACAAAAGTAAACTCAAAATGGATCAAAGACCTGAATGTAAGTCATGAAATCATAAAACTCTTAGAAAAACATATAGGCAAAAATCTCTTGGACATAAACATGAGCAACTTCTTCATGAACATATCTCCCTGGGCAAGGGAAAGAAAAGCAAAAATGAACAAGTGGGACTATATCAAACTAAAAACCTTCTGTACAGCAAAGGATATCATCAATAGAACAAAAAGGCATCCTACAGTATGGGAGAATATATTCATAGATGACATATCTGATATTGACATCCAAATTATATAAAGAGCTCATGCACCTCAACAAACAAAAAGCAAATAAGCCAATTAAAAAATGGGCAGAGGAGATGAACAGGCAGTTCTCCAAAGAAGAAATACAGATGGCCAACAGGCACATGAAAAGATGCTCCACATTGCTAATCATCAGAGAAATGCAAATTAAAACCATAATGAGATATCACCTCACACCAGTAAGGATCGCCACCATCCAAAATACAAACAACAAGAAATGTTGGTGAGTATGTGGAGAAAGGGGAACCCTTCTACACTGCTGGTGGAAATGTAAACTAGTTCAACCATTGTGGAAAACAGCATGGAGGTTCCTCAAAAAACTAAAAATAGAAATACCATTTGACCCAGGAATTCCACTTCTAGGAATTTACCCTAAGAATGCAGCAGCCCAGTTTGAAAAGACATATGCACTCCTATATTTATTGCAGCACTATTTACAATAGCCAAGAAATGAAAGCAACCTAAGTGTCCATCAGTAGATGAATGGATAAAGAAGAGGTGGTACATATACACAATGGAATATTATTCAGCCATAAAAAGAAAACAAATCCTACCATTTGCAACAACATGGATGGAGCTAGAGGGTATTATGCTCAGTGAAATAAGCCTGGTGGAGAAAGACAAGTACCAAATGATTTCACTCATCTGTGGAGTATAAGAACAAAGGAAAAACTGAAGGAACAAAACAGCAGCAGACTCACAGAACCCAAGAATGGACTAACAGTTACCAAAGGGAAAGGGACTGGGGAGGGTGGGTGGAAAGGAGAGATAAGGGGGAAAATAGGCCATTACTATTAGCAAGGATAATGTAAGGGGGTGGGACATGGGAAAGGCAGCATATACAGAAAAGACAAGTGGTGATTCTATAGCATCTTACTACGCTGAAGGAGAGTGACTGGAATGGGGTATGCGGAGGGGACTTGATAATGGAGGAAGTCTAGTAACCATAATGTTGTTCAAGTAATTGTATATTAATGATAGCACAAAAAAATTATGTTAGTTTCAGGTGTACAACTTAGTGATTTGGCAATTATATACATTACAAAATGCTCACTACCGTAAGTGTAGTTCCCATCTGTCATCATACAATATTATCACAATGTTAATGACAATATTTCCTATGCTGTACTTTCATCCCTGTGACTTATTTTTTATAGCTGTAAGTTTGTGCTTCTTCATCCCCTTCACCAATTTTGCCTGTCCCCCCTACCTGGTTATGATCCATTATTAACATTGTTTACTTTGATTCTCTAATTGTCCTAGTTTGGCCAGCAGAAGCCCCTTTGAACTGGTTTCTGTGACACTGACAGGTCCCCAGTCATTTGAACCCTTCTTCCTTTTCTGGTATAATTACATGTTTCCAGCTCATTACTAATTTTCCTGCCCTACCCATGGCATCAACCATTTCTACAAGGAGCCCTGGTTCTTTTAGCAGAGAAGGGTATTTAGAGACAAGTATCTGGGTTCTAGGCATCCTCATTGCTAGCGGGGTATTGCCTTCTCAGTGGACAGAGATAAGGTATATATATATGTGTGTTCATACAAGCACACACATACCTGTATGTGTAAATACATATATGTATATGAACACACATTGACCTTTATATCTACATCTAGGTGTTTATTTCTATTTATCTCTCCATCTGTTTGGAAACCCCCAAGGAATCATATCAATACCTCCAATTTCAAACCAGTACCATGGGGTTCACTCTAGTTTTCTCTTTCCCTATTTTGTAGCTCACTTCTCAGGCAGTGAACAACCTGAATCTCATTGGCCTTATCATGTGTGCTTGATTAATCCCTCTGTACATGTACCCAGTCCCCACGGAAGCCATCCACACATGGATGCCCCCTTACCTATTGGGATTCTAGTCCCACGGGCTGGACCACAGGTGCGCTTCCCCACAGGGCTGAGCCCCCGCCTTGCTGGAATGCTGACACTCCTCACGGGCAGCTCTTCTATGCAGATATCCCCATTTTCTTCTTCAGCTTCTTCACTCCACTCTGGGTCACTGTGGCCACTTCCCTTTATCCCTTGCTCTGCCTCACCTAGCAGCTCTATGACCAGACAGGTCAGGAAAGGAAAAGACTGAGGGACCTAACCAGGCTTTTATGATTTGCAATGCAAACCTTTTCTTACTCTGAAAGACTGTCCAAGTTTGTTTGAAGCAGCCCCAAACTTGAGCTACTTCAACTGCATCCCTGAGGAGGAGGCAGACATCCAAACATGTTAGAATGCTCTTGCTGTGGAACTTGCTAGAGAAGAGCTCCCTCTGTGTTTTCCCTGCGCTGACCATCAAGAGCAAAGATTTCCTTCTCTAGCATCACGTTGTTCACCATTTTCATTTCTACTGCTCTTGTTACTGTTCTCTGCTCTTTGCTTATGTTTCCCAAATCCAGTAAACAAATAAAACCGGCACAGCCTTCAAGGCCTTCTGCTGATGCAGTGGGGAAAGGATGAAAACACTGCAGTTTTAGGTGAGGGAAAAAAAACAAAGCAAAAACAAAAATCCTCTTCAACCTGTTACTCAAAAGATGACAATTTCCCTCCATCTCATTTTCTTCTCTGGTGTTTATCATGTCTTGCTACAAACATCCCAGATCTAAGGGAACTTCTGATCCCTATTGTTATGTAAGAGCTTTACCCACCCCCACTTTTGGGTGGGTTATATGTCGATTATATAAGCATCAAGGCTGGCCTGTATCACACATTACATTAGCTTGAGCACAGCCTCTTACAGAAGTCACGTAGGTACTTTGCTGCTTGCTACCTTGTACCCTAGCGACATTACTCACCCATTTCAGAACAGGGCTTCCACTTAAAAAGAAGGTCATGGCCACTTGTGTTCAGAAGTGTGAAATCAAAGTCGATAATTTGGTAAAAGCTTCATAAATAAGAGGAATTTTTAATTATTGTTTTTACATAATTTCTTTCAGAATCATTACTGATGTATTGCTGAATGTTGATGTAGGCAGGCAAGGTGGCTGGAAGTGGGAGGAAGGATATTTACAAAATCCTCTTAGTTGTTGACGTTAGCTTCCTGGATTTCTTTTTTTCTTTTAAGCAAATCTTAATGGAACAAATGACATGACAAAGTACTCAGAAAACATCTGAAACATGAGATCCACGTACACACGCCTCCAGATATCATCTTGACAAGTCTGATGTTTGTGTTCAGTGGGTGTCTGCAGGGCTGACTCAAGGCTGCACTCTCTGAGCTCAAGGTGTTGGAGCTCGTTCCCCACCCACTCTCCTCTTTTCCCTTGATGGAACTGGGCAAGGCAGAGCAACTGCCCTCTCAACAGCTCCCAACCCCTGCAATTTCTGTCAGATGAGTTTGGCTTCTGAATGATGCCTGGAGGCAAGAATTTCCCAGCACTGGATTTACATTATTTTCCTGCTGTGCTTTAGATATCATTTAAAAAATTCCATTCATACTAGGAGAAGAAATCGTTTCAAGAAAATAAAGGGCTGAGAATCTATCTCCTCTGCACACCCATAATTCCCACTCAACCTTAGTCAACGAATCAAAGAATTGGGAGGGCAGATGTTAGCTAGAATGACCTCTGGAGGTGTCACAGATGATTTTTAAAAACACAGTAGGAAGGGAGTGTGGTTCCTACAGATTGCCTTATTCCTCTCTCTCTGTTGACAGATAAGTTGCTCCTTGGAGGTGGATGGATGTGTTGGGCTTGGGTATGTGGGTTTAGGGGTCACTCTGTAAGCCATTGCTTGGCAGCAAAAGGAATCTGGGTGGTAGCACACATGACCGATCATGTGAGGAAGGACAGTAATTCAAGGTCACCTGGCAAGGAGGTGACAAAATCCTTCCTCAAGCTAGGGAAACTGAAGACGTGAAAGCATCAGCACCCCAAGCTCCTTAGGGAAACTGGGTCCTTAATGTCATAGTTTTCATAAAGTTAGACTGATAGAATCCATAGATAGTAAAGTGCCTAAATTAAATCCAGCTCAGTCAGGTATGTCTGGAGAGTTCTTGGAGAGATGCTTCAAGAAGGAATCAATATGGTCTGATCATTCTTAACAGAGACGATTTTCAGACTGGTATGGAGAGCAAACTCCTAGTGTTGAAATTGGACAGCTCATGGTGAAGTGTTCATTTTTGTGTGTCAACTGGTTCCCTCTTTGGGGGCAGGGGCAGGGGACCAAGCTGCCCCAGTGAGCTGGTCCAGGGGAAGGACTTGACCTTGGCCCTATGTCACACCCACATCACCAGACTCAATAGGCTGAAAGGTCTGGGGACATTTCCTATCTCCCTTGTCTAGTTACTTGATGCACCTCCTAGAGTTTTATCATTCCCACCTGTGATGGGAAAATTATGTAATGGGAAGACTTGTGGAAAATCAGTTTCATATTCCTGATTCTGTTGCTTAAGAATAAATACAGGAACCCTTCAAGCAGCTGATGATCCTTCATCTACTGTTGTTATTTTGGGTTCATAAATATTTTTTGCACTGGCTAACCCTTGATGCCCTACATTTCTACCATTAGACAACACTTTTAGTGTTGGGATATTACAGGTGTTAAAATACAACCTGGTTCATGTAACAAAATCTTAACACCTTGCTAATACAGTATTAGCCAGCCAAGACAGACCCCCAAGAGACTGGTTGTGGAGGCAGGCACTTCTGGGTCTGGAGAAGGGAAGGAAACCTACAACTAGGTCACAGAAGGCCGGCCCTCCAAGGTCAGTGATCTGAAGTGTTATCATCTCCTGAACAGCTGGCTTCCTGCTTGCTTGCCACGGGCCTGGGCACTGCAGCTAGAGCTCCCTCACAAGGTGACACTGTGTCCCAGACAGGGCAACATTCCGAGAAGTCTGCCCGCTTTGCTGTCTTCCACCCCATCCATCAATCTGAGTGCTTCCTGACTCAGGGCACACGCCTTGTATTAGTGATAGAGCATACCGTGAGAATGTTTAGAAATGTACGTGAAGGTTTCTAATCCTGAGCAGGAAATGAGAGCGGAGTAGAGGGATGAAAGCACTTTTGGAAGGAGAAAACACTCCCGCAGCCGTCGAACACCTGCCAAGCCCAGTGTCTCCTCCAGTGTGTATGGTGGGACTCAGTAATTGTGTGTGACTCTTGTGCTCAGGCCCAGCTCCCAGCAGGAAAGGCTGCTGTGGATCTAAAGTAGTGGTTTGGTAACATTTTGCCCTTGGGGGTTTGTGCTAAGAGAAAAACCATGCAAAGTATTTTTTAGCTTTGACTTCTGTGATTCTATGGAAACAAGGCAGTAGTGTTGAGAATCCAGTGAAAGATGGAGCAGCTAAGACAGTGAAGCTTTGAGGTGGGGGAGGGAGAGAGAGCAGGAAAAGGCATAATAGGATTTATTGGAGACTATACTCGGCTCTTCACTTTTGTCTCTGGGATCTGAATTAGTAACTTTTTCAATGGGCTGTTGATTTGGATCTGAGAGGGAGAGTTATTGGTTTTGTTTAGAGAAATGCTTGCGACGAGAGGAAAAGGGTTTCTGGAGGTCCTATTGTCCAGGCATCTTCAGCCTTGTCAGTTAATAACACTTTGGCATTTCCCAGCCTCATTTAAAGCGGTGGAACAATAAGACGACATTTCTCTGAATTGTGCTCTCTTTGTTGTAATACTGTCTTAGGAAAACTCAAGGCTCAGGAATTCAGCCCTGGGATTGTCTGCGAGCTTGAAGGGTAGAGATGCCCGGTGCTCACTCTGGCTCCATCTGCAACACTGACTGCAGTCGAGACACACACTGAATTTGTGGCAGATGGCCAGACTGCTCTGAGTTCGAAGAGAGTATATGGATATTTACGTACACACAAACATGCCCTGAGCAGCTGTCTGTCCATGTGTCTTCCTTGCAAACTGCGACCCAGGGCCCCTGAGGTCAGCAGCCCCAGGCCATTGCCACTGTGCCCCCGTTGCAGATCCTTCTGATCCCAAAAGACCATATCTAAGAGTCTGGGAAGCCATCCTTCACTCTTCGATCTCACTGAGTGGTACAGTTGGGAGACAGATTGGAGATAAGGAAGGATGAATGAGAAAGTACAGTTATTGATCCCAGTGAATTTGAAATGCCAAAGAATGTAACAAGATGCCCCATCTAGCATCCTGATTTGAATTTCAGAAGACCAGTCTCCCTTAAATTCCTTCTACACCAATGTAGCCTCATTTTAAACGGTCTGATTAAAAAATAATATGTGACAGGAAGCTGTGGATTAAATATAAATGAGGCAAATTTGGAAGGGTTTTACGTGAGAATTTAATATGATAGACATAGAACCTGTTATAGGAAAGATTTTTCAGATACGTAACAAATACTTGGTCATCAATGCTCTCATCAAAAAGCATCCCATAGTCAGAGTCCCTGCTAGGAATCCACTGGGGGAAAGCAAAGGCATTGATACAGGTATGCATGTAAATATTGGCATACTAAATCTGTAATGGAACAATGAATACCTGTGGGAATGGCAGGGCCCTCTCAAGCAGCTGGCACAGATGCAATGAGCACCCTTCTCTTTCTCCAAGTTGCCCAGTGTGGCCGCTTCTGTGCTGAGAGTGCAGTAGCTGTCATCTGAAAGAGAGGCCCTGCACCACTGGGTGTGCTCATCTTCTCACAGAGCCTCAGCGGCATGTCCCATGTTAATTGGACTCCAAGATCACTGCCCTTTCAGTTCATCCTCACATCCCCAAGCCACCATGTTCCAAAATGCTCACTGTGCTAGCCTGATGGATATCAGGGCTCTTGAGCATTAGGCCCTTGGCTTGCTGGGACTAGTCCTCTCCTGTGACCCTCAGATCCTTGGCTGGGCTTGGGTGTCCATCACAGACCCCTTTCACTTTTGTAAACTTCCTTTTGAGAGCCATTGCTTCTTTTCTGGACACAGACACCAGACAGCATTCCCTAGTGCATGTCAGGGGCTTCTCTGATTTTAGAACTGGCACATTCCCCCTGCAGAACTCTGCACCAAGAGGTTCCCAGAGATGCCTCCTCCAGTCATAGAAGTGCCTGTCTGGATTTTTCTCATGCTAGCAGGCACCTGCTGGCTCTGTAATTGTTTACCTAAGAGAAGCAGTCAAAGTTATTCCTCTTGTGGGAGTGAAAATCAGCTCCAAATTTACTTGTTGACTACACCTAGAGAGAGATGTGGCTCTGCTTTGGTTTTAAAACCCTCTGCCATTCTTAGCAGCCTCCACTGACCATAAAGAATAAAGCAGCCCATCTATATGCTGCTTACAAGAAACTCACCTCAAACCCAAAGACATGCACAGACTAAAAGTCAAGGGATGGAAAAAGTTATTTCATGCAAACAACAGGGAGAAAAAAGCAGGTGTTGCAGTACTAGTATCAGACAAAATAGACTTCAAAACAAAGAGAGTAACAAGAGATAAAGAAGGATATTACATAATGATAAAGGGCTCAGTCCAACAAGAGGATATAACCATTCTAAATATATATGCACCCAACATAGGAGCACCAGCATATGTGAAACAAATACTAACAGAACTAAAGGAGGAAATGGAATGCAGTGCATTCATTTTAGGAGACTTCAACACACCACTCACTCCAAAGGATAGATTCACCAGACAGAAAATAAGTAAGGACACAGAGGCACTGAACAACACACTAGAACAGATGGACCTAATAGATATCTATAGAACTCTACATCCAAAAGCAACAGCATACACATTCTTCTCAAGAGCACATGGAACATTCTCCAGAATAGACCACATACTAGGCCACAAAAAGAGCCTCAGTAAATTCAAAAAGATTGAAATTCTACCAAACAACTTTTCAGACCACAAAGGTTTAAAACTAAAAATAAATTGTACAAAGAAAGTAAAAAGGCTCACAAACACATGGAGGCTTACCAACATGCTCCTAAATAATCAATGGATCAACAAACAAATTAAAATAGAGATCAAGGAATATATGGAAACAAATGACAACAACAACACAAAGCCCCAACTTCTGTGGGACACAGTGAAGGCAGTTCTAAGAGGAAAGTATATAGCAATCCAGGCATATTTAAAGAAGGAAGAGCAAATCCCAAATGAATAGTCTAATATCACAATTATCGAAACTGGAAAAAGAAGAACAAATGAGGCCTAAAGTCAGCAGAAGAAGGGACATAATGAAGATCAGAGAAGAAATAAACAAAATTGAGAAGAATAAAACAATAGAAAAAAATCAGTGAAACCAAGAGTTGGTTCTTTGAGAAAATAAACAAAATAGGTAAGCCTCTAGCCAAACTTATTAAGAGAAAAAGAGAATCAACAAACATCAACAGAATCAGAAATGAGAAAGGAAAAAATCATGACAGACTCCACAGAAATACAAAGAATTATTAGAGAATACTGTGAAAACCTATATGCTAAGAAGCTGGAAAACCTAGAAGAAATGGACAACTTCCTAGAAAAATACAACCTTCCAAGACTGACCAAGGAAGAAACACAAAAGTTAAACAAACCAATTACAAATAAAGAAATTGAAGCAGTAATCAAAAAAATACCCAAGAACAAAACCCCAAGGACAGATGGATTTACCTCAGAATTTTATCAGACATACAGAGAAGACATAATACCCATTCTCCTTCAAGTTTTCCAAAAAATAGAAGAGGAGGGAATACTCCCAAACTCATTCTATGAAGCCAACATCACCCTAATATCAAAACCAGGCAAAGACCCCACCAAAAAAGAAAATTACAGACCAATATCCCTGATTAACATAGATGCAAAAATACTCAACAAAATATTAGCAAACTGAATTAAAAAATATATCAAAAGGATCATACACCACATCCAAGTGGGATTCATCCCAGGGATGCAAGGATGGTACAACATTCGAAAATCCATCAACATCATCCACCACATCAACAAAAAGAAGGCCAAAAACCACATGATCATCTCCATAGATGCTGAAAAAGCATTCGACAAAATTCAACATCCATTCATGATAAAAACTCTCAGCAAAATGGGTATAGAGGGCAAGCACCTCAACATAATAAAGGCCACATATGATAAACCCACAGCTGAACAGCGAGAGGCTGAAAGCTTTTCCTCTGAGATTGGGAACAAGACAGGGATGCCCACTCTCCCAACTGTTATTCAACATAGATCTGGAGTTCCTAGCCACAGCAATTAGACAAAACAAAGAAATACAAGGAATCCAGATTGGTAAAGAAGAAGTTAAACTGTCACTATTTGCAGATGACATGACATTGTACATAAAAAACCCTAAAGACTCCACTCCAAAATTACTAGAACTGATATCGGAATACAGCAAAGTTGCAGGATACAAAATTAACACACAGAAATCTGTGGCTTTCCTATACACTAACAATGAACTAATAGAAAGAGAAATCAGGAAAACAATTCCATTCACAACTACATCAAAAAGAATAAAATACCTAGGAATAACCTAACCAAAGAAGTGAAAGACCTATACCCTGAACACTATAAGACACTCTTAAGAGAAATTAAAGAGGTCACTAACAAATGGAAACTCATCCCATGCTCTTGGCTAGGAAGAATTAATATCATCAAAATGGCCATCCTGCCCAAAGCAATATACAGATTTGATGCAATCCCTATCAAATTACCAACAGCATTCTTCAATGAACTGGAACAAATAGTTCAAAAATTCATATGGAAACACCAAAGACCCCAAATAGCCAAAGCAATCCTGAGAAGGAAGAATAAAGTGGAGGGGTATCTCACTCCCCAACTTCAAGCTCTACTACAAAGCCACAGTAATCAAGACAATTTGGTACTGGCACAAGAACAGAGCCACAGACCAGTTGAACAGAATAGAGACTCCAGACATTAACCCAAACATATATGGTCAACTAATATTCGATAAAGGGGCCATGGACATACAATGGGGAAATGACAGTCTCTTCAACAGATGGTGCTGGCAAAACTGGACAGCTACATGTAAGAGAATGAAACTGGATCACTGTCTAACCCCATACATGAAAGTAAATTCAAAATGGATCAAAGACCTGAATGAACATCATGAAACCATAAAACTCTTAGGAAAAATCATAGGCAAAAATCTCTTGGACATAAATATGAGTGACTTCTTCATGAACATATCTCCATGGGCAAGGGAAACAAAAGCAAAAATGAACAAGCGGTACTGTATCAAGCTGAAAAGCTTCTGAACAGCAAAGGACACCACCAAGAGAACAAAAAGGTACCCTACAGTATGGAAGAATATATTCATAAGTGACAGATCCAATAAAGGGTTGACATCCAAAATATATAAAGAGCTCATGCACCTCAACAAATTAAAAGCAAATGATCCAATTAAAAAATGGGCAGAGGGCATGAACAGACAGTTCTCCAAAGAAGAAATTCAGACGGCCAACAGACACATGAAAAGATGCTCCACATCACTAGTTATCAGAGAAATGCAAATTAAAACCACAATGAGATATCACCTCACACCTCACAAGGATGGCTACCATCCAAAAGACAAACAACAACAAATATTGGCAAGGTTGTGGAGAAAGGGGAACCCTCCTACACTGCTGGTGGGAATGTAAATTAGTTCAACCATTGTGGAAAGCAGTATGGAGGTTCCTCAAAATGCTCAAAATAGACTTACCATTTGACCCAGGAATTCCACTTCTCGGAATTTACCCTAAGAATGCAGCAGCCCAGTTTGAAAAAGACAGATGCACCCCTATGTTTATTGCAGCACTATTTACAATAGCTAAGAAATGAAAGCAACCTAAGTGTCCATCAGTAGATGAATGGATAAAGAAGAGGTGGTACATATACACAATGGAATATTATTCAGCCATAAGAAGAAAACAAATCCTACCATTTGCAACATCATGGATCAAGCTAGAGGGTACTATGCTCAGTGAAATAAGCCGAGCGGAGACAGACAAATACCAAATGTTTTCACTCATATGTGGAGTGTAAGAACAAAGAAAAACTGAAGGAACAAATAGCAGCAGAATCACAGAACCCAAGAATGGACTAACAGTTACCAAAGGGAAATGGACTGGGGAGAATGGGAGGGAAGGGAGGGGATAAGGGTGGGGAAAAAGAAAGGGTATTATGATTAGCATGTATAATATGGGGAGGGCATGGGGAGGGCTGTGCAACACAGAGAAGCAAGTAGTGATTCTACAGCATCTTACTAAGCTGATGGACAGTGACTGTAATGGGGATTGTGGGGGGGACTTGGTGAAGGGGGAAGCCTAGTAAACATAATGTTCTATATGTAATTATAGAGTAATGATAACAAACAAACAAAAAATAATACAGCAGATCTCTCCTGTCTGAGGCATGGCATTTGCATTTGGAGTGGACATAAGCATGCTCACTGTGTCCCTAAATGCCACTCATGGTAGACTGCTTGCCATTGTCTAAGCAGGCCCCATATGTTCCTGCTCCATCCTCATCCCTCTACCATCTGCCAGAGTCCTGCCTGTCTCCAGGACCTGTGTAAACCACAGCTTTCTTTGGGGAGCCATACAAAAACGGTTCATCAGTGCATGAACTGGTCGTGGTACCACGTTTTGTCCCCTCATGGCTCTCCACTTACTCTCCAACTTACACATCATTTCTGTTCTTGTCTTGACACACAAAAATATAATGCCTTGAGGAAAGGGCACTTTCTGGCGCATCCAAGTGCTTCCCTCCCCTGGCCCAGCCCAAACTGACCCCCACATGTCATGTAGCTGGAGTTGTGCAAATGTGGACTCAGGAAACTGTTGCAGGTGGGCAGAAACGCCGATGGGAAGTGTCGTGTTGTGCATAGCAGCTCCAAAGTCGTCCACGGCAGCCTGCGGTTCCTGAAACAGCGTGCCACTTGGTGAGCCAGAGGGTACTGTTGGGGCACAGTGGGCTTTGGAATGCTTCTCCTGTTATTAATAAACTGTAATAGCTGCCGTACTAGGGCCTTGACTTCCAAAATCTGGTTTCATCTACACAAGAAAGTTAGTAAGAAGTGTTACCATTTCTGATTTTTAGATGAAATAGCTCGGGACTTATAGCCAGTGCTTTGGGAGCTAGAATTCAAATGCCTGTGTGTCTGGTATGATTCTATGACATCAAACTGCCTCCCACTGACCTCTCCAGGACCGTGTTGTTAAACAACCCTATGTTGTCCCATGACGTCCCGAGTGGTATGATCAGATGGGAGCTGGAAAAGGGACTGGGCTCAGCTGTCAAAATGGTGATGCCTGCAGAAGAGAGCTCTGACAGATGCCTTTCCTCGTTGGGACCCAGAGTCTGCCTTGCTTCCTGCAGTGGGTGGGGTTTACACCCTCCAGACAGCTCTAGATAGGCCACATCAACTCTTGAGAGAATGTGTTAATGCACAATTTTATGAAGATACAAAACACGGGAGCCAAAGAGAAACACTGAACCTACACCGTGAAATGAGAGCTGCATGTGCTATTTAGCTGAGCAACACCACATGCAATAAATGCTTATGTGACTCATGTGTAGGTTTCATGTTGCCACTATAATAACTTACTTCAAATTTGGTGACAACACTAATTTTTCTCTCATGGTTCTGGAGGTCAAAAGTCTAAAGTCAAAGTGTGAGCAGGACTGGTTCCTTCTGGAGGCAGAGGGTCTGTCCCTTGTCACTCTCAGTTTCTAGAGGCTGCCAGCATTCCTCGGCCTGCGCTGGTGGCCACAGCACTCCCACTCCAATCCCTGCTTCCGCTGTCACCAGGCCTCTCTCTCTTTTGACCTCTCGCCTCACTCTTACAAGGACCCTCGTGATCCTGTTTGGGGCCCTCCTAGCTAATCCAGGACAATTTTCCCATCTCAAGATCCTTACTTGATGGCATCTTCAGAGTCTCTTTTGCCATATAAAGTGGTGGGGTTTGTAGGAATTAAGACTTGGAGATCTTTGCAGGGCAATTATTCAGCCTGCCACAAATAGCTTCTGATTTTATTTCTAATCTTCTCACTAAGGAATCAGAAAATGCCATCAGTGGGGCAGCTAAGGGAATGGTGTCTGTTCTGCCCCAGCACAAATCTCTTCCAGGTTTTGTGAGTCTTTTTAATCCTGCTTCCTGTCCTCCAGTGGAAGGTTCCCAGCCTTCTCCTCCCATGACCCACCCCCTCCGATGAGCTTCTACCACAAACAGCTGCTTCCGTTGTCACATACATAATCAAAGCTCATCTTACCACAGTAACGTTTATGGCAGTTTTGTGAATGAGGCTTGGCTTAGCTCCAAGAAACGACAAAATTCTCTCTGCCTGCTTTACTTAACACCCCAGAATGGCTGCTGGATGCTTCATCTCAATCTCACTTTCCCCTTGATTTTGAGGCTCTGGACCTGTGGTCCCTGAGCTGTTCAAAGTTCTACAATTGCAGGGAGGGTAGGACCCCCGTTGGCAGATGCAAATGACAAGATGCTTCCTGAACATTGTTAAACTTCCTCTCTGGCCATTCAGGGATGATTCTTCTTAGGCATATCATGCTAAGGATTTTGTGGGCTAATACAGCACTAAGAATTTACTAGAGAACAATGATTGGAGAAGAAGGGATTTCAGGTTCAGGGGTAAATAAAAGATATTTGTTCTTGAGGTTTCTCATGTTCAGTCTAAAACAGAGACACCGAGGTGGCCTTTACACATCCAAAGAAAAGTGAAAGGAATCAGACTAACAGTATCTAGAATTCCAGCAGGATTCTATTTCTCCAGACCCTTAGCTCGGCTGTACATGCTGGAGTTTTTCAGTTAACAGGTAGTTGAAAACTAAGTGATAAGAATATTCATGCATTACTAGGTGGAGAATTTTATATGCTGGAATTTCTTGAAAGAAAGAAAGAGTGAAAGCAGACAATTGTTCTTCTAATTGCTCCCACAGCTTGCAAGGGAAGCCTGGGAGGTATGGAGTCCTGAGGTCCTGTGGTTTGGTGTGGTAAGGAAGTGGTGCTCACTTCCAGCTGGAAGGTGGGCAGTGAGTAGCAGGGCATGGGAGGTGGGAGAGAGCAACATGAACAGAAGGGGCTTGCTTTTCTCAAACTCTTTATTACAAAAATTTTAAATCTTGGATTAGAAAATACTCTAATTTCTCACTAATCAATCATAGAAGATATTGTAAGTGCCTTGAATTTACCAGTTATTATCATTTAGCCACATTGGCTTCACTCACACATGTGGATACATGTACATACATGCAAATACATACATATGTGCTTTTTTCCCCTGAACCATTTGGAAGTCAGTTGAAGAGGTCATGACACCTCACCCCTAAATATTTCAGAATTCATCTCCTAAAAAACTAAGGGCAGTCACTTATATAATCACACTACTGTTATCACACCTAACTAAACTAATAATTCATAATAGTGCTTAATATATAGCTTGTGTTCACATTACTCAAACTATTCAGATATTTCTTTTGTAGCTTTTATTTTTCAGTGCATAAATATTTAATGGATATATATATTTTTGAGAGTAGAAAAATTGGAGCAGTAGAGAAGACTAAAGAGAATAGGTGGATATGTTTTGGTGTAAATTATTCTGTGAGAGGTATGCCCTGCTATTGTCAGTTATCTGACATAAACTGTTTGCATGGATTCTACATCAGACTGTTTCTTTGAATGCATGTCCTCATAAAGACTAAGTGTAGGGAGACCCCAGTATTTTTTGGGGGGGGTTGGTTTTTTGGTGGACAGGTTACATAGGTTAGGGAAATAATAATTATTATTCATATTTAATCAAGGGGTTCTCAAACTTTAAGGCTCTTAAGACAACTTAGAGTGTTTGTTAAAAGCACACAGATCTTTGGCCTTGCCTATGAGAGATTTTGATTTTGTAGGCTTGGGGTAAGGTCCCCAAAAGCTGCAGTTTTAAAGAACTTTCCAGGGGATTCTGATACATGAAGAATGACTTAATCAGTTAAGCCTGCTAGAGGTGCATTTAAGAAAACTTCTTCACAGTGAGGAATATATATTTTTTAGTTCCAAGTGAGTGATTCATTATTGATGGGCTTTTAGGTAAAATATTATGTGTACACACACACACACACACACACCACATGGGCACTCACGTGAGCACAGTGAGTGCTCAGTGTTTTGAAGTGATTAAGGGCTTTCTTATCTGTCATCATTCCGTGTGAATAACTATTACACTTACATTTAATTTTGGAAAGACCACTGTAAGGTGAAAATGAAGCATACTGCGAGATAACAAGAGATATGACATTCCTTAATTTCAGTTAATGAAAAACCGAGTTGCAGACAACTTGCTCATACACTGTCCTCTGATCACTAGAAAGAAACATGGATTGGGTGATCAGGCAGAAGGGTATGCTTTCAAAAACATGTATTAGGTTTAGAAAATGTATGCAAAAACATACTAGGTCTAGAAAAATAAAGCCAGGGCAAGAATCTTCAATAGATCATTTCACTAGTCCCCACTTATTCCTGGGAAAGTTTCTTTTGGGCCTAATGAGGAACCCAGATCTATTTAAAAATGATCTGCCTAAAGATGAAAAAGCTACTCATGTCATGCTGTGATGGCATCTTGAAACAGAACAGCTTTCATGTCTTTGGTGGGTCCAGGGTGGACTGCACGTAGGGTGATCCTGTTTGACAACTTGGGCCATGTCATTTAGCTGAACAGAAGTAAAACCTCCTGGCACTTTTTCAGGGGGCAAAATACGGGGCAAAAACAGTATTACAGCATCCCAGAGGCTGCACTGCCAGATCTGGCATCTCGGGGACATGGTTTCCAGTGGTGGTAGGAGTCCAGGTCATGAATCTCAGGACCAGGTATTAAGCCAGGGAGACATATTTCAGAACTGAGCAATTTTTTGAAAGAAGAGATTGGAAAGCTTAAAAAGCCTAAAGAGACTATTTAAAAAGAGATATGAATATACTTAGATGGATTAGGATTTTCAGATGAGGGATGAAATGAATTATCTCTGTATCTTGAGCTTCCTTTAAAAAAAAAAGATTTGCTGAAATATTTTCTATGTGCAATTACTCAGGGTACTGTTATTATTGGGGAGGATCCAGCCAGTTGGTTCAGTAATTGTAATAAGCACCCTCAAGTTTTGTCTGTGTGGAAATATAACTGTATTAATTAAGACTCAGATGGATTTATTGGTGTCTCCTGGTCCATAAATGTCTGTGTGCTGGTGAGCTGGGTAAGTATGAAAGTTGATGTATAGGAGAGTATTTGATGAATTTCAAGAACCTCACATTCCATGCATATAATAAATATATTAATAAGACCCAGTAGCATTATAAGAATCCCTTTGCCATAGGATAATATTTTTGAGATATGGAACAATGAAACTACATCCCCCCAGGTTTCCCTTCTTCCAGTTTGTCCTGTTCCCCGTTTAGGCTGTTGGGCTACTTGGTGCCCATTGTCTCTCAAAGGGGAACAGACAATGGGGAGCGGAGAAGATGTTTCTTTCTGGACTTTTTCCTTCTGATGAGAAAGGCAAGGAGTCGGCCTCGGCAGACCTGTGAGAGAGCCTCACGGAGGGAGGCAGTGCTCTCCGTCTTGGGCTCCCTCTCCTGTGGCCTCCTGCACTAGGACAGGTGTCTGTGCCCACAGCCAGGGTGGAGGGAGTGAGGGGCTGGAGGGTCAGTGAGGGGAAGAGGCCAGGCAGACAGGAGTAAAAGTGGCGTACACATGCCCAGCAGCCCTAGGGCAAGCCACGCCAGTAGGCCACCACTGTGGACTGGGATCTACCTGTGTCCTCACCAGTGCCTTCCCCTCCGATTAGCCCCAGGGGAGTGCCTCCCTTAAACTGTCCCTGCAAATGGTTAGGGAAAAGCTGTGGGGTCTCTGGACACCTAGCTGGTCCACTAAAGGAAAAAGGACAGTCCTCACACCCGCACATGGCCAGGTTCTGTAGCAAGCTGAAGGTCTCCGAGCCAAGACAATGCACAACACACTCCTTTCTGTAGACACATTGCTGGCACCTTAATTTTCCTGTCATGTTGGTACTGGAGTTGAGAGAATGATACTTAATCTCTCGAAGTTGATTAACAGGTGAAATAAATCCCTCTGCTGGGGTTAGCTTTTCTAAAACAGATGGAATCAGGTCATTTCCAGTGTGAAATCATTTAGGCGTCTCCAGGATGTCTCCCAAGCGTGGAGTGCAAGGCCCTTTACGGTTGGCCCACCGCATCACTCCAGCCCTTTGGCCTCTCCTCCCCATCTACACACCCTCCACTGAAGGCGCATGAGATTGGCCACTGCTCTGTGAGAGTGCATGCGTCTTCACCCTTCCATGCCTTTGCTCATGAGCCTCCTCTGCCGGGAATGCCGGCTCTTCCTTACTCCCACTTACCTCTCCCCAAACCCCTAGTCACATCACTCACACATTTCAACATTCACTCAAAGCCCAGGGAAAAATCACTTTCTTAATCAACCTTGCCCCGCCTCCGTCTACCTATCCCATCTCTATGAAGAATTATGCTAATGGGTTCTCAGCACATCTGTATGAATTGTAAACCCATTCTTCTCAGAAGAGTTGTACTTCCTGAGAGCAAACATCATGTTCTTCTCCTGATCTTGCACCGGGACAGAGTTTGTACAGAGTAGTCACTCAAGTGATGTTGGTTGAATTTAACTGACATGATAGGGAAATCATACGTTGATGGTTACTGACCTATATGTCTATATGTCACATATAGGATACTTGCTGCATTCTTTCTTATGGAGTATGAAGTAAAAGTAATCCAACTAACAAGATTCTAGGAGGTGTCCTGTAGGGGAAGTATTTCTTTTCTAACAGTCTTTCAGTGGTGCTTGAAAATCCATTACACTTGGTGTTTTTACACCAAATATTTCAGGAGCCATTTACAGAGTGACTTCTATGTGCTAGATGCTGCTCACCATTACCCTTTGTTCTACTTCCATTGAGCCAAAGAGAGGTTAGGTGGTAGCAAGGAAGTATAGAAGGGATTATAGGAAGCTCAGCTACTCTTGAGTCCTTCTTTGTGTCATTCCTATCAAGTTCCCAGTGCCCGATATATTCCAAGGTGGGGGGAAATTTGGGATAACTCCAGGGACAGAGAGGAGATACCACGGTACAGAAATCTGTGATTGTTGGCAAAGCTGAGCCCCAAATCAGCTAGTGCCTCTGTGCTTCTGAAAGGAAGGTCATCTGAGAGTGGAGGAGACTTATATTGTACAGAATAAGAAGTGGGCAGTGAGAGTCAGAAGTGAGCTTTTATATCCTGTGCTTGGCATGAGGCCTCTAGAAGTGACAGTCATCTCAGGTCTTTTGCTTAAGACTCAGGTGAGTCATTTTTGGCCAGAGAGAAGTTCTGCACTAGGGAAAATTTTGGCAAACTTTTATGTTCCTTTGCCACAGATGAAAATCACATTTCCATAGATAGAGGACAGTCAAAATGGCGAAGTAGGATTTGAAACAGAGACTTAAAGCCCATGTGTCCACCCTCCAAATCTCTATATTTCCATACACTCTGCCACCTGCTCAACACTGTGCAGAAAGTCACCATAACTAGGATATGGTCCTTATCCTTAAAGAGTCTGTAACACTGGTGCAGAGAAAAAGGCTAATATGCACTGGCAATTACTCAACTACTGCAGTGAATAAAGTTGTGCCCACATTAATGGCACCCCCTTCTGTACTATTGCTCTCTTGGCTTGAGGAATATACTGAAATGCACGTCTGGGCCGAAGGTGAGCAGAGCCCATGGGAGGCCTTGATTCCTAAGCCACAAGTAATCTCCTATCTGCACATCAGTCAGGCCTGTTCCCTAGGCCAGATCGCCTAGGACACAGTCCTGCAGGGGCATCGTCTCTGTAGTGGATGGAAGCCCTGAGGGCAGGAAGAGGGGATCTGGTACCTGTGGGCAAAGTCTGAGCTAGCAGCCACATGCCCGATGGGCTGGAACTTCTCCATGGACACTGCTTGTAGCCACCGATGAGATGGGCAAGAAGAGGAAAATCACTGTGAAATATTTTTATAGCATTTCCGACTCTGCCATGATGTATTCAAACTCCAAGCTCCATCATCTGCGTTCCTTGCAGGTCTACAGGAGGATGGGTTCTTGTGACCATATGCCCAGCAGGGTGTCCTTGGCCTGTGTTTTCCTGGATATGCAGAACCAGAAACTGATTCTTTTGTGATTAGTTCTTTCCTTTCTTCCACCTCTCTTGATGTTTACTCTTCTTTCATCAAACTGCTCGCTCCTCCTCCTTTGTTACTACAGCCCTTTCTAACATCATTTCTGTTCCTATTTCTTTCTACAATGATGAAACTATTTTTCGGGACTTGATACTTACCTTTGAGAATGGAGAACAAAGTAAAAGAGGTGGGTTTTACCTGTGTATCCAGGTTCCCGAGGCAAGATTGAGATAATCACTGGAGCAAAGCCAAGTAAATATTTTTCTTTGTTCTAAACCCTAGGGCCATGTGGAGTGGGGACCTGTTTCCATTCACGGAACAGGTGGCATATCTGTAAATCCAATAGGGAAGTCTTCCCCTTCTGACATTTCATCAGTTTTATTGCTACCAGAGGCCAGCACTGTTCCCAGGGCAGGAGCAGCTGCTCAAGACTTTGTGCCAGAGCCTGGAATTTCCTTCCTTGCAGAGGAACTGATGGTGGCCCTCACAGCCTTGTTACCAACTTCTTCCTCTGCTGATTGGCCCTCAGCAGGGTGGGCCTCCGTGGGCATATGCAGTGAGGCATCCACTGCAGAGCAGGGAGTGCAGATCGCCTTGACTGACTCCGTCTGCCACAGAGGCCACCAACTTGCTAGAGTTGGATTGATCCCCAGAACTCAGAAGCAGTTCTTTCTGGTAGCTCCCTTCCTGTAAGTTCCAGCATGTTAGTGGGAGTGGGGAGATGGAGAAGTGATTTGTTAACTAACTCACACAGTCCTTTCTGATGGTGGCACTGACGGACAGAGGACGGTGAAAGCTGCCATGCTTATCTACCTCATGTTCTCCCCACAGCAGTTGGAGCAGGTCTTTGCTTAGGGCAGGCATTTGATGAGTATTTAAAAAACAATGGGTATCAGCATCATATTTAACTACTGTGCTCATTTGTTCATTGATTCCATAGGCGCATGCTGAGGGCCTGCCATGAGGAAGGCCACCCTGCTCTGGGTGGGACTGAGTACCTTCACCTGAGCTTGGCCACACTGTCAGGCTGAACAGGGGCAGAGACGGGGACCAGATGGACCAAGGGGATCATTGCCCCTGTGGAGGATGGCTGCCGAGAGCCACGTGGTGGCTGAAGAGTAGTCACGTGAATGGTGAGTTCAGCTGTGACAGCACAGATCAGCCACAATTTCACTACTACTCACTATGTACATCAAGTTCTCATGATGAGCCTATGAGGTAAGGTGGAGGTGAAGCTACAGAAGCTTAGAAAGAGGAATTTTCTTTAGGTCATATTCATTACTTCAAGTGATGGAACTAAAATTTGAACCCAGGTCTTCTGATTCCAAAGCTTTAAATGACAGCCCATACCACACCCCCACGTGTGATTGGGTAGGTGTCAGGGAAGGTTCTCTCATATGATGAGTGGTGCATGGCCATAGGAATTAAGGTGACAGGCAAGGAAATGGCATTAAAAGTCTTCCATTTGTGGCAGGACCCCACTAGTCTCAAAGAGGAAAAGAATTTGCAAGAATGTGGCAGAGTATCAGGACACAGGCTTGAAGACAGGACACCAGTTCCAAACAGAATGAGGAATAACAGGCAGGGGGACTAAGTGGACAACCATTGTGGAAACTTACCTGAATGGCCTGATCATGCATGTGGGCAGGAAAATATAGCCTGGCACCTACAAGCAAGGATGATTCAATGTATTATTCACATACCTGGGGCTCAGAAAATCAGAATGGATGCAAGGTTTAGCCTTGCAGCAAGGTCCTGGTGAACTTTGCCAACCAGGTGAGTCAGATGCGGATCCTTTAGTCACTGGGCCATGGGGCTGTGGGGTAAGACTGGGGCTTTGGTAACTGAGGACTGTCCTGCTCCTAGGACTGCTCCAGGCTCACCCCTGGTGTGGTGGCAAAGAGGCCCTATCATTTTGCTGTGTCCCAGCAGCCATACCTGTGTCCTAAATAATTCCATCTGTGTAGGAAGAAGCTCATTTCAAATTCTTACCAGCCTCAGCGACACCAGGAAAACTAGTGCCCTTCATTCCCTGGCAGAACTGACGGGGACCCTGGGCAGGGCCGTGCTTCTGGGAGGAAGCAAGTGTATGGCTGCCCCAAGGACTGGGGAAGGGGGGCCAGACAGAGGCATGCTTGCCCATCTTAATTGCCTTACACTCTTGTGTCCAGCTTTTACTGCAGTTTCATGTTCTCACAGGAAGTTGAGTGGTCCTTGTCCTTGACTTTTAGGAAATTCAGTCCTGAAATGAGTGCCTACTTGGCTGCATATTTACTTAGTGCTTACAACAGTAGGAAGTAATATCGACCTGCCCTAAAAGGGACCATTACAAAGTGGCTTAAACAAGACAGAAGTTTATTTCTGCCTCCCATGTAACAGTCCAGGGCTGACATGGCAGCAGCACTGGGTTTGGGACCCAGGATTCTGTCCAGCTGCCTCATCATTCCTAAGAGATTGGTCTCATCTGCACTGTCCAAGATGGCTCACCACTCAGTCTGCATATCAGATATCAGGAGCGGGGAAAGAAGGAGGGGAGAGCATGCTTCTCTGTTCGAGGGCATGATCTGCAGATGAACCCATGCCTTCTGCTGTACCCCATTAACTGGAACTTAGTCATATGGCCACTCCTAGCTGCTAGGAGGCTGGGATATGTATTCTTTATTTGTCCATCCAGCTAAAAAAAGCTGGACATTTTATTAAGAAAAGAAGGGGATATTTGGTGACAATTAGCAGTCTCTGTCATGGTACCAATAGTTGCCTCTCAAATATCCACATGCATTCTCTGTCCATTGTAGACCACAGCCAGTCCTTGCCCAGGAGAGGCCATCCTAAAGTCCCACTGAGTCACTGCAGACAGCTCAGAGTGTAGGGTCTCTGTCACATCTGGATGAGATTCCTCTACATACTAAAAGGAAGTCGTCTGTCTCTTCTTCATAGTCACCACGCAATGAGAGTACAGGATTAGAGTCATGGCAGCAAAAACTCCACCCAGAAAAGGGAACAGCAGGAAGCACACAGCGGCCATTGGTTCACATTGGTGATCAGATCCCACCCCAGGCAGAAAGAGCAACAAACTCCCACCCTGGCTGTGCAGGGATTTCCTTGGCAAGCGCCCCTGGGGAGAAGGAGCCCAGCTCCTGACAAACTCACAAAGCAGACTGGCAAACCACCTTTGAAGTTTTACTTGTGGGTAAGAAATTGTTATTTCAGGTCTTTTGACAGCAGAGAAACCTACATTCCAAGTAATACCATGCTTTTAACAGTTCTTTCAGATGCTGAGCCCCCTAGAGATGAATGCACAGCATTCTCATCCATCCAGTCTCCTTTATTTCCAAAGGGAGGCACCCACAGGTAAGCTCAGGAGTGAAGGGGATGTAGTGGCTCATGCGCCCAAACTCCGGGAATGGCAGAGCTGGATCTAGACCTTGGGATGATGGAGTTGGAGCTGACAGTGGCTGGATTGTCTGACTCTCTTGTCTCTGCTCTTGATGTGTCTGTACCTTCTCTTCCTTCTCTAGTCCTACTGCTTCCATGTGGCAGGGAACATGGCCATTGATGGCTCCAGATTCTGCTACAGAGTGCAGTACACTGTTTTCTCTTAGTTCAAAGTGAGAATTCCCTAGGCAGGGTTCTGGCTTGCGTCATGTGTGGTGGGCGCTCTGATGGACAGCCTCTAGAAGCTTCCTCGAAGTGCTCAGTGGAGGAGAGCAGAGCATTTCCCCAAGGAAAGGGGAGAAGGTGGCAAACACAATATAGGTGACTCCTACACACTGGGGGTGGCCCTTGAGGACTGAATTCAAGTTTTCTGATTCCTGACCCAGCATACTGTCTGAGTTCCATCTTTTCTTCTGTCATTTGGCTTAGGAGACTTTCATTTCGATGTTGGTAACATCTGATGTGGTTAATTTTGATTGAATTTGAGCTGTCGAATTCCAAATACAGCAAGGATACACAAGTGTCAGGTAATAATCCCTTCCAGTCTTGTGAACCGGTTAACACTGCAAACAGGCAGAACCATTAACACGCTGACTTACTTTCCTAACACAGTAATCTTCTGGCAGCCAGAGCTCTACTGATTGATATTCGACCTAATAAAGCTGATCTGGATAAGCTTCCCTGGTCTCCAAGGACTTTAGTCTAACTGTGGAGATTAAAAAACATTTTTTTGGAAGGGTTAAAGTAAGTTTAATATCTTTACAGAAATAGCCTTTCCAGCCACTTTCAACTCAGGCTGGACCTGACTGATGTAAGCATCCTTTGTCATAGACTATGCAGCCAAAGCCTGAGGACCCTCTTCTCATTCAGTTGGAGGGCAAAGGACGCCTGTCCACTGGTGTGGAAAGATTCAGTGGGGTAACTCAAGCATCCAGGGAGCTAACAAGGCAGGAAAGCAATAAAACTCCGGACAGGAGAAAGGAAGCTAGCAAACAATAAAAAACAGCAGGAAGGTTCCCAACCCATCTGTAACCCATTACAATGTTGTGAACCATTTTCCAGGATATTTTTCCAGTGTTGTTTTTAGCTTCTGTGCTTCTTAGGAGAAGCCCATTTGGGAACAAGGACAGTACAATTGAGTAAATGAACCTTTTCAGGCATGAGGGTACTGGGGAGTTTCTCGGAAAGGTCTTGCTGGTGTTGGTTGTAAAATTACAGATTAGGACAACCGACTACCAGTGTGTATGTGCTCTTAAACTAACTTCCATAAAATTGATTTCTAAGATGTAGTGTGTTTAAAAGTAAAAAATAGAGCTTTCAGAGGAACTAGCAAAATACATTTATTTTTCCATGTGAAGCTTTTGAACTCTTTTCCTGTTGATAGGCCAACGTCTTTTAAAATTTTTTTCTTGTGCAGAAAAAACTTGTATTTTGACTGGGAGATGCCACAGTTCCTGGACCAGAACTGGGGGATTAAATGTGCTAGCTGGGAATATTTCTGTGAAATTCATTAAAGTCCCTTAACTGTTATAAAATGCAGCTAGAATAATTAAGAAATATTGTATTAAGGAATTTGGATCTAGGAAATTTAAGCAATATTGTCTAAAATTTTAAAAGATGCGTGCATAATTCTTTTGAAGTAAAAAAAAAAAGTTTTCCACTTAAAAAAATTCAATTCTGGGAAAAGATTCCTCAAGCAAATTCCTTAAGAGAAACATGAAGAAACTACTTTATATTCCTGGTTAAAAATCGTTTCCAGTTAAATTTGTTTTACAATATATATTTTAGGAGAAAAATGGATATGTATGATCATTTTGTAAAATGAAAAGACTTGGGAATGCCTTTGAAGCTTGCAAAGTTTAATATGGGAAGTATGTGTGTGTGTGTCCCCGTTCCCAGTGACCAGATAGACCACACACACAGCATCTATTCCACCCCAACCTTGTCCTTCAGGTTCTGAGACTTGGTTGGGGTGAGCCTTCGTAGGCTGCAGCTGTAATGGGATGAGCTTTGGTCTAGTCCACACTGAGACGTTCTTGCATAGGGCTGCACACTGCAGGTGGTGAGTCACTTACCCCCCGGGGATACTGGTCCTCACCCGTAAAATGGATTGTCGTGTTGATAAAACAAGGAGATGTGTGCCAAGTGTTCAGCCATAGTAAGTTTTCAATATGTATTGCTGTTAGTATCAGGCTATTTCTATGAATCTGGGTCTGGATTCTGCTGCCTGCTGGGAGCTGGCCACAGGCATTTATATGCCAGCTCTCAGCTGGGAAGCCTTCCTTCTACCCCACGAAGGCCCAGCGCTGCAGCTGCTTCCCTTTGCATGGGGAGGTTTGAAAGGATGGCACAGAGTTTGTTTTTCATCTTAGCTATTTCTATCCAACTCGATTTGATTGGGAACAGGCTCTCCTCTTGCCACCTGTCAGGGGAATGCTTTTGCCAGAGAAGAGGGTCTGCTCCCTGCTCCACATGTGCTAGCCCATCATCTGTTTCCCATTTTCCTCACCTGGAGGGCTTTAGGCCAGACGTACCGAGGATTGGTGCAGCCAAGTTGAGAAGGGAACAGAAGCATCCAGTCTTGGGGGCAGCCCATTGGTGTGGGGTATACCTCTCCCATCTGCTGCATGTCGAGCCCAGCTAATCTTGCCCTTGCCCTCCCTTGGACGTACTTGGGCTGCTGCTGAGGATTGTTTCTCCATGACCTATCCTGTTGGTGCCAAATCCCTGACAATCTGTTTGGATTCTGGATGTCTTGTCTTGACTTGAATTTCGTAACTTCCACCTTGACCGCTCCTTGCTTGTTCAGTCTCCGAACACATTGCTGCTGATACTCCTTTCCTTTGCCCATTCTCCACTCACAGGAGCCAGTTAGGGTGAACCAGGCGGAGGCAATGAGTACCATGTGGAAAGACTGTGAGCTTTGCAACCTTGCAGACCTGAATAACGTGAATCCTAGCTCAGCCACTAACTAGCCTCAGGGCACTAGATAAATTAACTGCTCTGAGCTCCAGTTCTTTCATGGGTAAAGTCACAAAAACATTAGTTCCGTCAGTGCTCATAGGTGCCCTTTGCACGTGGTAAGCAGCATGTGCCCCAGTCTCTCCATCAGGAGACAGGGCCGAAAGTTGACAAAATGTTTTAACAGGCCTGAATCTGTGAACTGTAAGATAACTGTGATGTTGTCCAAATTAAGTCAAGATTTGTAGGATCTCCATTTGATATTTTGATGGAAAGTGCCACCATTTCTTAAATGTCCCATTCAGGGAAAGGATCTGTCTCTGTTTCTACAAAGCCAACCTTAGACTATGATCCAGGAATTTGGACTGAGCAGCAGATGTCCATCATGTGGCTATGGACATGTGTGGCCAGGGACCCTGGAAATTTGCCCATGAGCCCCAGAGCACAATGGACACAGTGCTAACGCAGAGCATTCTTTTTAGTTCATTCTTTAAAGTTATATCTTGCTTCATGTGACTTCCTTGTAGGTTGTAAGTGGGCCCGTGAATCTCAGTTGACCATTTTATTCAATAAAATTACTTATATAAGAGATGCTGAATTGTGGTACACCCAAATCTCCATGACTTTAGAAGACATTCAGAAAGGAAGTCAAGCTCTCCAGCTTCTAAAACTAAGAGTCTCTTGTCACCTAGTTGTAGTTCCCCCAGATGATGACAGAGCCTCATAGCAGTTATAGGGCTCTATGGTCATGCCAAGCCAAGCCAGCTGTGTTGTTCACAGCAGATGTCACACACCTCCTTATACAGTGCATAGATTATTCAGGACCTGGTTCATTTTTCTGCCTCTGTATTCCTGGAAGGGGAATTTAGGTTCTATACTATGGCTGATTAGAAAGAACCCCATTCAGTCAAGCATTTAATCTTGAGTTATTACCCAAGTCTGACTCTTAGATATAGACATTGATCCTGCCCCTGCACATGGCCCTGGAAGAAACAGTGGTATTTTCTGTTCAGGGTGGAATAGGTCGTGTTTTCCATCCCCTGTGCTGTGGTGCCCAGAGGTGGAACCCCTGTTAAACCCCAGGCTGTACTCCTAGAAAGCCTACCATCCAGTCCCAAGAAATGAAAGGTGGTATCTCAAAACAGACTTCTCGAGATAATCTCTTTCAAAATTAACACAGATAAAGGTCTCCAAAAGCTATCAAGGAAACTTATGACAGAGATGAATGTAAGCAATACCCTGTTAAGTATACCCATTAATCACTATTTTTAGAATCTTTTTACAAGCAATTTTTTTCTTTATTCTTTAGGTATAGTTTGCCTTTGAACAGAGATGTTTGGTTAACTCTTTAAGTGAAAGTAGATGCCACTGACACTTGCTTTCCCATGGATTTAGCCTAGAATGCTAAAGGAATTCAGTACATTTTAGAATTCAGCCCAAACTGCTATCTCTGCATTGACTGTAGGACTCTTGGTGTCCGACCAGAATCATTGAAAGGCATTAATAGACAGCCACCTGCACATGGTTGGACGTGGTCACACAGAAAGCACAGAACTATTTGCTGTCTGGGAATGTATGTGTTTTACCACTTTTGAAAATCAAGCAGAGGCGAGGCTTATTCTCCACGGGGAAGGTCGACTAGAGTAAGATTAGTATTGTCAGATCATGACATGTGGGAACATTCTGTTTCTATTTTTCCTCATTTGTGTTCTTGTCAAGCTGCATAGTTGAGCCTTATTTTGGCTCAGAATTATAGGAAGCAAAAATGTGTGAATGTTAATGTGTTTGTGCATGCATGTGTATGCATGCATGTGCATGGGGATCCATGTGAACATGTGTGTGTGTGTGTGTGTGTTTGTGTACGCTGGTTGTGATGTGCTTACTATCTCTCAGCCCTGCAAAGGTATCAAGGAATTGCCATTCTCCAAACTCAGTGCTGGAGACCTCAGACACACACTGTATGACTAGGACTCTGCAAAGAAGACCTCTGAACCTGAGGGGTGGTCCCCATTATGATGGGCCAGACTTGTCCTTGAGCTGTTACCCTCTCTCCTTTCTTGGCAGACCCTGTTCTCTTTCTGCTGACTTTAAGCTTTGGACTGCAGTTGCTTTGGGTTTGGCTCCTGACCTCACAGAAAGTGCACCTGAAGTTCCTGGCTGGCTCAGAATTTGCTGCCATATGAAGGTAGATCCTCTGGGCACTCATGGCTCAGGATGGCTGTCAGGTTTGCTTGCTGTCCAGAGCTTGAAATTCCCCTGAAACCTCCTTGAATATTTCCCATGACAATCATCACAACATCAGCAACATTATTTATTTTAAATGTCTTAATTTTCTCGAGTCCAACTCAGCTTTCTGGTACTTCCGTGTGATTCCACTTCTTCTCTTTTCTAACAGACAACCTCAGTCTCTTCAACTTTTCTCCTCATGACCTGTCTGTTCCTAGCATGTTTATTTCTGTTAAGTTGAAGCAACCAGGATGTTCACAGTACTTATCACAGGTGCCCAAAGAAGCACAGAGAGAGCAGGAACATCAACTTTCTTGACATATGAGAACCCAAGTTTGCATTAACTTTTGGGGAACTGCGTCATATTTTCATTCCTTTTTTGTTAGAATCAACTAAAGCCTCTAAATCTTTTCCTAGTGAGATGTTAAGTCAATCTTCTCCCTTCCTGTAGGGGAGCTAATTTTGAGTAATCCTTTGTGGGGGTGGGGGGCAGGATTTTAAATTTATCTCAGATACCTTTATCTTATTTAATATTCAACAAGTGATGGATTTTTCAGAAGCAGTTTTCTCATCTTCCAAATGGTAATGGTGATACCTTTCTGTCCACCACTCATTCCTGCTGTGTGAGTAACAAGGTGATATATGTGAAGGCAGCAGGGTGCCTGCTCTAGGCCAGCTCCAAGACATCTGTGGTGGCTTCTTGAAGTGCAATATATATTGAGATTATTTTTGAGGACCTGTCTGGACCTAGCTGGAAAGAGAACTATGATTGATTTGTGAAGTCTGCTGTGTGTGTGTATGTGTGTGCATGTGTGCACTACAGCCTTCTTGACACAGATTTGTCATACTTAAACCCATGCAGGAAATATTATCATTATTAATTCATTAACATTTGAACATGTATGAATCATCTGACTTGCATTAGAAGGAAGGTACCTTTTGATGAGAAAAGAGCCCAGTTCATTACACAGAAGAGCTTTCTAGCTGGAGACCCAAGGGCATTGTGGGGTGGAGGTTAAGGTCAGGGCACTCATTGAAAGGAAGGAATGGAATGCCATGACCCAATTCATTTACCTCTCATATTTGATTCTAAGGACAATCCTAGGCTAGAAACATAGGTTCTTCAGACTGCCCTTGCAAAGACTTTAGACCAGGGGTTGCAAACTCTAATGCCTGTAGAGGAGGCATTGGTAACATCAGTGAGAGGTGGAGTAGGGAGGCTATATGGAAGACTAGGGAGTGGGGTGAACAGTACATGCTCTATCCAAATGGAGTAGGCAGGCCCCAACTTGAGTTGTTTACTATCAGAAGTGAATATGGGCATACTGTTGCCAGAACACTCTACTTTTAGAGAAGCTGAAAATCTGATGTTTTATGTAAAATATTCCACTTAAAAATGTTGACTCAATTAGAAGAATAACTAGATTCAATAAAACACATCTGCGGTCCAGATTCAGCCTCCAGCTGCCAATTTGGAACCTCTGTTTTAGATGCCACCTTAAAAGGAAAAATTAGCTTTTATTAACAAATGTCTGCACATGTGCAATGGAATCTCATTAATTTGGGGCCAACAGACAATCACTGCCCACCAAAAACCCTGGGTTAGCAGACATGGATTGGATGTGGCTTATAGGAATCTTGGATTGTAGTAGAGGGTGATAATTTCAAGACACAAATGGTTGTGATTAAGACAGAAACAGTGAGTGCCACAAGGGAATTACAATAAAAGTGCTATGAGGGATTTTTTTGAGGGGGGAATAGTCGGTGGAGAGGATTTGGTGGTGGGTGGGGATGGCATTTGGAGGTGGACTTCATGGAATGGAAGGATTTCCAAAGAGGAAATAGGATGACAGAAGCCAGGTGAGAAGTATGGGTTTGATTGGCAGAAGGGTGAACAGTCTAGTGGCTTGGGACCTACAGAGCAGGTGGAGAAACAGTAAACTGGAAAGTTAAGTTACGGAGGGCTCTGACGGCACATCTGAGAAGTGCATACTTAATTCAACAGGCAATGTGGAGGCATTAAAGCCTTTAAGGAGGATAAACATGATTGGAGATGGACCTCAAGCCAAAATGTACAGCATGTTCAAGAGGCAGAATGTAAGAAGACTGATCAGAAATCTGTTTTAGTGTTGGAAAAAGAGTAAAAATGTACAAAACTAGAATGGCAGATGTGGAATAGTAGGTAGGGAAAGATGTGAACAAAACTGGGGAGGTAAGGTAGATGGGACCTCTCAACAGATTGGATATGGGGACCAAAAGAGAAGTGAAAAATTACTGCCCCTCCCATTTTGAAATGGGGATGCAGAGGAATAGAGGAACTGGGAGGTAGAAAGGGAGGACGTTGGTGAAGAGTTTAGTTGGGTGATGTTGAGTTTAAGATGGTTTCAGTCAATGAAGCTAGAGAAACAAAGTACATAGCAGTATGGTTGTGGTGTGAGCACAGAAATTATTGTCAGAGACAGGGAAAGAAAAGAGAGACTGAGGGAGAGAAAAAACACAGGGAGACAGAGACAAAAGCCTGAGGAGGCAGCTATAGGAAGTAAGGGTTGGCCGTGGGAGTGATGGCGGTGAGGACAGGATACTCGACAGGGGTTGGGAGGAGACTGAGAGTGGGAGAGGAGCAAGATGTTCTGGAAACTAGACTTTGGCGGCTGCTCACGCTTAGTGGGTGTGAGCAGGACCCATCCAGGAAATGAATCATTTAGGATGGAAGAAGGAAGCCAGCAGACCATTAGAACCCAGGTGCCGATGGAGATCAGTGTGAGAGACAGCGGTTGGCTGTTTCTGTACTGCAGAGGAGCTCTGCAATTGGCTTTCAGTCGTCACTCTACCAATCTGTTCTCTACCAGGCCACCAATGACTTGTCTTTTAACCCAATGGCTGTATTTTAATCTTCACTCATCAGTAGCACTGAGCACTATTAATCTTTTTTCCTTCTTGAAACATTCTCTTCATTTGCTTATACTCAGTGTTTCTTCTACTTTTCAAGCTCTTCCCACTCAATCCCCTTTCTGACTTCTTCCAACCATTGTTACATCTGGCTGTTAATTAGGTTTTGTCTGTTCTCTTAATTTCCTGTTTCTGTCCTCCAATGCCTTCAATTGCCATTTATATGTTAATGAATCCCAGATTCTATCTCCAAGTCAGAGCTCTTGTCTGATCTGCAGACCGTATAGCTCGCCAATTGCCTACTTCCAAATGGATGTCTCTCAAGTATATCAAACTCAACACTGAAAACTCAGTTTATTATCTCCTGTCTTTCCTACCCACCCTCTTCATGCCCCCACAAAACCACCACCTTCTTTGTTCTCAGTCACAGCGAATGACGTGATTTACCTAGTTACCCAAGGCAGAACCTGGGACATCATCGTCTACTTCTCCATCTGCTCACATCCACGTTCACCCCATCACTGACTCCCCTAGATGTTTCCGAAATGTCTAGGAAACATGGGATCACCATCTTCCCATGCTCTAACTGCTCTCCCTAGGCCAACTCTTGACCATCTTCCATTTATTTTCAACACTACAGTTTCATTCCATTTGATTGCTTTATCCCTGTACCTTAGGATGAGTCAGTGGATTTTCCCATTACCCAAAAGATAAAGTCCAAGTTTCTTGAAATGGCTAAAAAGATCTTGGCATGATGGTTTGGCATGCTCATTTCTCTGTTTGGTTGGTTTTTACTTCTCTCCCTCTATACCCTTGTACTACAGGTCAGCTTGAAGCTGTTTTACTAACAGCATGATTTTTCTTACCTCCTCACTTATATATAACAAATTCCTTCTGCCTAGAAAGTATCCCTTGACAAAACTTAACTTCTTGCTAGATGTTACTACAACTTCCTATCTCATCTGGGATGGCTCTCCTGTTGGGAAACTTTCCTGAGGCAAGGAGAGCATCCTGGTCTTCTCTACCATGTGACCACTGAGTCATGGTTGCTTGTATAATTCTGTTTACCTCTCCTGAATTGTAACCTCATTTATGATTTTTTCTTGAATATAATGTGTAGTACATTGTCTAAAATGTAACAACTTCTTAGTAAATATTTATTGAATTGGTTAGGACCAAGCTATTAGATTTGGGAGTTAAAAGATGATTGACTTGAATAGTCAATTCAATAAAATGTTTTGGATATTTTCTAAGATGTGAAACTTTTAAAAGGTTGTGGTCTTGGGGAAATGCATCAGCGACTAAACCTTGACTTTGCCACTAATTAGGTGTGGTGAAATCTGTTTTAGCCATCAAGACACAGAATCATAGCGTTTTTTAAAAATATAGCTTTATTGTTTAAAGCATTAAAGGAAACAGTTATCAAAATGAGTAAAAGGATTTATAATTAACTTATCATTTTGAACCAAACAGATGCACCTGAAGTGGAAAAAAAATCCTTTCACTCAATCACTTTTCTCGTGTTCAGAATCTATTAGTTTGTCAGCACTTTTTTTCTTACAGACTGTGCAAAGATAAATCTTAGTAAGCATTTGATTGCAAATTAATGAATAAGAATCATGGGCTATTAAAAGCATCATCTAATTTAAATCCCTGACTTTGTAGTTGAGTAATGAAGTTTTGCTTATCTGACAAAATACCTTACATACGTATAGTTAATCAACAGATATTTATTGACTCCTTACTAAATAAGGTATTATGCTAGGTGGAGTTGGGGAAATTCAGAAATATATGATAACAATCACTTAATTTCTCTCATTTTATTGCCTCCTGTGTCAAGAAGTTTACTGTGTGCTCTGAAAACGTGATTCATTTACCTAAACAGTCAACTAACTCTACCAGTTAGGGTTGGTACCAAGTTAATGTTAGAGATAAGAGTCTGTGGGAAGGAAGGAAGGGAGCTGTGACTTTGGGCTGGGCTGGTCAGGAAAAGGCTTGAAAATTATTAGGAGACTCCATTGTACAGGATGTCAGCCCCAGAATCAACCCCTCTTCTCCTTATCTGTTTTCCTGAATACCAAGTAAACAGCCACATATTCCCAGGAGGGATTGGAGTAATGCTGAGACAGACTTCAGATGGGATACAATGAGTCCAACCAAGGGCTTGATGGACAAGGTTGTTCAATATGTGCTGAATGAGGCTTCCAAGGTTGAATCCTTGTGGGAAGTTTTACTCTGTCACGGTGTGTGGCAGGCAGTCATTAAGATGCTGAGAAAGCAAACTGTTCCCCTGTTTGTAATAGAACAGAAAAAGCTTGATTACATTTTTCATTTTCCTTATTAAACCTAGATACTTTTTTTAGTTGATTATTTGGATCCTCTGATATGTTAGCTATCTTTTCAGCTGCTGACCTTTTCTCTCCAGCTTTCTCCTTATTAATTAGAGTTAGAAATAGTTCTCCAGGAAAAGAATTTCTAGAATATTCATCAAATCATAGTGCCAGTTTACAAGGGTATGTGCCTGAACTTTTCTATCAGTTCTGCTTTCTGGGATGATGTCCTAAAGGCCTGTATAGTTTGGAAGCAGTATCTCTCCAGTCTGTTTCTGATGGTGATGCCATTAATGGTCCAGGAATGAGAGAAGAGATGGTGTTGTTTACCACAGTCATGCACCTTGAACATAAAGTTCTGAAAAAGATTAGTGATTGTATTTGTAGGTTTGAAGACAGGGGAGGAAATTGAGCTTTTGCATTATTGACTTTTTTTTATGGAGATACTTAACAGATTTCTCACGTTCAGCTCTCAAATTAAATCCTGTGCCTTTATATCACTTATAATATCTCCACCAGTTGTATCCTACACTTTTAAGAATGGCCTCCTTCTGGTAAATGTTGTCTTGGAGGAATGCTGGCATTCAGGATCCAACCCAGCCTTTTTCAATGACTGGCCAGCCACCTCATCCCTTTTCATCTTCTTCTTTTTAAAATGGAATGGAGGATTGTTTTTGGCACACACAGCAGCCTGGCAGGAAGGCAGGCTCTAAACATATTTATAGAAAAGGGTTGAATTCTGAACTGATGGTGATTTTTATCTGTCAGCTCTTTGATGCTGTTGCTGTCGAAATAATTTGTTTTCCAGGAGCTGACTCACCAAACTCCTAGTTAGAAATGGCAGTTAATCTTTAATTAGTAATGATGAAAGAACAAAAGTGAGAAAAATAGGATAAACGTTGTTTTAGAATTTAGTGTTTATTCATCAGTGTTGAGTCTTATGTTCAGCAGCAATTGTGCTTTATACTTAGAATGCATACTATTGAAAAGTAGAACTGTTTTGCCCTGCAAAGTGGCAGGGTGGCTCAACAATGGAACTGGAGACTGTGTTCAGGTTCTGGTGTTCAGGTGAGGGACTTTGAGGGTGAGCATGTTCCTGAGGGTTGGAAAAAGTTGTGAGGGACTCTCCTTCTTTGGGGCTTCTCATGCTGTCACATTGGGCTTTTTAGATTCTTCCTGTTCCCTCCTTCAGGATCATTTGTTATCATTTTATCAGATTTGTATTTTTGAAAGACCACCATCTTTTCCTAAAACACTTAAGCTTCTCACTCTGATTTCTCAACTTTCTTTTTTTGTGTGCTGTGATCATATAAGGTAAAATCGGGTATTGCTCTGTCCTTCCAATCTGGGCAACTAAGAGTCTATCATGGCCTGAGTCTTCCTTTCAGGGGTCACGCTTATTAGGCATAATTAGGTAGAGAGAAGTTGTCCTTGGAATGTGCTTTTCCAGAAGTATTGATGGGTTTTGGTGAAGTCTTGGTGTTGGGTCCCACCTTTGTTTCTGAAGCCACCCTGGACACGGAAGACATTTCTCTCTTCCAAGACAATAGCCCATATGGGGTTTGACCCTGTAACCCTGAGATCATTAGCATTGTTTTTGAAACAACTAAGCTAACCCAGTCACAGCATTTGTGATTTTGTTATGCTAGTTCTACTGCCCCAGAGAGGAAATAATTTCTGCTCAATTGCTTGTGAATTGCAATTCTTGTGTCCAGTGAAAGGGATCATAGTGTCTACTGGGGTCATTGAGCTGCATTCTAGGTCATCTGTAACATTACAGCTTTTTGGCTGGCTCTGCACCTGGTCTGCAGGCACTTGACTGATAAGGTTAGGAAGTTTTCTGAATAGTATCACTTCGTCTGCTTTTGGGTCAATTAATATATTCATTATCAGTATCAAATTGCTGTTATTTTTACAACTGGAGTTTATGCCTTTTTGTTTCTTTAGTTGGAGAATACTTTTTGGGTTTTAACATCAGAAATAAGGATGTGCGTGTCTTATTATATTTGGTATAATTTAATTACTTTGTGTAACAGTCTTTCTTGACCAAACCACTCAAATTATTTTGCTTAAAAATTGTCTTTTGCAGTGCTGCTCAAAATGGCGAAGCAGCTGAATGTTTGCACGCTTGGTTCAGAAGCCCGCTGCATGATCTCTCCTCTCCTCCCCCGGAATATTTTCTACACAAGACACAAATGATCCATTTCAGAATGGAAACCAAAAAGTTGAGACAGGGAATGAGGACAATTGACACATCAAAGACAGTGGAGGGGACTCCATCCTTTCAGGATTTTCTATGTGATTTACAAACTGTTAAGGAGCTGAAGAGGGCTCTGTCTCAATGCCATGTGGAGGAGAGCCCACGTGATCCTTAAGAGGCCCATGCACTGCAGTCCTGCATTAAAATGCTCTGCCTCTGGCACCCAGGAAATATGCCTTCAGGAGAGTACAATTTAAGCTAAACCTCCCGTGCCTCTCAAGGGCAGGGTGGCTCCCACTAAGCTGCAGTTAGAAGCCACTTCTGCCGGGGACTCTGGCCATCCCGACCTTGTACTGCTTGGTCCCCTTTGTCTTTGGGAGGGAGGGTCCCTGGGCTCAGTGATGCATCACTCCCTGGCACTTAACAGATTATCCTGACACTTCAGCCAAGCCCCAAGCCCAGCTGATTTTTCCGGCTGGCTACATTCTCTTTATCTTGCCTGCTGATCAGAGTGGCAGCAATGTTCCCATTTTATCATATACTGTTCTATGCTGTCATTTAGAAATACTCATAGACTTGCCCAGTGAATATTGATAAGATACCTTTGGAACGAGATAAAATGCAGTAAAGGAAGCATATCTTTCCAATGTGATAAAGAACTTTAGAATATGTGATAAAATGTGATCAAAGCATGCTACAAGGCCATTATTAAGAAGAACTGTCTGTGATGTGCCCTGTGCTTGCGGGTGGAGAGAGAAGGGAGGGTGCTTATTGTTTGAATCTGATCTTTCAAAGGTTTGGGGCCTTTCATTTGTGTTTCTGAGGGAAAAGCTCTTTGAAGGTCATGTTTGAATTAAAAGCTGTATTTATTATCTGTTTCTCCATGTTATCTATATTACAATTGCATATCGAATTTGGAAGCCCAGTATCTCCTGAAGGTAGTTATTTTCTAATTCCACTTTTATCCTCCCCTCTGGTGTAGTGTTTGTCAGAGCATGTTTGCATCTGCTGGGGCTGATAAGGTGGAAACCACTACCTGACTAACATTATTATAGTTCTCTCGTTCTCCCTTCTCCTGGCTAGTCTGAAATGATTATTGCCTGTGGACTCTAGTCATCTGCTAAAAGATAACACAGCTTCCCCCTCCTCACTTTGAAGTAATGGTGACTCCAGATGGTACCAGCCAGTAGGACATCTAGTTACCATGTGAGCAAGAAAGGGATAGGGCCTGAGGGGTAGGTCAGAGTGGCATTAAAATGACCAGGGTGAGTACTGCTTTTACAGTGAAAAGCCAGGAACCTACTCTCTGTTCAGATTTCAGAGCAGGTGATGGTCACTCTCATTTGAGAGTAGTGCTAAATGTAACACTCCACCATAGGGCTTCTGCTGTCGTAGGTACAGGAATGCGTAGGAGTGGGGCCAAGGGATATTTTCTAAGTCTACCTAACTTTGTAAATGTAGTAGAGAAGCAACATATTGGTAATTAACAGCTAATATTTACTGAAAGCTCACCACTTGCCAAGCATTAGAGTTCACATTACTCTTTGAAGCAACCAATGAAGTAGGCCCTGCTAAAATCACCATTTTATAGATGATAAGGTAGAGGCTTGCTGAAAAGGATTAGGTGACATGCCCAGATATACAGATATATAAGATTAATGAGCTGAATCAATCAGTCCTTACTCTTTTCTCAGTAATATTTCTCTTATGGTACCTGCTCTGTCTGGAAGAGGTCATGTCCCTTCTAAACACAGATTTCCATAGACATTGGAGGAATCTGTGATTGACCATGGGGTTTTTTTCAGCTTTATTGAGATAAAATTGACATAAAACATTGTGTAAGTTTAAGGTGTGCAATGTGCTAATGCAATAAATTTACGTATTGCAATATGATTGCCACCATAGCATTAGTGAACACCTTCATCACATCACATAATTACCATTTCTTTTTTGTGGTTAGAATATTTAAGATCAACTCTTTCAGCAGTTTTCAAGTATACAGTACATTATTGACTATAACCACCATGCAGTTCATTAGGTCCCCCAACCATATTCACTGATCATTGGAAATGTGTACCCTTTGACAAACACTTCCCCATTCATTGTCCCCCAGCCCTGGGCAACTACCATTCTACTCTCTGTTTCTATGAGTTCAACTTTTTTAGATTCCACATATAAGTGATATCCTGCAGTATTTATCTTTCTCTGTCTGACTTTGTTTCACTTAGCATAATGCCCTCAAGTTCTATGTTGTCTAATGGCAGCATTTCTTTTTTATGGCTAAATAATATCCCCCCCCCCCCCCATATATATAGCATCTCTTCTTTATCCATTCATCTGTTGAAAGACACTTTGGTGATTTCCGTACCTTGGCTATTTTGAATAATGCTGCAGTGAACATGGGGGGTGCAGATATCACTGAGAGCCTGTTTTAATTTTCTTTGGATATTATATACACACACACACACACACACCACACACACATATATATATTCTATCCAGAAGTGGAATTGCTGGATCATATGCTGGACCCTCCATACTGCTTTCCATAGTGGCTGCACCAATTTACATTCCCACCAAGAGTGCACGAGGGCTCCCTTTCCTTTACATCCTCACCAGCACTTGCTTTCTGTCTTTTTGACAGCAGCTATTCTAACAGGTGTAAGGTGGGCTCTCACTGTGGTCTGGGTTTGCATGTCCCTGATGATTGCTGATATTAAGCACCTTTTCAAAAACCTATTGACTGTTTGTATGTCTTTGAAAAAATTTTTGTTCAGTTCCTCTGCCCATTTTTAACTGGATTATTATTATTATTATTTTGTTTGCTATTGATTTGTATGAGGTCTTTATACATTTTGGATCTTACCCCTTTATCAAAAATATGAATTGCAAATATTTTCTCCATTTTGTAGAATGCCTTTTCACTTTGTTGATTGTTTCTCTTGCTATGCAGAAGACTCATAGATTTTTGAGAGTCTGGAGGAAATTCATAACAAGGCTAAGAAAGCATTCTAAACTAATCCTATCATCATGCCTTTTTGTAGCTAAAGTTGCAGTAGAATTACTACATTCAGTTCCCTTTTGAACTGAGGGATATATCAACTGCTCATTATAAAATTTAAATTTTTTGTGAACTAAAAATTTTTTCTCAGACAGAGTTGCCTCTTTATTACTAATATGCCTCTTTTTCCCTCCATTGTTCTTAATGATCATTGGCTAGAATTAGTAATTAATATGGAACACTTGCTGAGCACTGACTATGTGCCAGACCACATTATCTAATTTGAGTTCCATTTTACAGATGAGGAAATTGAAGCCTAGAGAAGTTAAGTGATTTTCCAAGGCTGGATATGACAAATCTGACTCCTAAGGTCTGATGCAGTGCCCGACCTGGAACCCTTTGGCACCAGCTCCATTAAGCCAGGGTGAGGCAGCAGGAGACTGTGCGTGTGCTTCATGATGGTGACCAGATACGCGTGATATCCGGTTGGAATGCTCAAAACAGCATTTGCTTTTGTTCTGAGCACTATTTCCCTTAACATATTTTTCTTTCCCTTAAAGTTGTATTTACCCAGAAAAATAGATAAAATTCATATAATCTTGATGAGGATTTTGAGAATTTAGAAAACACTTATCCCTGTTTTTTTAAATTAAGCTTGTATCAGGATTTTTCCAGAATTTCAAGTTTGTGGGAAACAGTATAGCAACAGTTTATTTTAGTAATAAAGGTATGTCTTGGCATATGTAGAAAAAAATGCCACAGAAAGACTGAGTTATTCTAGAGCTATTATTTGGCACAACCAATATGTGCTGTAGTTTCTAGATCTCTCCATTTTCAGATGAGCCTGGCATCAGTTTAAGTCGCTTGAAGGACATTTCCAGAAGACTCATGACTGGGTTGGAGGGGCTTCCTTCCTGCCTCCCCATTCTGTCTTTGCGCTTCGCTCAGAAACACCATAGCGAGAGGAAAAATGAAGCAGAGCGAGAAAGGAGTGTGTTCCTCCCAACACACGTGCAGCATCAACATCTTGGCCCCAGCACACCAAGCCTGTCTCACCCTACTATCCAGAGGAGCTCATAGAGTACAGAAAACCTTCTGAGAGAAATATCAGAGAAAGCTTGCTTCTCAAAGAATGTCAAAAGATAAAGAGTGAGGAAGGAAAAAAGTCCCCGAATTTTTGTTTTCCTTTTGGATTCTATTACCCTTTGCTGAAGATTAAAAGGAATGCTATCTTTTTTTGCCTTTCTTCCCATGCGTTAAAAATATTTGTTCATTTACTTTTGAATCTTAGGGTTTCTAGATACAAGGTATTTTGTAACACAAAGTATTTGTTATTAATGTTTATCATTACTTGCTTTTTTAATTTTCAAAAGTATTCATATTTACCTTGTTTATGTATTTTCTTTCATGAGCTCATTTCTGCTTCAATGGCAATTTTATAATTTAAATTTTCCTTCATCTTTACTACTGAATAGGTTAGTTTAATGAAAAATGGAAATAATTACTGCTTCTACTCAAGAAAATGTCTTTATTTCACTCAGAGCTGTCACTTTTACTTGTAAGACTGAATTATTTTAAATAGAATGAAATGCCGCAAAGCTGACTGCACTAACAAATACTGACATGCAGTGAGGAGAGGAAATTTCTATTTCTGATTGAAATCTAAACATTGAGCATATATTTTACTAGCCTTGTAAATAATTTAAGAAAATAACACCACAAAACCGCCCATAAAATTCTCATTCTCTCCTCTCCTCACTGGAACTTATTTAGTCAATTAACTGGACAACATTTATGACACCAAAACAGTTAGTAGAGAATACTAATAGAATGCAATCTAGTATTCCCAGTAATACAAAGACTAAAAATACCATTGCAGAGATCTGGAGGATCTGTTGCGGGAACCTAAGTTAACAGAGGCTATTCATTGAAATAGTAAGTTTTCTAGATTTTGATTCTTCTATTTATTGTTAACATTGTTTATAGCTTGCCCCCAGGCTAGTAAATGTAAGGAAAGAACCTATAAATTACAGAGTACAGAGTTCTCAGTTGTGGAGAAAAGTCATTCAAAATATTTGTAATGATGAAACTTAGAAATGTGATAGAGTGTGTGAATATTAGGTCTAATGAGTCAATTCAAACACCTTTAAATTACTGGAAGGCAAGATGGAATGGAAAATACACATTCATGGTTAAATGTTTACCTCAAGAGCCAAACCAGCATTTAAAAGGTCTTAATTGGTGATCATAATAATGATGCTTATTTTAAAGGGAGAAATAAAGATGCACTGGCTATTTCTGCATTGGGTGAGGTGATAGACCCATAATTTCCTAGCTCTTTGAGACAGTTTGTGGTTGACTTTATCATGTTCTATACCATTAATTGTAATGATAATTAGAGAGGATAACCTGTAGTTATGCAAATTTGTGCCTTTTAGTTTTCTCTCCTCTACAAATCCTGCAGATCCCCATGACAGTCTCACTGGTCCCATGGTTTGGGACTGCTGTCTGTTCAGGAAGGAAGGAGAGATAATAGCACACTTGGAGAGGCAGACAAGCACCTCCAGACTCAGGCCTTGATGCTCTCTTGGTCTTTTCCCCCATCCACCCTGGCAGTGCCTCTTCCTGGTCTGCCCTACAATCAGTAGCCTTTGGATGTGGGAGAGAGTTTTGTTCCCAGGAAGAAATTTTGCCTACTGGAAGTATTATACCAGTAATATCTCTTTCACATTCTGCTTTTCAGTTTCATTAAGGTCAGAAGATAACCTGAAGAATTTTTAAGAGTGTATTTGCAGCTGCTCCTATTTGTAAATCTAAAGCAACTTTCCTTTACTAATATATGCATTAAAATGACTCCATTTTTCTTTGGAGAATACAATGAGAAAGGGAGAAAAAAACAACTTCCAGTTTGCTCTATGCCCTCAGAGGAGAGTATTATAAATCTCACCTGCAATTTAGTCTAACCATTCAAGCTTTTGCACGTGATTATTTAAAGTTCTTCTTTCCCCAGAAAGAGTCACTGACAGAGAAATTGAATAACTAGTAAAGATGATAGGAAATAGAGTTGGGATGACCATTATTATAATGAAAATTATTATGAATTTTAATACTTTCCTTACGGAGTTTATTAATTTATTCCTTCAGCAAACATTGATGAAACACTATTTAGAATGGGCCACTGAGCAGCAAACACGAGAAGAGTATAACGTGACTTCTGCCCTCAGAATTTGAAGAAATGATACTCTACACAGCACATTGTGATCAAATATCAGAAAGGTAGGTACAAAGTGTAATGGTAGTTTAGAAGAGAGAAATTATTTTCAACAGAGATGAATTGAATTATAAATTAAAGAAGAGAAATTTGAGCTGAGTCATATTTTTATTGATATATAATTGACATATAACATTATGTTAGTTTTAGGTGTGTGATGTAATGATTCAATATTTGTGTGTATTGTAAAATGATTACTGCAATAAATCTAGTTAATATCTGTCACCATACATGGTTACAAAATTTTGTTTTTCTTGTGTGAGCTGAGTCTGGACAGATAATCTGGTGAACATTTATGGTTTTCCTTCCCAAGATTCATTTCTCTTCCTTCCTGTAACATCTGTAGATTCTCAGAGGAATCCTGCCTTTTCCTACTCTTGGTCATTGTGGCCTGAGTGGCTTTCTATGCCCTGCTCCACAGATGCATCACGTAACCCAAGCCTGATGAGCCACTGCAACCTCTTAGGTGTTACTGGCTCCAGGGTAACATTGTCACATCAGATGAACCAAGCAGAGTAAATGCAGGAATTTTTCCGTAGTTGTGGGAAAAGAATCCCTGTTTTTCTATTGGTTTTGGTACCATGAAGTACAGAGCTGGAATTGTTATAGAACTTAGAGCCGGGGGGGGAGAGAAACTAAGTCCTGAGGATGTTGTATGAGCTTCTGCATCAGGCTTTACCCAAAGCCTGAGACCTGGGTTTTTAAATTATGTGAGCCAATAAATTCCCTTTTATCATTTGGCCACTCTGAGATGAGTTTTATGTCTCTTGCAACCAATAAATTATTAAATAAATAAGACCTTGCTAATCCATTCAGGTAGGATTTGAACAGGAAGCAATGAATGAGCGCAATCTAATTTAAGGGAACAGACTGAAGGCAAAATTTCCAGTTGTAGGAAATGACAGGGCTTGTTGAGGGAAGGTAGATGGTACTATTCAGTGGAATTTCAGGGTACATGAAGGAGAATAGGAAAGAAGTATAGAAACTTTGGTTAGGATTTAGTCATGGAAGGTTTTGAATGCTTGATAAAAAATTTTATTTGGGAGTCATTAGAGAAAAATGGAATACTTTAAGAGAGAAGTAAATGTATCCAAGCTTCATGGAAAATGTTGGATCAATTTAATGACACAAGCTTGGGGATGGGCAGAATAATTAGATATTTGTATTAAGGCAAAGTAAGGTAAATGGAGAACCAGGATCGACCTTCACCCAAAATTTGGTTCTGATATTGAGTCTGATGATGTCAACATGCATCTGTACCAAAAGATGGTTTGTATTCTCATCATCACAGGAGAAACATCTGGGCTTTCTCATCAGCTTTCCATAATTAGTTGGTACATCGATAAACCTGCTTGACATGTTGTAAATAATATGAATATCCATGTAGAATATGCCTTATGGTTAAGAGCTTGGTCTTGAGCACAAGTATATATGTAGTAACTATCCTCAAAGATGCGGTGGAAGTAGATAAAATGACCAAAAGAGAAAAAGGGAAAGATGAGAGGAGCAAGGGTAAAATTTTGAGAGAAATCACAGAAGGGTAGCCAGAGAATAACATGGAGAAAAAAGAGGCAGAGCATGAGTCACGGAGGAGAGAGAAACGTTTTCAAATGCTGCAGAGGAATCAAGGGGCTGGCAATTAGAAATTGGAGGGCTATTGGGTCACTGATGAGTGAGAAGTGAGGTGATTTTAGAATGGGAGGTGTAGACAGTTTGAGAAAGAGTGGAAAAATGAATGATTGGTAGATGTAGACTACTATTTCATGACGTTTTTGGAAAGGAGCATACAGATGATGGCAGATAAAGTAATCAAGTGAAGAAATAATTCCTTTAATTAAAAAATATTGTATCATGGGCAGATGTAAACATACTTTGCAGAGGAAGGAAATGGATTCTGGCAAGAGAACAAAATTATAAAAAATGGAAAGAAAATAATGAATTTAGATAGAACTAAAAATAAGTAGAAAGGATTAGTTAGGGCCATGAAAGATGGGTTGGTTTTATAAAGAAGAGATGTTTCTTTTGAAATAAGGAGAATTGAAGAGAGCATGGATAGAAGATGGAGGATATTGTGTGTAGTGAGCACAAGTGTGTGTGTGTGTGTGTGTGTGTGTGTTAAATAGGGGCACAAGTATTTCTGAGGAAGTCAGGACCCCAGGTGGAGGTTCAGGCCAATGGAAGGACTTGAACAGCAATTTTGGGAAATATGATAAGAAGTAAATTTATGATGAATAAAACCATTGCCAAGCAAAGCAGAGTACCCAATATAGGGTAATCATATGCATTTCCAATGAATCACACAGTATTTTCCTCTGATTTGAAATAGTAGACAGCAGTTAAGGGTTCTAGGGGCCTTTCTAGGGGTAGGAACTCATAACATGAGAAGATAGAAGGACAAGTAAACAAAGGAGTGGAAGATTCAATGAAGGAATTTATTGAAATGATGGGGCTGGGCAAGAGGAGGTAGGTCAGAGAGGGCAGAGGGGTGAGTGGTCTGGAAGAAAAGGGAGGACTCTAGATGCTAGTGTTCATGAGTAAAGAGTAGGGTCAGCATAACTGAAGGAATGGGGTGTATGGAAGGACAGAAGGCATAGGGATTTCATATTAAGACCTGTAGAAAATGGAATGTTTGAAGTTTTGGTGGGGTCTTACTTTGGATAGAGGAGTGTGAACAAGTACTGCTAGGGTCAAGAATACCGAGAAACTGGGAGGAGTAACCACTGACTGTGCTGGAGAAACAGAATGTGAGCCAGAAGATCAAATATAGAAGAGGGTTTCAGGGCTTTGCTGATCTGAACAGGGTGAGCCTGCGGAGGATTAAAGCTGAGCATGATTCAGATTTAAGTACAAACGGACTTCACGTCAATGTAGAGTTTCAATTTAAGGGGTTGATGGTTGTGGACTACAGAAATGAGGCCAGCTGGAAAGGGTTAGTTTTATGGGACGAGTATGGAAAAGGTAGGCTAAACCCTGTCAGAGGAAAATATATAGTTAAGTAACCAAAGGTCCAAATGGACAAGACAGGGGTCTTAGTTTGGACTACCAAGTTCTAAATACTTGAATTTATAGTAGTGGGTGTAAGGACGGGACATGGGAGAGATATCAGGGGCAGGCCAGGGAGTGGCAGTCCTCTGATACTTGTTTCCTAAGTTTACTCCTTCAGCATTTATTATCTACTCACTAAGTTATAATAATAATAGTAATGATAATGACAATAATAATATGACAGCCACCATTTATTATTTTGCTTTCCATAAACCAGGCATCATGTTATACATGGCTTTATTTAATCCTCCTTACAATTCTAGAAAGAAGAACTATCATTATTCCTTTTTATAGAAAAAGGAACTAAGATTTAGATAAACTTAGCCATCTGCTCAAGGTCACACAGCCAGAACTAAGCCAGGTCTATGTGCCTCCAAGCCTGTGCTCTTACTCATCAGATGTCTTTGCTTTACACATGTTAAGTAGCAAGGGAATAATGATGAATATGACAATTTCTGTTTTAAAAAAAGTCGTATCTCATGGTTGAGGATGACTCTCTTCATATTAAACACTTGTTTCAGAACATTTGGGAATATTTTGAGCAACATTGCCTTGATATGATTAGCCCTCTTAAAATTTTATTCCTTAACTAATGGCATTCTACAATATCCTTTTGTCTCTGGTGTTTGAAAATCCAATTCCCTCTCTACACTGACTATAAACGCAAATAAAAGCATTGATTTCCTCATTTCATCACCTCTAGAGAACAATTCATAAAGCCTGGAAGTTCTAACTAGTCAATCAATAGTCACTACTTAAATCAGAGACTCAAAGAGTAGTCTATTATTGAGAAATGTCCATCTGGAGATGATGTTAAATGAAAATAAAGGAACCAATCTGGCCTGTGATTTGTATTCGGCTTCAGGAAATAGTCTGGAGGAAAGCATTCTGTTAACCAATTTTAGAGCTTTTCCTGCTTATGCTTCCTGCCCAAGGAGAAGTGGGGAAAATCAAATTTCTCAAAAGCCACTTAAGTGTTATTAAGCAATTTATGGAAACAAGGCTAAGCTGTGCTGTTGGCAGGGCTTTCTTTCTATGTGAGGACAAACCAAAATTGATGTTCCACTGTCTGTCTCATTTTGGCCTATCTTTGACTGACTACAGAATAAATACAGGTCTGTGTGGAATGCTCACAGCATAGGTCAGGACAACCAGAATCATTCAGTACTGGAAGTGCTATTATCTTACCCATGTTGTAATCCTATTTCTACAGTCAGTTACATAAGTCCACCCAATACAGAAAAGAAACTTTGATCTGAATTATATTTAAAATGAGCCTTTCACTAAGTCAGGGAGAAAGATTTTTTTCCTTCTTAATGAATCATAATTGGAAGGCTGTAAAAGTGCAAGTGTGAATATGTGGGAGAGGAAATAAGAATGCCATTCATTATTTCAAGTAATTCGAGTATTTAAAGCTTTGCTTTAGCACTCTAAGTCAGGATTTCAATCGGACTATTATTAATGTTTGTCTATTACTGTATTCTTAGATTTGAGGTGTTTTTGGTGCTGGCAGGGTTGTCTGAACTCTAGGTCTCCATCTGGGTGAGAATCTGAGACCCAGGAAGGTGTGATTCGCTCACGATCCCAACGGTGGCAGGCCCCTGACTTGGACCTGGAGCTTTGGTTCTGAGTCTGAAGTTCATTTCATTCTACCCTCTTCTTTCTCCAAAAATGATGCAAAAATGGCGAGTTGACTTGGCAACCAGGTCCATGGAAATTCTACTGTTCTTTCTCATCATTAAGACATCTATAGATAAGGTAGATAAAGATACCAGTGAGACTGCCTGCAGTCGGCACAGTTTCCTCTCTTCTTTAACACAAGAGATTTCCTTTAGATGAACAAAGAACAGATGTATTAGATGTCTTGCTTTCGTATTTTGAAAAAGTGTGTGTGTGTGTGTATGGAGAAATGCTCTATTGATTATCAGATTGTGTAACATTTTGTGAAATTCTATTCTATAATGTTGAATTGAAATACTTAATTTAATATGTACTTATAAGTAATAGCTATATTTATGCTTGAAACAGAGTGCTTTGCTGTTTTTACAAGAGTCAGCCTCCACGTTGACAGAGAAGCATGGTAGACTGTGAAGCTCTGCCCGGAGCTCTTCTGGACCAAACACTTCTTCTCTGGCTGGCCACTAGGACCTAAAATCTCAAATTTAGACTCACTCTTTTTCTCGAATGTTAAAAATTCCTGATTAGTGTGCAGATATCTGGTAGAGATAATATTGAATATTTCACTGCATTAGTTATAAACACCTTAGTAAGTATGGGACCAGCTATACCCACCAGGGGAAATTTGTACTGAAGGGGAAGTTACCAAAGATAAGTTTTGCCTATTTAACAATTTTGCCTGGAGCTGAACCTATGTTACTATGAATAATAAGTGAAAATAGCTCAAATTCCATTAGTAATGTGATTCCAGCCAATAAACTCTACACCAGGAAGGGATGCTATTATAAATCATTATTATTTTATGTTCAGAAAATGAATACACTGATGTTTACAGCAAGGGAAAATGCAAGCCAGCTTTCACCTTTCCTCCTGAGGAAAATGATGAACTGGTATGCATTTAGAAAATGCTGAATGTCTTCTAAGTCTAAACAACTTTGCCCCTCCTAAAACACCCATATGTGAATTAGGCACTTTGCAAATTTTTTTTTAACTCAGCATTTACTGATCTTAAAAAGAATTGCTTGTGTAAAAATATACCTTACCTTTGAAAAACACCTGTTACAAGAAAAAGTGTGAACAGAGTGCATTCTGGTTGTCTGACATATTGGAAGTGGCTTATTTCATTCAAAGGTGTTTATTTCAATCTAGATGCTTTTGAGGCAAGTGTTTTTGCCACAAATATTTTTAACAGTTAATTAATCGTCTGGAAGGCAAACTTGCTGCAAAAGATAAAATCACAAAAAATAAAAGAAGGCCATTCATTAAAAAGGATATAATGAAACATGAAAAATGAATGACAAAATTCAGAAATCTTTACTGTGAAATAAATAAAAATATTTGGATAAATTCAAATTGTATTGTATAGATTCATGGTGATATTGTGCAACTATTTTTTATTTTGTGGACTGTGCATAAGCACTTGTCTTCAAAGTCTTTCCTTCACCATTAAGTCTTCTATACTGTTGTTTGTTCTTGGCATATTGTGACGTGTCTGTTGATAGATGTTCCAAAGTTCTGTGGGAAATGTGGGTTCAAATCTCTGCACCACCATATAGATCATTATGAGGGCTAAGATTTTATAATATAAAAATGGGAGTACTGTGTCAATGGAGAAATGAAACCAAACTGTCAATTACGTCTTTATTATCTTTTGTGGCAAAATTGTCTTGCAGCCAATTGGTTACGTGGTAACAATGTTTGTATCAAGAATTCTATGGCAAAAATACTGGACATGTTTTTTTCTTTTCTCCTTTCTTTTTTTTTTTTTTTAGGTGTAATGCGTTTTAATAGGCAGATGGCTAAATATCCTCCCTGGCAGTGCCATTTTCTATGATTTCTTTCTCAACCTTCCCTTTCCTGAAAGGACCTGGCATCAGCAAACTAGAAACCAAAAAGGGAAGGGTTAGTTAGTCTTCAGCTGTTTTTTGTGTGGGAACTCTGTGAAGCAAAGACCACAGTTTTTCTTACTCTTACTTCTTGGTGCCTAATGGGTAGTAGGTCCCTAATGTTTATGAAATGATTAATTAATCTGATAATCTAGTTCTCAAAAACTAATATGATAAATTCCCAGGGGTTTTAAAAAAAGTGTGGATCTATTAAAATCAAGAAGGAAAAATGTAGGGTCATTTTGCTATTCAGCGCATGTTCGTGGGTAAAATTGCAATATTTCCGGAATCTCTCACCTGGCCTTAGTGCATCTCCCGTATCAATAGGTATTTCCAAGGGATGGGGATAAGTAGTCCATCTCCATATCAATAGGTGATTACGAGGGGGAGCAAGGGAATATCTTGACCAGAGAGGTTGGGTAGAGTCCCTTTTTTGCTGCCAGGTAGCGGGAGACACAGGTGAGCAGAAGTGGACAGCTGCTTACAAGCAGTGAACACGTTTCTCCCACTTTATTTCTCCTTTTGACTGGTTTTGGCTTAAAAGGTAATTTGTCCTGGGATGGGAACCTATTTTCCCCACTGGAGTTTACAACTGTAAAACAACAAATCAGTCTCCATTGGATATAGAAAACTTACTCAGTATCTATGAAATGGCATAAATAAGGTTTTTCTGTGGTCTATTTAACAAAATGTACACAACTTGAAACCACAAAATAATTGTTTCTAGGCGTGTGTACCCACTATGGGAAAGGAAGGTGGCCAGCTGCTTTGTCCTTTAATCAGTAAATAGGTGTTACCTGGTAAAATTAGGGCAGAGATCAGGATACAAAGGAATATTTTGTGAAGTGTTCTTTATGTCCTAAATACTTAGGCAACACATCACTTTTTTTCTCCTGAATAACACCGACAGTTTGTCTTGTCCTTAGACCCTTCCTAAGCTGCATGCAATGAGTAATGTATGATGTCATGCCTCTGTGATTCCCAAAGCTAAACTCAGGGAGATATTTGATGCAAAGATTTGATTTTTTTCCTCTTTAACATAATAGGATCTAAATGGGGAGAAGATTCTTTAGACAGATGTTTTGGAATACATTTTTGGCCAAGTCACAAATACATGGGTTGCCTTAGAGCATTTAGAAGAAATCCTTGTTTTGTCTGATATACTGATGGCAAGATATTAACACGGAGATGTTAATGTTAAGAGTGTAAATAAACAGGCCAGATAAGAGAGCCAAGAAAAGACCTGTTGATTCTAGATGACAAATAGCTGGTAAAGTCAACAACTTCATCTCTATTACCTGTACTGAGGGGACAGATTCTGTTCTCTTTGTAAATCACCATTACAAAATTAGCAGATAGCAGAATATTTCATACTTAAGAAACCCAGAAACATGAATGGAGAAGGATAGGATACTCATATTAACATTTTTCTGTGATATCAGTGCAAATGGAGTCAAGAGCAGATTACATATTCCTTAAAAGACCTTGTATCCTAAAGTGAACACAACTCGTGGTATTGAGACAGGGACCATGGGTTTAGGCAGAGTAGGGTGAGGGCCTCCTGAGAAAAAGCAGAGCAAGCTAATTACCATCAGAACAATATAGCAATGTGCAAAAAAGGACCCTATTGAAACTCTATGTTAAGCATTATGCAAAGTCAGAGTCACACTAATTCTCTAGGGTAAAGATACCAGACTAGGAATATAGACATCTTCAGTGAGATCAGTTAAAGCTCAAAAGGCCAGGAGCAATTTGGCCTGGAATGTTTGAGTGTTCTGCAGACAAAGAGAAGTGCCTCAGCATAACCTGTGACTTCACTGTATCAATTTAGATCATGACACTAAAATTTACCTTAGCCTGCTAAAAGGCCCAGCTTATTTTAACCGTACCTATGTGTTGTATTTCCTTCTCTGATCCTAACCAAGTAATCTGCAACTTAGGAAAAAGACTAATTTAATAAACAGGCCCAACTATAAACAGCCCAAGAAGTTAAGAAGTAAGATGATTCTTAACATACTTCAGCAAACAGGCAACAACCCAGCCCACCTTGGGGGCAGGGTAAGCAGTCTTAATTGACATGCTCCCAGACGGAAACTGCTATCTTGAGAAAGAATCAGAGCAGGAAATTTCTTCTATTACTCATCAAAAATGAGCATTCTGGGACCATTCAACAAGTCTGCACCCCTAGCGCTTTACCCCCATTCCTGGAAATCCTCAACTGCGCATAAAACCCCTAGACAATGAGCCAACCATGAACTCTCTTGTCCCCTCCTGGTGTGAGCTGGGAGCTCTGTCCTTTCACTTTATCTCTAAATAAAGGCCTGTACCTTGCTCTCCTACCTTGAGTGTTTGTGAAGCTCGTGAACTTCTTCGGCTTCGTGAACAAGAAAGCGGCATCAGTATGGGATGAGAAAGCAAAAGTTTCTTATCAGAGGAATATTTATTCAATTGATGTTAGCTGATCTGATCTGAAACTGCCTGTCATTTTAAGCCAGGTAGGAAATGGGCATACACAAAAGTAAAGATGAATAAAACTGTTGTAGCCTGAGGGGATTTTTACAAAGACCAAATATTGACCCAGTTGAAATTTGGCTGCTCCTTTTCCCCAGTGTAGCTCCTCTGGGTCACATATGGGGCTGCGGTGGTTTCCCTCACCTCACTGTATGGTCCTGCTGTCTGTTGGAGGCAGCATTGGGCTGCAGCCTCCAAGGCTGGTAATCTGTCACTCTCCCTGATAACTCTATTTCAGTGGGATTGTGGAGTGGCCAGGGAGGCAGCAGGGCCACCCGCTGTGGCCTGATGTCTGAGCTCCATAAGACTCCTCCCTCTTGGCCAGGCATTGACCCTAAAGTCCTGTGCTTGCGGCAATGTTTAAAGAGAGCCGGAATGATCTGCATCTTGTTTTGCTCTAGTTCATATTGAAGTGTACTTTGCTAAGCATGGGTGATTGTGTGAGAACTGGAGGAAGAAGAGAACTGGCATTATGTGGATAGAGCGGTGCTTCATTTAAAAACTAAATGACAAAATTTGTGCACACTGTCTGGTCCCATAGTTTCCAAATTTTTGAGAAGTTTCTAGCATTCTTTGGCTTTGTGATGCTTTAAAGAGACTTTTTTCTGCAGGTGCTTTGTCAAATCTATAGATGTACATACACACACATAAAATTAACTTGAAATCTGAGATAATCACCGAATAAGAGTAGGGCTGATGAAGTTTCATTTTGTGCATAATTAAGAAGTTCTGTTGTTTGATTGATTTTAAAGAATATTTTTTATCAGAAGATTAACATCAATAGGTTTTCTTCTTTATGGGGGTTTTAATGCCAAATCCACTTTGATTGGTACCCTTCCATTCAAATACTTAACATTCCATGGCGAATGAAATTTTTATCTGTGGGATCTTTCTGGGATCTGTGAATTTTGCTGACCATGAATTGTTTGGAAGGCGCTGCTAGTGGGTTATAAAGAGATGAAGAGATGCTGCGTAACCATTGTAAGTGGGCTGTATCACTTGCTAGGACACAGGATTTAAGGACTTGGATTGAGAAATAAAAGTGCCTACATCAGCTTTTAAATAAAAATACCATTTTCCAGTAACGGGATAATTTTCCAGAGTTAAATCAAGTTGAAAGGTTTTTGGGAGAGTCTCTTTGTCTTAAAAAGATAAAATGGCACTTGTTTTACTACAAAACACAGGAATTTCATCCCTTTTTGAGTTCATTAAATCTGTACCCTTTATCAAGATGGGCTGAGCTAAACAGTTTAGTTTACAGCAAAGCAAACTGTGTTCCTGTCACTGCTGTGGTAAAGATGGCTCAGATAATAAACTACGGACTAGCACAGTGCTAAACCCTGCTTAGCTGAATTTAAGATCAGTTTCTTTCATTACTTTTAATCAAGATATTAGGGACTAGGAATAAACATAAAAATAAAGTATCCAGGGGAAAAAACTCTGCCAATTGAACTCATAGAGGTGAAAATTGTCATCATTTAAAGCCAGCCACTTTCACTCACACATGCATCCCGTTTCCCGAAAGGTGTGTGGATTATCATTCCCATTTAACAACAGGTCTCCAAAGACTACTTTGAACCATATTTTAATCACTGGTTCTCACCCTCAATCTTCACTTGCTTAAACTGCCTCTGAAACTGGTGAAGCTGATACATGTTTACTAGTCTGGTCCTAAGGTCTAGTCCTTGAACACTGCTTCCCTTCTGCATTTCAACGTGTCTATCCCAGCTGTGCTCACATGCAGTCCGCTAGCCAATGCTTTTGAACTAAGTGTCTTTAGAACATTTCTTGAGCATTCAGCAGATAGAAGGGGTGTTTGCCTTTAGCTGATTCTAATGACCTCCTTGGCTGAGGGGCCATTACTGCAGGAGCAAGCTTAGGGGGAGCAGAAGAGGGTTTGAGAATTTTCAGCAGTAATGTCGGGATTCCTGGATGAGGGGGAGGGGAGAAGCAGGTAAAGTGTGGGGAGAAAATGGATGTGTCAGTACATATTTAATAAGGTATTTGCTATTTTAAGCAATAGACTCACTCAGAATATGCAAGTAGAGATAGATTAAGGGCTCTCTTAAGGTCTCCACAATTTCTTTGTCATGCTGCATCTCCTTCCCTCTGTTCCATTCTACTACAGATACCAACTGACCGTTCCCTATATGTCCAGCCCAAATCCACCCAGCAAAAAACAGTCTGGTTAGCTCTTTGCCATTGATCCTGTTGGTCAGGGCTAGTGATGACACAAAGTGGGGTGTCAGATGGATGGCCTGCGGATGCCTCCATGTGTCCTATCCTGTGCCATCTCAGGACAAGAAGCAACCCAAGGGCTGTACTGCTGAATAGTAGTGGAGAGCAGGCAGCTAGCTGCAGGTAGGATATAGCAGCGATCGGCTCTAAACACCCCAACCCTGTCCAGTTCAGCGTGGGCATGCAACATATTACACAAGGCAAAGAATGGAGAGAATGCAGGCATTATAGTATTTTTGTCAAAGGAGCAAACATTGGGAATCTTGGCGATGAAAAAGGTGAGGAATTCTGTTGAGGCCTATTTTGGAAAAGGTAAAGATATAGAATGGAACGGTTGAATCATATTCTAGTTCAGAGAAAGGAAAGTTTAGGCTATGCTGGGAGGGAATCTGAGGAATGTTTTTGAGGTCAAGAAAAAAGAGGCACTTAGAGTCAGAAAAAGGCTGGGAAATCAGGAATAAAGGATGCACAGTTTTTCCATCTTCTCTTTGGGGTGCACATGGAGAATCTGGACTACATCGAATTCTCTGCAAAATTTCCTACAAGGGCAGGAGATTTCTTGTCCTGTAAGAATCTTCCAAAGAAATATTGGATGGAGGATATTTTCCCTTCTAAGTGTCTTGAGGGCTTTGGGCTGTGTTCTGTAAGGAACAGTGGGAAAGAGGCAGGACTGGCTCTCGTGGGTGGGCCTTCCTTAGTGTTTTCCTGTGTGTCCCATGGTGAGTCACTCCTTGGCCTTTTACCTCTCGAGCCCTCCTCTAGGCTGGGGTCTGTGACCCACACTAACTGTCAGTGAGGAAACATCTTTCAGAAGGAAAAAGTAAAAGAACGTTAACCAACCCATCAAGGTAACCAGAGGCATTGCTGCACTGCTATTTTATTGACATAAAACTCTAAGATCTTTGAGGAAGAATGCAACTTGAACTGAAAATGAATGAGTTTGATTATTATATGTCTTTTTCCTTCCTAAGAATTTTCTGGGGATGATATTTTGATTGAGAAATATAAAATATTTCATTAAAAATTTAGTCTGCACATGAAAACTGAATTCCATGTGAACAAAATATGATTTTTGTACAGCATATTATTTGTCAGAACTGACATTTCAGTTTCTTCAGACACAGGTGAGCTCTGTTCAGCCATATGTGATGGTGGATTCTTAAAAGATGTTCTTAAGTGTACAACTCTTGCTAAATGTGTGGGATTGTATGCACTGGCTTTCCTAATATTAACATGAAGAATTATAATATAGGTAATCTTTCTCTAAAGCAGATGGTAAGTTGCTTGATACAGTCACATGTGTAATGATTTTCTGGGTTCCTTAAAATGTTAGGTGTACAGTCTGGATCAAACCACATACATGTGGGAGGAGATGTGGGGTAGAAATGGCACCTATACATATACTTGCATTATTCTATTTTTCTATTTTGCATTTAAAAAATTCAGTACAAGTGTTATAAGACCTATTTTTGTCTTATAGGAAGTCAATTAAATTTTAAGCTGGACCAATTTAATAAAAATGAATTCAGTAAATATAATCCACACAAAGAAAGGAAGCTAAATGTGCATCGAGTCAAAAAAATTTGCACATTTTCTTGCTCTGCTGAGAGAGGCTATTGGTGTGGGATATTCTTGGCATTTGTTCATTTAATGATAAGGATTATTCCCCTCACGCAGCCCTGTGAGCAGGACGCAATGAGAATTTCATCAAAGGCTGTGTAATTCTGTAAACATGTTCTTGGGAGTTACAGAAATTCTTACCCATCTTCATGTAATTTTGCATGCAACCTCCATGGACAAGTCTCCTAATTTGTGTTGGATGAATGATGTCTTTTTCTAATTAGGCAGATGCTTCCGTTTTAGTGGAGGACCAGAAGATGATGTCTAATTGAGCTCTTTTTTTGTTTTTATTCTGGACAGTGCTAGAATAAGCCTTGGAATTTAGTCTCCTGATTGACTCACGTCCTAATTAAAGCTCAATTTGATTGATTCTGCTTGTGCCTTTCCATAGGAAACACAGAACAACTTCCTGCATTTGCAGCAAGTTGGATTTACTGACTGTTCTGGTTCCCTCGGTAAGTTCTCACATTCACAGCCCTCCACACAGAAGCTCAGCCTGCTGTGGAGTGTGCATTCTCTTTAGCTCCAGTATGGACAGATCATCCCATCTTACCTTTTATTCCTCCTTTGTTGGAACATATATACAAAAACAATTACAAAATAGGACCTTATGGAGTGAATACAGTGTTGCTGACAGTTTCTGTTACCTTAAGAGTTTACGTAAGAGAGAAAAGTCACTTCCAGAATCTGAGCCAGCTTAAAAGAGTCCCCACAAGTCCCCGCCTTTAGCTTTGAAGCCTTGAAAAGTCCTATTATCCTAAAAATTAAATTGGCTTAGTCTAATGTATACAGATGGCAATGCCTTGTGCTAGGTACAGCTGTCATTTTCATCTTCAGAAGAGGGGAGAGAAAGTGCCAGCAGCTAACCTGCAGCATGTTTCTTACATTAGCAAGGTGAGTACTTTGTAAGAGTAAGAAAGTCTGTTTGATGTAATTCATCTGCATAAAACAAGACCTCCTTTTCTTTTCTGGAAAGGAGAGTTTTCAGCAAAGCTCATCACCCGAGTTGTTCAAAACATATTTTCCATTTTAGAAAAAAAAATCTGATTTGTATCTCAGCTAAAGACACTGTCATTTGAAAGCTTTCATGTTTGAGTAAGGAAGGCATGATATTTGTAGAATCATCTTGTTAGATTCTGTCTCTGACTCTTTACATTAAATATTATACTGAAAGTTTGTCCACCTTCTGGGTCAAGAATTCTGTTGAGAGAATCAAGCTCTTTCCTGAGGGCCTGTGCATTTCTCCTACAGCATGTCAGGCCCTCCATTCTATGACAAGTTTATCTCTTTTTACTAAAATGTGAGGTCCTTACCTTGTCTTCTGAGTGTTTGTTGAATGTTTATTGAATAAATGCACGGATTTTTATAAACAGATAAATTGTTTCATGACCATCTTCAAATAATCTATATGCTACACTGTTTTATTTAACATGTATGCAGAGAAGACATCTATACTGGGTCTGGCTTCTTATTGAAAAGGTCCAATAAATTCATAGCTTCAAATATAGTCCAAGGTTGTACATTTTCACCAGATAATGCAAATGAGGTGAATAGAGAAAAGATCACACTTCAGCTTACGGCGGGAAAGATGCTCACTTAGTTAGCACCTTCACCAGCAGATTGTTGAACATTCTCTGCATTTATTTTATAGTGTGTATAGGCCCACTTTGCTGGAGGAAGGCAACTGAGACAAGCTTTGCCAGAAATCTGGGATAAGGCTGATGTTGGTGCCAGGGAGGAAAACTTTCTTTTAGGGCATCATGTAACGCTGTTCTGGCTGGTTTTCAAGCTTGCATTTATTCCTGGGTCAGTAACAGGAAAAAAGTCTGTTATTAATTATTGTAATTTGAAAGGAAGTTAAAATTGACCTCCAGCCTGTCTTGGCAGCCCAAAGACTTTTACCATTCACATTTCTGGAACCTCTCTTCAGCACAAACATTATCTACTGACTGTAGTGGGAAGTTTTTTGTGTAGAGATATATCCAGCACCAAGTAATTACTATGTTTCAGGGAAGGTGGTGTACAAAGGTTTTGATTTTTTTTTTCCTGTAAATGGAATCCTATTCTAGAGTGTTTAGGAAATAGCCCTCTGTAAAAGGATTCAGTCCTATCGTAGAGTAACAGTTCACCTGAGTGTAAACTTGGATTTCCAAATATCAATTTTACTTGAAATGACATGCTTCTGTACTTGAAGCTAAACAACCATTTGGTTACAGACAGCAGAATTAAGTAATTTCAGGAAATGAATTACCAGATTGACCTTGTATAGACCTGGGATGATAGCTTGCCAAGACGGGGCCGTTGCCAGGTTCCTGTCTCGTTTGTGTAATTTAGACTGCACCTATTCTTCTGATTCATGATCAACTTGCTTTGATAAAACAGATTGTTTGAGTTATATTTAATGAATGTTCATTTCTTCTATTTTACCTTTACATGTGGGTAATTTAAAAAATCTGAGAGTCTGCTGGAGGGTGGGGGAAAGGGACACGTGTGCTGAACATGGATTGAAAACCCAAACAAGTAACAATGCACCGGACTAGAGAGTCGCCGGGTTCCCTTCCTGCCATGTGGTGCTGATCTCATATCATCCAGAAGAAATGGGAGACCCACCCGTGCCCAGGCCTTGCCCAGCATTCACTGGTCACCGCTGGAGTTGCGATCTTCTCATCAGGGCAGGTGGGGAGGGGCAAACTCTGTGTGGGTGCCCAGATACTCAGATGGGTTTTTAAAGTTGTCCCAGCCTACGTTGCCAGTCAAGCAGGCCTGCGCAGGAGCCTCCCTGGTAATGTGCTATTCTCTTCCAACCCTGCCCACCCCTGCGCTATCTTCGCATTTTGTTCGTCTGCCCTTACAGCAGTTCTCACAGCATGCCTTGGATTGGAGTTACCCAGGCATGTGTCCCTCTACCCCTTTCTCAACCTGACTTTTTACTTTCACTTGGCAGGAGCCACAGCTCACTCATTTCTCTTTTCCTCACAGATTCTAGGGCAGTTCCCCTAGAGTAGGTCCTCTGGAAAAGCCTAACGGGATTTAGTTTTGTTAATATTTCTTTAGGTCTTCAACTTTATGTGGCATACAATTCATACAATAAAATATTATTTGGCCATCAAAATTTGGTCATACTACAACATGGATGAAACTTGAAAACATTGTGCTAAGTGAAAGTAGGCATAACAGGAAAAAACCCACATGTTGTATGATTTATTGTTCCATATATGTGAAATGTACAGAAAAGGAAAATCTGTGGAGACAGAAAGTGGATTAATGGTTGCTCTGGGCTGAGGAGGAGGATAAAGGGGATAGGGTAATGGCTAAAAAGCCTGGGCTTTTTTTTGGAGGTGACAGAAATGTTCTAAAATTAATTATGGTGATAGCTGCATGACTCTGAGTATAGTAAAAACTGTTGAAGGTACACTTTAAATGGGTCAATTGTATAGTATGTGAATTATGTCTCAATAAAGCTGTTCAAAGATGCAAAAAACAAAAACTGTTTTTAAAAAACAATCAACCAGAAAAATAAAGGATATCAATCTCTACAGGACAGCTAATAAAATGATTTAAATTTTCCCATTGGCTTTAGCAAGGTAGTTACTTAGTAATTTTGAAAAGAGTAGTTTTGGGGGATTTTTTTTTTCCCCACAACCATAGTAGTATAACTCCTTTTTGTGCCTGGACCAGATTCTAAGGCAGGTGTGTATGTGTGGGGCAGGTGAGGTGGTGGGGAATGGGTCTTATGATGCACAACACCAAACAATTCTCAAACACCAGCAGGGTGTCTGAGAACTCAACTCAATTCTGATGCTATCCTGCTTGGAGACAGCACCAGATCCCCAGGCTGAGGGCTCCGTCCAACGAGGCTCCCTTCCCCCGCCAACTCCAGACACCGGTTGCAAACTTTTTACCCGTGCTTCTGACCTACCAGCTACAGATTGGAGGTTCACACAGCCTCCTCCTTAGGTTTGATTAGTTTGCTAAAGCAGCCCACAGAACTCAGGAAAACACTCAGTTTACCAGTTTAATAAAGATACCATGAAGGATACAAATTAACATCCAGATGAAGGAATACATAGAGCAAGGTCCCAAATAAAGGGGCTTCTGTCCTTGTGGAGCTTGGGGCCTGGCTCGGTGACACCTGGAAGCTTTCTGATTCCCCCAGCGCATGAGCTCTCTCCAACAGAGAAGCAAGGATGCAAGAGAGAGATTTGCTCTTCTTATAGGGTTTTATGTGGGCTTCATTCCATAATCATGACTGACTAAATCACTGTTTAATCACTGACTAAATTGCTATTTCAGCCTCCAGACCCTGCCTTTGGGTTGGGTCCCAAAGTCTCTTATTAACATGAAACACCCATTTCACCTTTAAGGCCCTGAAGTATTTTCAGGAACTGTGGATGAAGATCAAATATACCTGGGAAATATATATTTGGTCACCTGTATGACAAAATATGTATTTCTTATGATTCTATATCTCAGGGGAAAAAGCCAGACTTGAGATATTGGAAAAAAAAGAAAGGTAAAAACTGGGTCCAAGAGTTGATCACTCATTTAGGTAGCTTGGTTCTGAAAGGAAAATAAAGGATGGCAGCTGGAATGGACATGAGAGAAGGACCACCTTTTCTAAGATGCAAGAGTCTGAGCAGTTTTGATGCCAGCAAAAATGGCTGAAGCTGCAAAGGTCAGTCGTAATCAGCTGACGGAGCAGCATCCCCAGGCAGGGACAAGGTGGGCTTGAAGCGCAGAGGGAGGGGTGAGCTTGAAGCAGAAGGACCTTTTTCCAAGGGGCCAGCAAGGATATTCTGTGGGTTCTATTTTAGTTTTTCTTCATGGTGTTCTTTTAAGAACAAATGTTTAATTTTGACAAAATCCAATTTATCTATATTTTTGTTTTGTTGTTAGTGTCTGGTATCCTATCTAAGGCATTACTATAGAATCTAAGGTCATAAAGGGGGTTTTTGCTGAGGGAATTAGGAGTAGGAGCAATTTAGAATGAGCAGGGATAACAGAATTCAGGGGAGGCTGGAAACCATGACTCAGTGCAAATCTGTGTCTCTGGGCCTACCTCCCCAGAGGTGCTTTGCAGTCCAGGGGCAGCATCAGAGAGCCCTAGTGTTTGGGTTAGTCCAAGGCTGGAATTTCACAGGACAGGATGGACCATGACGAGGGGCCAGAAAACAGAAGGACCGCTGGAGAATGAAGGGCATACTTCCTGGAGAAGGAAAAGGGAGGACAGAAAGGAATTGATTAGGGTGGAATAGAGTGGTTAGGGAACTGGAATAGAAGTAAATCTAAAGAGTAGATGTGTGCATTGTAAGACTACCAGAGACCCATAATAATAGGAGATTTTGGTCAATAAACAGGATACCATATTTTAAGATTTAGGAAAGAAAAAATTCTGTTTAATAAGATGTAGACTGATGATGGAAGCACGTTGCTAAGTAGGATGGAGGATCACTGGAATCCTAGAAATCAAAGAACCATAGACCGCACTAGTGGATCTAAGTTATTCTAGGACAATCATGCCATCCAGGAAGATTGGGTAGAATGAGGGTGGAGAGAAATATGGCAGTGCAGGTGCCAAAATGCTCCATGCATATGTGGGAGTAAGTGAAAAACCAGCAGATAGCAGCGACCAGGACAGACAGAATGGCCATGCTGTTTATGCCATCTGTGTATTGTATTTTCTTCTAATATTAAAAATGTGTTCCTTGCTGTTATCTACTTTATAAGCATAACTTTTACAACTGATGGTTATATCTAAGGTTGTAACATAATTACGTATCCCTTGCTGCATTTGAATTGTTTCCAATTTTACACTATGATAAATATAATTTAGTGCTTTTTCTAATTACATAGAGATTTACAAGCAAATTTCAAGACAATGTTTGAATTCAAATAACTGTTTTGCTTTTTATTTAACAGTTGATCAAATTTAGTCAAATCATTTTATCAACTGGCTAAATTAATTTAATTTCAGCCATTCAAGAAGTAGACCCTGTTCCGGATATAGTTTCATGTTCCCAGTCCACTAAGAGAAATTATTAGGTAGGTAGACAGGTAAATGGGTCCTCAGTATTTCAGAAAGGGCAATTAGAGTTTCTCAATCTGGTTTCCAATTCGAGAAGAATGTTTCTGACTTTCTTCTTACCATGGAATCTGCCGCATCTGACCTGTGAAATAATCTAACCTGTAGATTAGACTTTCAGGCACAAGTATGTCTGAGCATGTGACAGCTATTTGGAGCAATATATAATTAATGATTATGTCTTGGTGAAAAAATAGTAAGTGAATTTTTTGGGTTAATTGTTGAAAAATCAGAATTGGTTCTATTTTCCTATGAGAGGCACATGAGTCCAGAAATCCCAGTAAATCAATGGAAACCTAGGCTTTAAGGACAGAAGCAGAAAGTGGTGAAGGAGAAATTATGCCAGAAGATAGACTGCTGAGATCACCAGGAAGAAATTCCCCACTGGACGTCAGAGGAGGAGGACCTTTTGTGGTTTCATATTGGGAGGCAAAAGGGAAAAAGGAGGGAAGTTTAGTTTTGTTCTAGAAACAAAAAACTACACAAAAAAAGAGCCACCCCTTACTGAGAGCCTCCTATATACCAGGCATATGAATAAATTACTTCATTTTATCCTCACAGTGACTACATAATAGAAGTATTTTCATCAATTAGAATTAGGTTTGGCTGCCTATAAGAAAAAACTCTAAACAATGCTGGCTTAACCAAACAGGACTTATTCTCTCAGTTAAAACAGTGTGAATGAATCAGTCCAGGACAGATGTGGGACCTCCATGGAATTACAAGGGACGTCGGCACCAGCTCTTCTTTCCCAATATTCTTAAAATGTGGCTTCAATTTTTAAGATGCCAAGATGATTGCTGAAGCTCTGGCCATCACATCTGAGTTCCAATAATCAGGACAGAGGGAATACAAAAAGGTTTCTCTCCAACTATTCTGCTTTTAAGAAGTCTTCCCAGAATGTAAATTGGGGCAGCCATGATGGAAAACAGTATGGCGGTTCCTCACAAAAATTACAAGTAAAACTACCATATGATGCAACAATCCCACTTTTGGATATATATCTGAAGGAAATGAAATCACTCTCTCAAAGAGACATCTGGATGTTAGGGAGGTTGTTGAAATGTGTGAAGGAAGTCCAAAGGCACAAATTTCCAGTTATAAAATAAATTAGTCATAGGGGTGTAAGTACAACATGGTGACTATAGTTAATAATACTGTATTGTACCTGAAACCAATATAATGTTGTATATTAATTATATCTCAATTTAAAAAAAGTAAAAAAAAACAAAACACATCTGCATTCCCATGTTCCTGGCACCATGGGAGAAATGCATCTCTTATGTGTAAGAGAAATAAGTCAGACAGACAATGACAAATACTGTATGCTTTCACTTATATGTGGAATCTAAAAAAGCCAAACTCATAGACACAGAGAACAAATTGATGGTCGCCTTGAGTGGGAGCTAGAAGGTGGGGGAAAAGGGTGTTAGTTAAAATGTACAAATTTTCAGTTGTCAGATGAATAATTCTGGGGATCTACTGTACAGCATGGTGACCCTAGTTAACATTATTGTAGCATATACTTGAAAGCTGCAGAGAGTAGATCTTAAATGTTCTCACCACACATGCAAAAAAAAGGTAAGAATGTGAGGTGATGAAGGTGTTAACTAATCTTATTGTGATCATCCTTTTGCAACAGATATATGTGTATCGAATGAGCAGGTTGTAAACCTTAAACTTACACAGTGTTATGTGACAGTGCTATCTTAATAAAGCCAGAAAAAGGAAGTCTTCCAAGGACTCCTACCATAATTTCCCCTTACCTCTTATGACTAAGTTCTGTCACATAAGGCCCCATCTAGCTACTGGGGATGCTGACTTTGTCATAAATTCACTAGGCAATGCCTCCCAAAGTAACCAACAGAGTTCTCATAGTAAAGATGATGGGGAGAACAGATATTGAGTGGTTAATGAGCATTCTTAGACACTTTATTCTCTTACTTGCATTTCATATTTGTAGAAAGCAGGGCTCAGTGCAGTAGCCGAGGTCACGTAGCTAACAAGAGACACACCAGGATTAGCACACAGACCTGTCTGGCTTCAGAGCCAAGTCTCCTTTCATTATATGGCCCTGACTCTTCACAGAAGATAGTCTTCTCATAGAGTGGAAGGCAGTAGTAGGTCTATAAATGAAAAAATCAGCATTCAAGGGGGTGTTGCCTTAAGGCCAAGAAGTTACTACCTGGTCCACATCTCCTGGAATGGATAAGGTTAGATTCTGGCCTGCATATCATTTTTCATCTTCAAAATAGTATTGCTTTTTAGTCTTTGAGCAATTCTACTTTTAGGAATTTCACATATAGAAAGAATTAAAATGGTGCAAAGATTTATGTACTAGGATGTTCACTAAAGCTTTATTTATAATAGCAGAAAAATGAAAACCACCAAATACCCCACAAAGGAAACTGGTTAAATTACAGAATACTGGAACATCCATATGGAAGAACACATTGCAAACATTAGGAATTATATTCTGCAAGAATACTTAAGGGCTTGAATGGTAACTCTCTTAAGTTATGTTATAAAGATAAAAATAGTACTCACTATGACCCCAGTTGTGTAATGTATGTGAATAGAGGCTTAGGAGGGAACCAGGAGGAATAAGCACCAAATGCTAACCCTGGTTCTTTTGTAGATGATGAGTTATTAATTATTTTACTTTTTATTTAGGCTTTTTTGAATTTTCCAAATTCCTATAATGAATATGTATTACTTTAGTAATCAGAAAAAGCTACAAGTGTCATTTGACAATATGCTTCCTCTTAGGAAAACAGTTTTGTTATTCTCAAAATGAATGGCTGAGATATTTAGCACGGTCGAAGTGCTAGCATGAGGAAGGTGACAGTACACCAACTTCAATAAATATTTATTGAGTGCTTGTTGTGTTAAGCCACTGTTCTGGGAGTGGGGGAGCGGCTGGTAGTGGGGAGTGTATGAGCTACAGAGATGAATAAGCCATGGTCCTTGCCCCCAGAGGTGTCTCTCTCTCTCTGAGAAGGAGGTGATAGTCATAGGAAAAGACTTCAAGGCCTTGTGTGGTGACAGCCAAGCCAGAAAGGCCTTACAGACTGTTGAGGAATGCAGTAAACATGTAATCTAGTTATTAAAAATGCACATTTTCCATTTGTCTACATGTCAGGTGTGGTATGTGCAGACTGAAGTCAGCTTAGGTTGTTCAACAGCTGGGCTGCTCACATGATCTCTCCACTGGGACCATTTTTTTAATGCTTCATATTTTATTTTATTTCTTAAAAATAGAAATATATTTGATATATAATATTATATTGGTTTCATGTGTATAATGTAGTGATCCCACAATTATATACATTACTAAATGCTTACCATGAAAAGTATAGTTACTGTCTGTCATCATACAAAATATTACAATAATATTGACTATATTTCCTATGCTTAATTTTCTTCCCTGTAAATATTTTATTTTATAATTGGAGGTTTGTCCCTTTTTACACCCTTCACCTATTTCACCCCTCCCTTCTCCCCTCTAGCAACCACCAGTCAGTTTTCTGTGTCTATGAGTCTATTTCTGTTTTGTTTGTTTGTTTTGCTTTTCAGACTCCACATAAAAGTGAAATCATATGTATTTGTCTTTCTCTGCTTGACCTATTTCACTTAGCATAATAACCTCTAAGTCAATCCATGTTATCACAAATGGCAAGATGTCCTTTATATGGCCAAGTAATATTCCATTGTATTTGATTTTGAGAGTCAACCCTCCCAAGCAAGAGAGCCATCTTGACTCCAGAAAAAGCAACAATAATTGACAATGGTACCCACTAATGGAATGAAGGTTCTATGACGTTTCTATATAGTTAATAAAGTATCATTACACAACAAATGAATTAGTCTGTGTTCTAATCCTGGTACTACCATTTATCAGGATTTTGGCCAAAAAAAAAAAATTCTATTTCTTCTTAGTTTGAATTGGTGAGAATGCTGCGCCACATTTGGATATAAGAACAAGTTCTTATTAGAATCCAGAGCATATATATCCTGCTTTAAGCCCACCAGATTTGTTTTCCTATGGGCCTCTCACAGTTCTGCCTTTAGCCCTGGGGTGCAGACTTCCTGTAGCAGAGCCCTTAGCACCAAGGTGGAGGAAAGCCTTATCCTCTGTCGCCTCTGCTCTGGCTTCAAGTTCACCTTAATGACAAATATTTAACAAACACACACTCAGGATGGCTTCACTTTCCCTGCATGCATCCCATGCTGTTGGGGATTATGGCCTGGGAACGACTTCTTTCTCTGCTTGCTGGGCCCTGTAGCTTTCTCTTTCTCTTGGAGTATTCACAAGATGTTCACCCACAGCTGTTGTGTTTTTTTGTGCTGCTTAGGTAATGGGAGGGATGGGACACTCCTTCCACCTTTCATCTTGTACACTTCTTTCCTGCATCCCGCCTTGGAGGCAGGTGGTGAAACAGAGGTGGTGGGGTGAATGGCTAACTTGATTGCTTCCAGTGTCAAGATAGTGACACATTGACACATATTTCCTGTTTAAGAGTTTTTGAAAAACGTAATCTGGTTTCAGGAAATATCACACTTGGTCCAGCACACCTCTTTCAAAATCATTCTTTGAGACAATTTAGCCAACTCACTACTCTATTCAATACCTCTCCTTCTAAAAATAAAGTGAGCACACCTGGAACCCTTTCCTTCCATTCTTTCTTCCTTCCAGGAAATTCAAGCCTATGTTTTCTTGGCTTGGAGCAACCATCCTTGAGTTCTCTTTTGCAGCAGATGAGCAGCTGTCAACTTCCCTTGAAGTGCAGGAAAGGCCCAGGCATTTTCAGGAGGCCAAGGGGTAGGGAGGCAATGTGGCGAGAATATGGTGTACATGGAACATGTGCTGCTGTGAAAGGGCTCAGTCTGTGGCCCTGGTTAATATGTCTCAGGGTATCCGGATCCATGTTCTGGCCTACAGGAGGCAGGTGCCATCCTCACAGAATGCTCATTTGTAGTAAATGTCGCCAAGCCATGGGGCTTTCCAGTGTGTGTTCTGGTTGTCAGCAGATTGTTTTTTAATCTATTATATGGGGCAAATACCTCACAGGGCTGTTGAGATGGTCCACAAAGTGACACTTAGTTGTCTCTACCATAATGAAACAAACATGGAGGTTTCCTTCAAGTTAAGGAAAAGGCAAAGCTTTTTTTAAAAGTAAAACTCTGCTCTTAAACAGTATTAAATGCTGCACATTTGACATTCTTTGAAATAAATGGCTTATTGCTTTGTGATTGAAGTACATTATTTTCTTATGGGAAAGTGAAACCTTGCTGTAAGCAGTCCTCAGGATGCCAGTGGTGGAGCAGGGCAGAGTTTGGGCTTCGGTGTCTGTTAGATCTCTTTCTTCCACTTCCTGGGAGCCATGGCATCTTGGACAAGCTAAGTATACTTCACATCAAAGTTTCTTCTTCTGTAAAATGTGTTTGCATCATTTCATCTTTTTGTCCCCATGGGCCAGTGAAAAGGATTCCTGGACTCCCTGTCTTGACAGCTTCATGCACCTAAAGCATTAACACCAAGGGCTACATCTCCTCGCCCAGGCATGCTGCCATGGCACTTTGCACTCAGGTGGGCAAATGGTCCTCCTGGAAATCAATTTTAAACTGATCATGGCTGGTAGTGGGTGGGTCTTTATTTGAGCAGGGTAGTCTTGATAACTCAGGGATTAAAAATAAAGCAGTTCCCCCTAGAGTCTATCACAATCATTTTGTGTTGTTCTTTATCCTTGGGAAAAAGATAAAAAGCATATAAGTTTTTTGTAATGTGTTCTAAATCAGAGGGGGAAAGGAGTTGGGGGTGCGGGTGCTCAGGAGGAAACATTCCAAGTTAATACTGGTGGAAAAGGCAGCACATGGCATCCTGGAGTACCATGTGGCTCCAATCTGAGCATGGTGGCTGTTAGCACTTTGTTTTTTTTTAAGCTGAGTTGCCTTTCTGTTTGTGTTGGTATGTTTGGCATGACATTGTTCCAGAGCATTTGTTTGAAACATTTCGAACATAGCAATTTAATGAGTGGTAAGAAAAGTATCTTTATTCAAGCAAAGTCTTTGGTTAGTCATATAGTATATCTATATGTTCATATTGTGTGGCTTGCTAGATGTGAAATGATCTGAGTTCTGAGTGAAATTGCAGAAACAGGCTCCAGAGGGAAGTTGCTGATAAGAAAAGACCAGGGCTGCTGCTGTTGTGACATTACCGTAGATGGCTAATGTCTTAAAAAGCACACCCCTTTGTATAGAAAGGTTGCATGTTTGAGGCATGGTGGCGCCAGTCCAGAGAACTTACCTGTAGATTTCCTCATCAGGCAGCAGTGGAGATGTGTATTTTTCTCCTAGCATGTGCGTTCAACTTGTGTCAATACTTTTGTATTATGAAAGTATTGCTTTGATATGAATTTTTTTTAAAACATGCAATATTAAGTGAAGGATGGTAATATGTTTTTAATTTAATTTTAAGAGAGTAGGCTGAATTTTTGGAAAACTGTTATATAAATGGACAAGACTATACTGGAACTGTGCCACCACCGAAAAGATGAATATCTATTATCCTTGTTTATGTTATCTTCACTCAGTCCTAGACATATATCAAGTGGTAGATAAGGCTAGAGGCATAGATTATTGGAAAAAATGGAGGGTAAATTATTTAATCCTTAGTTTTTAAGTGAGTTTAGTGGTGTGGAGCTATCCAGCGATAAATCAGGCGATCCATTGGGGATTTTTCTAGGCATCCCTTTAGTAAATCTCATGTATCCACTATGGGAGAAAAAGATGATTTGCTTGGTGGCCTGACTGAGGAATTTGGGAAATTTAGTTTTGAATTGGGCCCTAGAGGGCATGAGTATGGGACTTACCCTAGGCCTGAAGTGCAGTGAATATCTGGTTTTAGCTTGGTCAATAGATTCTCCATCCAGAATATGGCACCGAGAATGGAAAAACTAGTTACTCTGAGTGGTCTTCATTTACAACCAAGGTGGTTTAGAGTAAAACAATGGTGAAAATAGTTGGGTGGGTGGCATTTTCCAAATTTGTGTCCCATAAACTATGAGGCCCAAAAGATACTGAAGAAGAGAGAAATGGATCAGAGGTATATGTGTTCAAATAAATCTGGGAAATGCTATCGACTAGGTTCTTTTTTCAACTGGCAAAATGAACATTAACATATGAAAACTCCTGAGAAATCAAACGCAACAAAAAATCCATGTTACTTTGTTTAAGATGGGGTTTACCAAGCTTATTTGACCTTGGGATCCTTTATTTATGTATTAGAATCATATGGAATGTTCTTTGGAAAGTACTGTACTTCGTATTTCAGTTAAAGCCAAGAGTAAGATAAAAATATTTGCTATCATTTCTAGAACGCCTTGCCAATGAAATAAGTTGGAGAAGGAATTTGGCAGAGGGAGGTATAGCCACTGGAAGGGAGAAATTATGTAATCATTATCTGCAGAAACCCTAAGATAATCAAATGGAAAAAATTCAGATGTAATAGTGAGTACTTTTATAAGGTAGTGAGTTTCAAAATAATTACCAAAGTCCAACATTTTCTTGTATACCAGACAAAGTGGCAATCAGGTAATAAATACAATTGGCAAAAAGGATCATAATTTATAATAGCAAGAAAAAAACAAAACTCCTAAAGGTCATCCTTGCAAGGAATGTATGTGATTTACACAAAGAAGACAAGCAAATATCATTGAAGGGGCATAAAGACAGGTATGCATCAGTGAAAAAGCAAACCATGTTCTTGGTTAGAGAGAATAAATATTGCACAAAATGTCAACTGTCCAAAAATCTGTTTACAGATTAAACTTAATCTTAATGAAATCATAGGTGGGTTTTGGATTCTGCATTGACCTCAGAAATCCTATAAATTGTCATATCCATTTGATGTGCTCTTCTCAATATTTTCTGTGTATTTCCACATCCCATCATCTCTTCTGCCATCCAAAAAACTGTCATTTCTTGGATGGCCTCCTCATTGGTCTTCCTTTCAAATACTGCCTTCTGAGCCTCCCTTATTTATTTTTTCTTAAACAATGAAAGTCTTGTTACTCAAGTGCTTAAAATTCTTTCATAGGTTTCATTGCTGTTAAAACAAAAACTCTATCCTCCTTATGGTCTACAGGGTCCTGTGCTACAAGATGCCCAGTGACCTCACCAGTCACATCTTTTCCTTGATGCATTCCATGCTCCAGGAACAGTGGTTTCAATTTCCTAAATGCTAATATGTTTACACCTTAAGGACCATATTATTCCTCAATTTAGATCTCTCCTTCCCTCCTCCCCTGGTTACGTCTTCCTTGTCCTTTAAGAACCAGTTCAGCATCATGTATTTCAAGGAAGACTTAAGTACATCCTCTTTTATTTAATCTTCTGGCCCCATACTTCCTCATAGAATATATGAAAATTCTAGTTAATAATTTGTATAATTAACTGTTTAATGATTCTACATCCTGCTATAATACAAGCCTCTGATATGCAGACATTGGTCTTCTTCACCTGTATATTCTTTGTCTGTTACAATTCCTTGCATAAGCAGTTCCTCTAGTTTTGTGGAATATTGAATATATTCAGAAATAAGAAAAAAATTACTAAGAAATAGTAGAAGACCTGCAGTAATAGATAAATAAACACAAAATAGCTGTAAGGATTAAAACAACATATTGCTTCTATTAGAACAGAAAGAAAATCATTCAAACAGAATAAAAACCTCAGAAACAAACTCTAGTGTAGATCAATCTGGTGTCTGATAAAGATAACACACTACCAGGCAAAGTAAAATTTATTTAATATATGGTGCTAGAACAGTTGATTGACTCTTTGGGTTAAAAATGTAGAATTCTACCTCCTGGATAACAAAAGAGTTTCCAAATAAGTGAATTTGGAGACTAGTGTCTCCATATCAAGAGGCTTATATTATAGCAGGATATACAATCATTAAACAGTTAATTATACAAATTATTAAGTAGAATTTTGATACATTCTATGAAAAAGTGTGAGGCCATAAAATTAAATAAGAGCATTTCCTAAATGTGCTCAAAGGTATACTAACCTGTGTGTTAATGTGAAAAATGATTCTATGGCTATGTAAGTTGGGGAAGTGCCAAATTAAATTAAAATTAAACTGCTTTCTTTACTGCAAACATTCTAAAAATTATGTTAATGTGCATTATGAGTTAACAAGCTGTGTTATAATGCACTTTGGGATAATTATGTAGAACTATTGTTATTTTCAAATCTAACACCAATTTAGGAAATTTGGATTAAAAATTCTAAAATTCTAGAGGACAATTTTAAGAAACATTTTTATAATTTTGGTTTTAGGAAGGCCTTTCTAAATATAGTATCAGAGGTAGAACTCCAAAAGGAAAATTGTATCATTAAGGTTTCTTTGCTTTTAAGTAATGGGAAATATCTTTGATTAATTAAATATAGTAGACTCTACCATTGTTTCCAAATATCTTCTGTCTCTTCTTGGGGAAAGGTTATACTTCTCTGCCTCTATAACACGTGGCTTGGCCATGTAACCTGCTTTGAACAATGAAAAGTAAGAAAAATAAGTATGCCACTTCTGGGCAGAAAATTTCAGAAAAGTTTAACTTACTATTTTCCCTGTTCCTATTGAGACAAGGACCATAGGGTGAGGACCTCCTGAAAAAACAGCAAGATAATCCACCATGGGATTTGCTGTGACTTGCTGGGGGTCCCAGCTTATTTTTTTAACTTTACCCAGGTGCTGCTTTTCCTCCTCCAGCACTAATCAAGTGATTTGCAACCTGGGCAATTTAGCAACCAAGCCCAAAGCAACCTAATAAAAACAAGAAGGATAAAATCTTAGAGATAAAATTGCACTTTAAAACCCAATTAGTTAAAAAGTAAGTTTCTTAACATACTCTTTAAACAAACAGAAAATAACTCAGCCCACCTTGGGAGCAAAGCAGGCAGTCTTGATTGATATACTCCCAGACCAGGAAGCTGCTATTGCTATCCTGGGATGAAATAAGAGCAGTAAATTTCTTATAAATAAACCAGGAAGACTAATAAAAAACTTAATGTGTCTTTAAAGATCAACATTTTGGGACCACTTAGCAGGTCTGCATCCCTAACCCTTTGTCTTTCAACCACCTATAAAATCCCCTAGACATCGCACCACCCCGAGCTCTCTTCTCTCCTGGTGAGCTCTGTCCTCTCTCTTTCTCTCTAAATAAAAGCCTCTTCCTTGCTCGCCTTCTTTGAGTGTTTGCAAAGTTCATTCTTTGACTCTGGGAACTAGAACCCTGGCATCACTATAATCATAGGCATTGTAAGATAAATTCTAGCTGAAATAAGCAGGCAAAGAGAGGCAACAAAGGGCCAGGTAATTTATTTAAATACCCCTGGGTGAGGTTCTGTGGCCTTCTTGTCACAGGCCAGAGAAGTCACACCCAGTTGGGGAGGTAGGGGGCTTATAAGGGATTAGGAGGGGGAGGAGTGGGCAAGCTATCTTAGGGGGTGTGGAGAGGTATGATTGGCTAAAGGTGACATAATAGACAACTAGAAACTTTTTTTCCTTCCAAGAGGGAGGAGGCTGACATCCGGGTCTTAGTTGGCACATCAGGATGGAATTCAGGAAGAGCTGTCCCCTTTCCATATATGGCACGGACTTTGGGGTCTGGTCTGTTCTCCCCCTATGGCATCTCTCTGTTCTGTTTGCATGTTCTTGTTTTTCCTTTCTCCAGCCTAACATTCCAGCCTTTTGGTCATAATGGGCTATGACTCAATCTGGCTACTTCTGGCTGACAAGGGGCGTTGTGGGGGTTTGAGGCTGGTATTAGGCCGAAGGAGGGGGCTTAGTGGGAAGAGGTGCGTAACGGTGAAGTAACATCTGGTTGGTGGCGACTCGGGTCATCTGGGTTAGCTGCTGTTGGAGGAACCTGAGGACACAAGGGGCAACTAAGAGTAAACCACAAACTGATATTAAGGGGCCCAGTAAGGGCATTAGCCAGGCTATTACAGGGGACTGGAATTCTGGATGAATTTACATCTCAATGACTAGTATTAGGATTTAGTATAGATAAGACTGCATTATTGAAAGAATACTTTAATCTAAAATCACCCTTATTTTTATTAAAAGTAGCTAGATTAAGAAAATAATTAACAGTTGGCTTGATTATTTGCATAAGTGCAGCAAGAAGAGCAATTGATTGCACAGGTTCTTTTAAATATGCTTTGATGGAACTTTTTGTAAGGAATTTCAGATTGAACTTTTAAAGGCCTCTCTAGGCTAGAAAGCCAAGTAAGACTTGCCCTCAGGTTTTGCCTGTGGTATTTGTAGATTTGGGTGAATTTCTCTCTTCTCGACATTGTGAGGTTCCTGCACTTGCCAGTAAGTGACCTTCCTTACTCACCTGGTAAGGCTGCTGGGAACCCTGTAAGCAAGGTATCAGGCTAATTCTTCCAAGGGGCTTTGTTGGCTCTATAAAGTCAACCTTAGTTCCTTAAAGCTGTTCATATCTGAGCTTACACACATGTCTCTCAGGTATGACATTCCAGTCAAAGCTTTGGTAGTATAACCAGTGTTTTTAATTGGTCCTCTTACAAGGAAAGCAGGTTCTTATTGAACTTATGCAAATAAACATACTGCCATGAAATACAAAAATAGTCACTGAGAGTTTTTAAATTCTGGAGGGATCAGGTAGAAAGATAAAGTTTCAATTCTGCTTATAAAGGCAGTCATTTACTAAACTGTTGTCAGCTTAAGAGAAAAAGCTTAAAACACTTTATCAACAACATTTGAAACAAAAAGCCACCAAAACCATCTTCCTTAGTTTACTTAATCTTATGTAACTAATACCTGTTCTGCTGAAATCTAGTTTTTTACTAGTTTAGGAGTAATAAAACAGTGAGTATAGATGACAGAAGACTTACAAATGACAGTGGTTAAAGATCTGATGAGAGCTTACTGTAAGACAGTTGTTATAAAGAAATTTTGATATTTCTATAACACAAAACATTCAGTAACAAAGTTTAGCATCATTCTTCTTGACAGTGCTTTCTAGGTAATTAAGCAGGTAATTATCTATCAGATAAATAAGCTAAATCAGCCAAATACTTTCTCCAATGAGAAAAAGTTTTTCTGACATGTTCTAGGGGCTCTCTGGAAAATATCAGAGTTAACTAGAAGCAAAAGCACTTTTTTGAATTTGATTTTGGGAAGTTAAAAGTTTTAAGGCACTTGCTTAAATAGGACTATAGGTTGCTATGAAGCAACACTTATCTAATTAACTAGAATGACAACAAAGTACTTCAAAGGCAAATAAAGAAGGTTACACAATTGTTATCAAAGTTTAGCTTTTAGGCTTTTTAATATTAAGATCTCATTTTCTTAAAGACTCTGACAACTCACTGAGACTTTAAGCATAAGGAACTGCTTTGATGAAACAATTACAAGAACTTTCTGCAATCTTTCAATATTAAGAGCAGACTAACAGTTAAGAAAACTTTGTTTTTTTAACTGAAAAAAAAATTCTAATTTTGCTGTGTACTTGATACTGAGACTCATTTGCTTTAATTTTATATAGCATGACTATATTAAATTCTTTTACAAACTTTTTACAACTTTCTTTTATCAAAAGACATATTTTTTAGCATGCAGAAATGTTTTCCTTACTACTTTGATTAGTTTTAAATTACAGTTTTGATTAGAACTTAAAACTATTACTTTAACTTTCAGTGAACACTGAAAAATAGGCTACTGTAAACTGTTACTCTAGCATTTTTCAGATTGATACATTTATGAACGTATATTATCATTTTTGGAAATGTGCTTTATAACACAATTTCTTATTAGGCACAAAATATGTCTACATAACTTAGCAAACTTTAAGAATTTTGGTTACTACAAAAATTCTCAGGCTGTTTGCATATATATATATACTGTTACACATTAATACAGTATTATTATTAAGATATTTATTTGCTAGGCTTGTTTACTTATTTTTAGCAACTATGCTAGATTACTTACAAAACTTTTACTGAATGTTAGACAAAGCCAAGCCTTTGAGCATTTTATTCTTAAAAGATTTAGCAGATAACATTGACTTAAATGACCTTAGGTAAACTTAGGCAGCTGATAACAACAAGGACATGCCCGCCTCAGCTAAACTCAAATTAGCATTAATGCTTAACATTTTTTTACTAGATTCTCTGGAAGTTCTAGAATGCTCAATCTTCAAAAGTGCTTGTTTTTAAATAAAATATTTTTCATCTATACACCTAGACACACAAACGTACAAACTGAGATACAACGACTACAGTCAGCAACACTTTTTTCATAAAAACATATACACAGATAGACAAACTTATACAAAGACTTGAGTCAGATATCCAATTGCCCTCTCTCTTCTCAGCTTTTTGTCTGTGGCTTCTGGAACTAGAGGGCGGGAGGGGCATGTTCTGGTGGGGGAAGAGGGCGGTAAAGGTGGAAAGAGAGGGGGAGGGGGTGGTGCAGCCACTGGAAGAGGAGAGCAGGACAATGGCATGGTTGAGACTGCTGGACTTTAAGGTGGAGGCGACACGTGTGAAGACAAAGAACTTAAAGATGGTGGTGGAGAGAGGGGGAGGGGATTGCAAGCTGAGGGAGGTGGGCGACTGAGGTTTTCTGGTGGATCTGGAAAGGAAGGACTGAGCAGAGTAAGAGGCTGACAATCTTTAAGTGGAGATCGGGCTAGGAGAACCTGAATTATAGAACACTTAACATAAAGGTTTTGACAGGAGTGCAAAGTCCAAAAAGCCTGCACATATGGGATTTCATTCTACTTTTCGCTCCGGTGGCAATAACTAGTTAAGTCGGTGAGGAGGCTAAAATCGAAAGTTCCCTCAGGGGGCCAGCGAGATTGGTTGTCCAAGGGATACTGAGGCCCGGCCTCAGAGCAAAGGAAGACTAACTTCGGTTTGCGAACTTCCCAGGACAAATATAGAGTAGCCAGATCAGAAATGAGACACCGTAGTGGGTCTGAGCCTCTGCTTTCGAGGACTGGTTCCCCATGTCTGTGCCCACTTCCCCCAAAAAAAAAAAAATCCCGCTGAGAGGAGCGCCCAGCATCCCAAGCGCACCAAGTCAGGGGAGACGGCCTAAGAGCCTGGGTGAGGGACGTCTCCCCCACCACAGGGCCAGGGGCGAGTATCCCGGATACTCGCAACGGATGGGCTGAATGCCCAGACCTGGATGTAGCTATGATTTTGGATGGACCAGGTGAAATGAAGTTAGGAAGGGAAGCAGACCGGGGGAAACTCACCAGAAAATAGTCCACGCAGTGGAGAGCAGGCTGAGGTCCCGGGTCAGGGAAGGAGGGGGCGGAGTCGCCGGTGGCCAGTCAGGGCCCTGCACTCATGCTCCTTCCTGCGTTTCAGCACCATATGTAAGATAAATTCTAGCCAAAATAAGCAGGCAAAGAGAGGCAACAAAGGGCCAGGTAATTTATTTAAATATGCCCAGGTGAGGTTCTGTGGCCTTCTTGTCACAGGCCAGAGAAGTCACACCTGGTTAGGGAGGTGGGGGTTTATAAGGGATTAGGAGGGGGAGGAGTGGGCAAGCTATCCTAGGGGGCGTGGAGAGGTATGATTGGCTAAAGGTGACATAATAGACAACTAGAAACTTTTTTCCTTCCAAGAGGGAGGAGGCTGACATTCGGGTCGGGTCTTAGTTGGCACATCAGGATGGAATTCAGGGAGAGCTGTCCCCTTTCCATATACGGCACGGACTTTGGGGTCTGGTCTGTTCTCCCCCTATGGCATCTCTCTGTTCTGTTTGCATGTCCTTGTTTTTCCTTTCTCCACCTTAACAGGCATATGTATGAATACTGAAGTTCTGTCAGCTAGAGTCCCAGGTGGCTTTGCGGTGCAGAACTTTCTTGCCAGCCCAGAATGTGAGTGAGAAATGAACTTTGGTGTAGTTTGTCAGGTTTTGTTACCTTAGTATAACCTTGCTTTTACTGATTGATTCATTTAGGAAAAAGATGGCCATTGGGTTAATTATCAGGTGCTCCCAGCATGGATGCCTGGAAAGAGGCAGTGTTGGTAGATGGTGGTTAGCATAAGAGCTTTGGAGACTAAGAAATCAAAATTATAGAAATGATTGGTGTCAGAAACAGCATGGTCAGGGCACTCCAGTTGGAGTTAGATGAACTCCAACCTTTTTCAGTTTCTTAGCTGAAAAATTAAATGGTAAAGACAGCATGTCTTATTTTTTTTAAATCACATGTTCACCAACTGGACAAGGGAGATGGGGCTTCTAATTATAGTTCCACTGGACTATATCCACTGGGAGAGGAAAGAGATTGGAATGCTGTTAAGAAGAAGAAATGGATGTCAGGAAGCCAAGGTACAAATATTTACTACCTAAAATTAATCAATTTGACTGTTAAAAAAGTCAGTCCATTAGAAAGCACCTTTATGCACTTTATGAATTGTATTCAAATAATACAATTAAAGAGAATATGAACAAAAAATATTTATGACAGGTGTGAGAGCAAAAAGCTGATATTGTAAACATATACAAATTCAAATGAGCAGTAAAATAAGATTTCTAGGTAGAAAGAGAACCATCCCAAGGACAAAAGAGGAATTTGCAAAATATAAACCACAAATGGCCAGAAATAACAAGAAAAGTTCAACTCACCAGATTCAAAAAATGCAAATTAAAACAATGAGGTAGTTTTTCAAAATTGATACTATTATTTTTTTAAAGGATGGGGAGACTTCTTTAGACTAATATCAGATTACAAAGGAAACAGTATTTTACTTAGACTCTGTGATGAGTGCAAATTACCTAATCTCTATAGAACCACTTGGCTAGTATATATTGTCTTAATAATGCTTAAACTCTTTCTAAAATTTTTTTAATATTAATTTATTAAATTTATTTTTTATTGAAGTATCACTGATCTACAACCTTACATTGCTTTTAAACATGCAACTGAGTGGTTCAACAGTTACCCACGTTATTAAATCCTCACCCTCACTAGTGCAGTTACTATCTGTCAACATAGAAAGGTGTTACAGAATCACTGACTATATACTCCATGCTGTACTACCATCCCTATGGCCAACTTATATTATGATTGGGAATTTTTATGCCCCTTTATTCCCCTCCCTCTCTCCTCCCCCATGGTGACCACTAGTCACTTCTGTGTTTATGAGTCTACTGCTGTTTTTTTCATTCTGTTTCGTTTTGTTTTTATACTCCACAAATAAGTGAAACCATATGGTACTTGTCTTTCTCCACCTGGCTTATTTCACTGAGCATAATACCTTCTAGATTCATCCATGTTGTTGCAAATGGAAGGATTTCTTTTTTTTTAAGTCTGAATAATATTCCACTGTTTATATGTACCACATCTTCTTTATACATTCATTTATTGTTGGACAGTTTGGTTGCTTCCATATCTTGGCTATTGAAAATAATATAGCAATAAACAGTGGTGCAAATATCTTTCCAAATCAGGGATTTTGTTTTCTTCAGGCAAATTCCTAGAAAGAAAATTACTGGATCATATGATAGTTCTATTTTTAGTTTTTTGAGGAACCTCCATACTGCTTTCCACAGCGATTATACCAACTTACACTCCCACCAACAGGGTAGGAGTGTTACCATTTCTCCACATCTTTGCCAGCACTTGTTATTTCTTGTCTTTTGGACAGTGATCTTCCTAACTGGTTTGAGGTGATATCTCATTGCAGTTTTGATTTGCATTTTCCTGGTGATTAGCAATGTAGAGATTCTTTTCATATGCCTGTTGGCCATCTGTATTTCTTCTTTGGAGAAATGTCTTTTCAGGTCCTCTGCCCATTTTTGTTTTTTAACTGTTGAGGTGTATGAATTCTTTATATATTTTGGATGTTAACCCCTTGTAGAATATATCATTTACCAAATACATTCTCCCATACTGTAGGATGCCTTCTCATTCTGCTGATGGTGTTCTTTGCTGTACAGAAGCTTTTTAGTTTAATTTAGTCCTATTTGTTCATTTTTGCTTTTGTTTCCCTTGCCCAAGGAGATGTGTTGAGAAAAAATGTTGCTCATGTTTATATTCAGGAAATTTTTACCTATTTTTTTTCTAAGAGTTTTATGGTTTCATGACTTATATTCAAGTGTTTGATCCATTTTGAGTTTACATTTGTGTGTGGGGTTACACAATAATCCAGTTTCATTCTCTTGCATGTAGCTGTCCAATTTTGCCAACTCCAGTTGTTGAAGAGGCTGTCATTTCCTCATTGTATATCCATGGCTCCTTTATCATATATTAATTGGACCATATATACTTGGGTTTATATCTGGGCTCTTTAGTCTGTTCCACTGGTCTATGGGTCTGTTCTTGTGCCAGTACTAAATTGTCTTGATTATTTTGGCTTTGTAGTAGAGTTTGAAGTTGGGGAGCATAATCCCCCCAGTTTTATTCTTCCTTCTCAGGATTGCTTTGGCTATTCAGGGTCTTTTATGGTTCCATATGAATTTTAGAACTATTTGTTCTAGTTCTTTGAAGAATGCTGTTGGTATTTTGATAGGGATTGCATTCAATCTGTAGAATGTTTTAGGCAGGATGGCCATTTTGACAATATTAATTTTTCCTACCCAAGAGCATGGGATGTGTTTCCATTTATTGGTATCTTCTTTAATTTCTCTTATGAGTGTCTTGTCGTTTTCAGGGTATAGGTCTTTCACTTTCTTGGTTAAGTCTGTTCCTAGGTATTTTATTCTTTTTGATGCAGTTGTGAATGGAACTGTTTTCCTGATTTCTCTTTCTGCTAGTTCATCAAGTAGTTTTGGAGTGGATTCTTTAGGGTTTTTTATGTACAATATTATGTCATCAGTAAACAGGTGGAGTTTAACTTCTTCCTTGCCAAACTGGATGCCTTTTATTACTTTGTGTTGTTTGATTGCCATGGTTAGGACCTCTAGTACTATGTTGAATAAAAGTGGGGAGAGTGGGCACCCTTGTTTTGTTCGCAGTCTTAAAGGAAAAGCTTTCAGCTTCTCACTGTTAAGCATGATGTTGACTGTGGGTTTGTCATATATGGCCTTTATTATGTTTTGGTACTTGCACTCTATACCCATTTTGTTGAGAGTTTTTATCATGATTGGATGTTGAATTTTGTTGAATGTTTTTCAGCATCTATGGAGATGATAGTGTGGATTTTGTCCTTTTTATTGATGTGGTGGATGATGTTGATGGATTTTTGAATGTTGTACCATCCTTGCATCACTGGAAGAAATTGTACTTGATCAAGATGGATGATCTTTTTGATGTATTTTTGAATTTGGTTTGCTAATATGATTTGTTGAGAATTATTGTGTCTATGTTCATCAGGGATATTGGTCTGTAATTTTCTTTTTTTGTAGTGTCTTTGCCTGGTTTTGGTATTAGACTGATGCTGGCCTTGCAGAATGAGTTTGGGAGTATTCCCTCCTCTTCTACTTTTTGGAAAACTTTAAGGAGGATGGTATTAGGTCTTCACTAAATGCTTGATAAAATTCAGCAGTGAAACCATCTGGTCCAAGGATTTTATTCTTAGGTAGGTTTTTGATTGCCATTTCAATTTCATTGCTGGTAATTGGTCTTTTCAGATTTTCTGTTTCTTCCTTGGTCAGCTTTGAAGGTTGTATTTCTCTAGAAAGTTGTCCATTTCTTCTAGGTTATCCAGTTAGCATATAATTTTTCATAGTATTCTCTAATAAGTCTTTGTATTTCTGTGGTGTCTGTGGTGACTTTTCCTTTCTCATTTCTGATTCTGTTTATTTGTGTAGACTCTCTTTTTTTCTTGATAAGTCTGGCTAGGGATTCATCTATTTTGTTTATTTTTTCAAAGAACCAGCTCCTGCTTTCATTAATTCTTTCTATTGTTTTATTTTCTCAATTTTATTTATTTCTGCTCTAATCTTTATTATGTCCCTCCTTCTACTGACATTGGGCCTCATTTTTTCTTCTTTTTCTAGTTTTGTTAATTGTGAGTTAGGCTGTTCATACGGGATTGTTCTTCCCTGAGGTAGGCCTATATTGCAATATACATCCCACTTAACATGGCCTTCACTGCATCCCACAGATTTTGAGGTGATGAATTATTGTTGTCATTTGTCTCCATATATTGCTTGATCTCCATTTTTGTTTGGTCATTGATCCATTGATTATTTAGGAGCATGTTACTAAGCCTCCATGTGTTTGTGGGCTTTTTCTTTTTCTTTGCATAATTTATTTCTAGTTTTATACCATTGTGGTCTGAGAAGCTGGTTGGTACAATTTCAATCTTTTTGAATTTACTGAGGCTCTTTTTGTGGCCTAGTATGTGATCTATTCTTGAAAATGTTCCATGTGCACTTGAGAAGAATGTGTATCCTGTTGCTTTTGCATGGAGTGTTCTGTAGATGTCTGTTAGGTTCATCAGTTCTAATGTGTTGTTCAGTGCCTGTATTTCCGTACTTATTTTCTGTCTGGTTGATCTGTCCTTTGGAGTGAGTTGTGTGTTGAAGTCTCCTAAAATGAATTCATTGCATTCTATTTCCTCCTTTAATTCTGTTAGTATTTGTTTCACATATGTAAGTGCTCCTGTGTTGGGTACATGCATATTTACAATGGTTATATCCTCTTGTTGGACTGACCCCTTTATCATTACATAGGGTCCTTCTTTGTCCCTTGTAACTTTTTTTCTTTTGAAGTCTATTTCGTCTGATACAAGTACTGCAACTCCTGCTTTTTTCTCACAGGAAAGATGGAATATCTTTTTCCATCTCTTCACTTTTAATCTGTGTATGTCTTTGGGTTTGAAGTGAGTTTCTTGTAGGCAGCATATGGACGGGTCTTGTTTTTTTATCCATTCAGTGACTATGTCTTTTGATTGGTTCATTCTGACCATTTATATTTAGGATGATTACCAATAGGTATGTACTTATTGCCTTTGCAGGTTTTAGACTCATGGTTACCAAAGGTTCATGGGTAATTCCCTTCCTATCTAACAGTCTAATTTAACTCACTTAATATGCTATTACAAACACAACCTAAAGGTTCTTTTATTTTTTTCTTCCTTTTTCTTCCTCCTCCTTTATTTATATATTAGGTATCATATTCTGTACTCTTTGTCTATCCCTTCACTGACTTTAGCGGTAGTTGATTTGATGTTGTATCTGCTTAGTAATTAATTGTTCTACTTTCTTTATTGTGGTTTATTTCCTCTGGTGACAGCTGTTTATCCTTAGGAACACTTCCTTCTATAGCAGTCCCTCCAAAATGCACCATAGAGATGGTTTTTGGGAGGTAAATTCTCTCAGCTTTTGCTTATCTGAAAATTGTTTAATCTCTCCTTCACATTTAAATGATAATCTTGCCAGATAGACTATTCTTGGTTTGAGGCCTGTCTGCTTCATTGCATTAAATATATTATGACACTCTCTTATGGTCTGTAAGGTTTCTGTTGAGAAGTCTAATGATAGCCTGATGAGTTTTCCTTTGTATATGATCTTTTTTTAAATCTCTCTAGTTGCTTTTAAAAGTCTCTAGCTGTCCTTATCTTTGATCTTTGCCATTTTATTTATTATATGTCTTGGTGTTGTCTTCCTGTGTCCCTTGTGTTGGGAGATCTGTGTACCACCATGGCCTGAGAGACTATCTCCTTCCCTCAGTTGGTGAAGTTTTCAGCAATTATCTCCTGAAAGACATTTTCTATCACTTTCTCTCTCTCTTCTTCTGGTACCCCTGTAATGTGAATATTATTCCATTTGGATTGCTCACACAGTTCTCTGTATCTTTCATTCCTAGAGATCCTTTTTTCTCTCTGTTCCTCAGCTTCTTTGTATTCCTCTTCTCTAGTTTCTATTCCATTTACTATCTCTTCTGCTCCATCTGATCTGGTTTAAATCCCTCTACTATATGCTTCATTTCAGATATCAAATTTCTCAGTGATTCAGAATCCATCCTAAATTCATCCCTGAGTTCTCGAATATTTTTCTGTACTTCCATGAGCAAGTTTATGATTTTTAATTTGATCTCTCAGGAAGATTGATGAGTTCACTTTCACTTGGCCCTTTTTCTGGTGTTTGTAGGATTTTGGTTTGAATCAGTTTATTTTGACGTTTCATGTTTGTATATGGCGCCATTTAATGCCCAGAAACTCTACTCTCTGGAGTTGCTCAGCCCCTGAAGTGATGTCGGGGTCTGCAGGGGAATGGTCCTGTTGCCTTGTGGGAAGAAAGAGCTGTTTATTCCTTTCCAGCTGCACAACTGTCTCCACTGTCAGAACCAGTGGGCTGAGCACACAGTTGTTAGCCTCTGTACTTTGTGTTTGTAGCTGTTGTAGGCAGGGCCTCCCTCTGTCTCACCTGATGCTGGGGGAGGGACTGCTGGTTTGCAAGCCAGTGCTGGCAGGTTAGTAGGAAGGCACAGCAGGCTGTGTATCACAGTGGGGGGCCTCAGAGATCAGTAGTGATCCAGTGGGATGGAGCACCTGAAGCTCCTGAATGTTCCTACCCTGCTGGGCAGAGTGGGCCCACACCATTTTTTCCACCTCTCCTTTCTCCTGAGCAGCAAGCTCTGTGCAATTCTTGCCCCTTTAGCAGCTCTGTCACTGTTAGGAAGTCTGTCAGACTGCCTGTGCTTATTTTGTCCCAGAACAGCCAGATGTGATCCCTGTTTTCCACAAATGACTGGAATCTCAGTTTCTCCAAGTATTCTGCCTGTCTTAGCTTTCCAACCCCATTAATTTCCAGAGCACCATGCCATGTAGGTTCATGCTCCCAAAGAAGATCTCCAGGGCTGGGTGTTCAGCAATCCTAGGCTTTCATCCACTCTCCACTCCATTTTTCTTTCTCCCGCTGGTGAGCTGAGGTGGGGGAAGGGCTTGTGTCCTGCTGGATCAAGGCTTTGGTATGTTCCCTGTTTCATGAGGTCTGCTCTTCTCTCCCGGTGTATGTGGTCTGGTGCAGCCTTCTTTCCTGTTGCTCTTTTAAGATTAGTTGTATTAACTATATTTTCATATTATATGTGGTTTTGGGAAGATTCTCTGTCTCACCTCTCACACTGCCATCTTTAATCCTATGTAGAGTCTTTATGTGGGTATCTTTATAAAGAAAGATCTATAGATCTAGCAATTTTTCTGTTTCTGCATTCCTCAGGAGACTGCCCAATTTTAAGAGAAAGGTACTATTTCTTAAAATGGTCTGATATTTTGAGAAGTAACCTTCTCTTCTGAAGAATGCATACAGGTGCACATCATTTGTTTCTAAGAGTCCAGGAGACTTATTTCTTCATGGCCTCATGCTTATATTTTTATTATCTATCTCTGTTTTCATGAATATATGACAATGGCTGTTTTTCGAGAAATTTCCTGTATTTGATTATTTTTAGGTCATTGTTTCATTCTCAGTAATGCAGAAACATAAGCAAATGTGTCCCATTTCTACAGTTAGTTATAATAGTGTATTTGTTGATATGTGTGCACACATTCATATGTATCTCACACATGTGAATTGAAGAATGCAAGATTCCAATTGATAAAGTGTTAAATAAATGACAATATGGTAGGGACTATTAGCATTTGGAGAAGATGGGGAGTAATCAAAAGGAATTTAAAGACTATTACTTCATAAAATATAAAGATAATTTAGATATGGAATATTATTATAGAATGCTGTTATAAAGAAAACACAAGCCATGTAGAAAATCTATATTTAAAAATGTATTCTCAAAAAGTCACTCGTCCATGGCTGGTTCCAGAACTGAGCTATATTGCCTAGGAGTAATTTGCTTCAGGCAATAGATTCATTCCTGGAAAGTCAGGTGAAAGTGTTATTTGCTGAATTAAAATTATTTCCATGACATCTGCAATTTAGAATAATAATTCCAGAGCTATTCTGGTAATCATATGTGAGTCTAAGAAAGAAGCAAATCTATTTTCACCATGAGAAAAGAATGAAAATGAAGACATCATGATTAAACTTGCCCATTTCTTCTTCATCTTCATTGCTGAAAATTACAGAGGAACTGTACCTGATCTTTAGCTAAAGCCAACAGCTGCACTTGCGTATTAGATTCTATCCTCACTCGAATGAAGAAATTGTTCTAACAATTTTCCTGTGTCTCCCACATCATGTTTTCCTTTCCAGTGCATTTTCCCATCAGCACACACATATGTAATTATTTCTTTCATGTTAGAAAAAACAGGAGAAAATCCTTCTTTAGAGACCACTTCCCTTATTGTTATCACTCTGTTTCTATCCATTTCTTTTTAATAAAAAATGAGTTTCCCATACACACACTGTCTAGTTTCCCTCCATGTGTTCTCTCTTGTATCCTTTGCACAGCCTTTGCCCACACCACTTCACCAAATGTACATGACTGAAGTCACCCAAGATCTCCATGTTGCTAATACCAATGGCTAATTCTTGGTCATTGTTTTACCTGACCTACAAGCAGCATTTGACAGTTGTCTCTGTGCTCTTCCCTGATTTATTTTGTGACTTGATGTCCATGCTCCATACTTCTCTAGTTTGCCTCTTTCTTTGCTAGCCAATACTTCTAGCACTCTTTTGCTGGTTTCCTGTTAGGCACCCACCTCTAGATAATCAAGTATTCCTGGCTTGGTCCTCCAGCCATTCTCTTTTCTGTCTCTATACACTGCTTTTTAAATCTTGTTCAGTTCCATAGCTGTAACTATCACTTCTTCTCTGATCATTCCCAATGTATACTTTCAGCTGTAACTTATACCCTGAACTCCTGACTGTATAACTAACTCTGTAAAATTGAGTTTCTGATATTTCCCTTCAAACCTGTTTTCTCCACAGCCTTAGCATCCCAGCAAATGGAAACTGCTTCCTTCCAGTTGCTCATCTTGATTTTTTCCCCTCTTACTCCATACCTTATCTGTGAGAAACCATGCAGCTCTACTTTCACCATTGATCCTGGATATGATTAATTGTCATCAGTTCTAAGTTGATGTCCAAGCCACCATGATATCTTCTATCTAGGAATCAATAGCCTCTTACCTGATGTCCCCATCTCTCCCCTGCTTCTCTATCCCCAACTACATTCAACACAGTAACCAAAGCAATCAGCAAATCTGCTCATGTCACCTATCAGCTCAAACTCCAAAATCTTTTCTTCTCACTCAAAGTAAAAGCCAGAGCCTTTGAAGGGCTTTGTGACACCCTGCATGATTATTTCCTCCTGCCCATTACTCTCTGGTGGCATCTCTTGCCTCTATTCCTGCAGCCTCCTCCATTTCGACTGCATCGGTTTCTTCCTGTTCCTTTAACACACTAACTGGATTCCTAGGTCAGAGCTTTGGCACCTGCTCTCCCTCTGCCTGCAATGCTCTTCCCTAGGATGCCAAAGTGTTTCACTCCCTCACATTCTCCCTTTTAGTGAGTCACATCTCAGTGAGTGTTCCTTCAGCCATTCTAACTAGTTACAAACTTCAGCCCCATGTTCCTTTGATCTTTCCCATCTATTTTCTAAAATATCTATTATTTGACTATATTCTTCACCAAGGCAGAGATTTTAGGGTGCTTGTCTCCATCATTCAATCATTCATTTATTTATATATTTGTTTTAAATCACTTAATGACCTGAACATTGGATTCCAAAGATAAATGACACAATCTTCACCTCCAAGAACTTTGCAGTTTACTGGGAAAGAATAACAAATAAATGTGGAGAAATCTGATCGTAATTCCCACACACTGTCCCTAGTATCAGACATTAACTCACATAAAATTTCTAAAATAGTGTAATATTTTTGTGAATGAGTTGATGTGTTATTTTTGTCATTTGAATCTTTTTGTGAGAAACTCTCATGTAAAGAATAATCATTCTCTAGTTCAGCCATAGGTTACTATGCCTGGATGCAACCTCAGATATGATCTCATACAGTTATTTTATAGAGCTGAAGAATTTTCTGCCGAGAAATAAAGTCTTAATAGTAAAAATGATGCCTCTTATTTATTGGATGTTATTACCTTCCACATACTGTGCTAAATGCTTTGCATGCACATGATTGCATATAACATTTACAACAACCTTGTGAATTGGATGCTATTATTATCTCACTTTTATAGATGAAGAAAACTGAGGGCCAGAGAGTAATTGCTCAAGGTCACATAGATACAACTGGTGGAGCTTCCAGTCAAACCCCGGTCTGTCTTATTTGTTAAGCCCAAGATCTTGACAAATGAATATGTATCCTTGACAGACTTGGATATGAACACCCTTTTCTGACTCCTAGTCCAATGCTTTTCCAACAGAAAGTTACTATTTTTGTTTCCAAAGGGTTTACTATGGTGGTTTTATTATTATTTTTGTATATTCACATGTACTGGTATAGTAAATCCTATATGAAAACAACTATGCTATAGTTATACAATGTACTATGACCATCCTTTCTTATTTATTTTTTAATGATTTAGAAATAAGATACATCTTTATGACAGTGCAATAGCCTGTTTTTAAATGTTTCATTAAAACTACATTCTGCAAGGAGCAAGACATTTAAAATAGTACAAGAGCTGTGAAGTAGCTCTACCACGTCAATGTCTATGACACATGATGATTTATGTACACATACTGTAATCGCAAAAACAGTTTTCAATAGTCAGAGAAAATGATCATAAAAGTTCTTCCTTCCCTTGCATTGCTCAAAAAAATCATTTATGTTCTTAATGACAGAACAATCTATGTATTTTTGCAAACACAGTAAGTAGCTGTAGAAAGCATTGTGATAACATCAATAGAAGCACAGTATGATAATGCAAAATTAATGAGTGAGATGACAATCTCCTTTTTAGGAGTATTGTACCTTGTTATACCACACTCCCTCTCAATTAGTCTGTTCTTGAGCTAGAGAATGTGGGTATCACAGTGAAGTGAGTATCTGCAGATGTGGGAGTAACTCAGAAAGCTGGTTGGGACATAGACAATGTACAAAGGCAGCTTGTAAAATATAAAGGACTAGACCCTGATGGAATACACAGTTACTATTGAATTTACTTGTTGATTCTCTCAGAATGGCCAGCAACATGATTGTAACTTAATTGATATGTACATAGTAAAATCAATAATTAAATAAAGTCAGTGCACAAATACGCAAATGCAGCCCCTTTCCAAGAGTGGTGTATATCAAAGACTAACAGGACCAGCAAAATGCATAAAGGTCTAGCCTTGCTTTCCATAGTCAATGATCACTTTCATCACTGAGGTTGAGATTCCTATTTCCCTGCCTAGTGTCAAGATATAAATTTATTAATAAATACTGAACTGGAATTTTAACAGGAAGGCTGGTCTGCTTTCAGACTCACTTTTCCAGAGGAGTGGAACTGCAGAAAGTTGAAGAAGGTTAGAAGGAATCTTTAGAAAGCAACTTTTGATAAACTATGTACAAATTGTGTGTTGCTTTGAAATAATTGAGGTCTGATCTGACTGAAGCACATCAAGAAGTGTGCTATGGTGCTCTGTTCAGGTTTGGTGCAGTTTCAAAGAAAAACTCTGATCTGGAGGGCTTCTCTTCATTACCACTTAATTTTTTCTCTTAATTATGGTTTCTTTTAATATGCATTTAGACTGAAGAGAAAGACTTTGGAAGTTGTTAGTGAATGTCATCTACTAGCTTTAAAGTGTTCATTCTTTTTAAAATTTTTGGATGTTAAATGTAGGAAATAGAAAAATAAGTATGTGTAGATAAATATAATAGAGATTATTTGTACTGTTCCTGCCCAGAGAAAAGCACTCTTGCTGTTTTGGTATATAAGTCTCCTAGTCATTTTGCAAGGTATTTGCATTCATGACAATGAAGAGTTCTCTTCCTTTCTTACATACACAGTCCTCTGTAGTACTGGTTGATACAGATTATGAGTAGTTATACAACAAATAGAGATCTTTAGGAAGGCTAAGAAAAATAAAGCAATGATTCCTTTTTTTTTTAGCATATTGTATTCATCCTAAATGATAGTCTACATCATAATAGAAGTTTCTTTTTTTTCTTGTAAATATTTCATTCTAAGGTTTGATTGGGATGGGAAAATCCATCCCAAACCAACTCAACTGGGATGGGGAGAGCCTGGGAAATGAAGGGTTTAAGTGACTCAGGAAGTCATGGAGGGCGTGGTGGTATAGAAAGAGGGCCGGCTTACGCTCACACTTTCTGCCCCTCAGAAAGAAATGAACTTGTATGTGCTTGAGAAACTAGTAGTTAGGCTTTTATCTTCATGGGTTGTACCTGTAATTCATCCAAGTGTTAAATGCTTAGTAAGGGAATACATATGTGTTGTTTACAGAGTTAATTTATTCATCCAAAAATACTCATCAGTGTGTCCCCCACGAGAGCCACTCGTCACTGACACACAGACAAGACCCTGCTGCATAGAGGTGCTGTCAAGGGCCAGACGTGGATGGAGAGAAGGGAGAGGGAGGCATTACTGGTCACTGAGATCATGCTCTACACACTATCATTAATTTATTTTTTCTTAACTCAGAATGATAGCATGAACATTTTCTCTTAAGCTCTTCATAAGCATTGTTTTTAATGACTGCATGATGCTTTACTTCATGGATGTTTCAGAATTTACACAGTCATAACGTAACTATTGAACCAAAAGTTTACTTAGGATTGTTTTTATGTCATTTTGCTGTAATAAATAATTCCCCATCAATAATCTTTTTGTTGACATCGTAGTCCACATTTTGAATCATTCAAAGTGTAGAAGTTGGATTGTTGGGTCAAAGGATATGAACCACTCTTTTAAGGTTTCCGATACACCCTGTCAGGGCTCTTTATGGAGAGGCTGGACCAACATGTGCTCTTTGCAGCACATTCACAGTGACTAATGCTGCCTCAGTTGCTTCTCCCCAGGGTCAAGTGCAGCCAGGCTTCGCCGTATGAAATAGGCACAGCCTCTTGGCATCTCTCCTGACAGAGCTCCTACAGTTCACTAGCACACAGTGTCTTTCTCTGGGGTACACGGATATTTGCTCATTTCTTTCTCAGCAATTCAGGACTGCTCCAGCTTTGAATAAGTAAGGGTCATTTTAGGGATTTGTCAGTCATTTAGGGGGTCTGTCAGTCTCTAAGTCACATAAAGGGGGCATGTTTCAGTAGTGAGTCGATGTCTTCATAGAAAACTGCTGGCCCTTCCTAGTTCAAAATACACAACAATGAATGTAAAAGCAATCCCTTTATCTGAGAATACTACTCCTTATGACATTCTGAAATCCCGTATAATTAAAACACAACTCCATCAATGTCACAAGTATACTACACATAATTTAAATTTGATGATTGGAAGGTACATATCACAACGTTCCCTTATTCTTCATGCCTTAGACATGTTAGTCTTTCTACCTGTAACAGCCTACCCGTTATTTAACAAAGTTCTGCTCATTTTGTAAGACCCTATTTTTTTAAACACCTACTCCAAATGCTTTATTGTTCTGCTGAGATGCTTGCAACTATTGACAAACATCAAGCCCAGGCCCGGCACCCATGGCCCATGCTCCTTCCCAGATGACCCAGTCTCTAACTTCTTTCCTCTTCATCTCTCTCTCTCCCTGCTTCCCTGGCAGATTTGGGGGCTCTATCCTTTGTACCTTTCCATCACACCCAGAGCATGTCTCTGTTAAGCACCAACCTCATGCTAAGTGCCAGTTTACACATCTATTTCTCAGCCTAGGATGAGAGTTCCTTTAGGGTCATGTCTAGTTCATCTTTTTTTTTTTTTGAGAGGGCATCTCTTATATTTATTGATCAAATGGTTGTTAACAACAATAAAATTCTGTATAGGGGACTCAATGCACAATCATTAATCAACCCCAAGCCTAATTCTCAACAGTCTCCAATCTTCTGAAGCTTAACGAACAAGTTCTTACATAGTGAATAAGTTCTTACATGGTGAACAGTGCAAGGGCAGTCATATCACAGAAACTTTCCATTTTGATCACGCATCATGAACTATAAACAATCAAGTCAGATATGATTATTCGTTTGATTTTTATACTTGATTTATATGTGAATCCCACATTTCTCCCTTATTATTATTATTATTATTTTTTAAATAAAATGCTGAAGTGGTAGGTAGATGCAAGATAAAGGTAGAAAACATAATTTAGTGCTGTAAGAGGGCAAATGTCGATGATCAGGTGTGTGCCTATAGACTAAGTATTAATCCAAGCTAGACAAGGGCAACAAAACATCCACGAATGCAGAAGATTTCTCTCAAAACAGGGGGGGTGAGGTTCTAAGCCTCACCTCTGTTGATCCCCAATTTCTCACCTGATGGCCCCCCTGCGACTGTGCCTGTCTTAGGTTGTTCCTCCCTTGAGGAATCTTACCCGTCTCTGGCTAACCAGTCATCTTCCGGGGCCATACAGGGAAATGTGAAGTTGGTAAGTGAGAGAGAAGCAATATTGTTTGAAAAGGTTGACTTTTTACTTCTTTGCAGATTTATGCCCTGTGGCTTCTATGCCCAGCATTTGTCTTGAGGTATCTTTACCACTTGGAAGAATTATGATACTCGGTAATTTTCTATATGAGGCACGAATTCTACTAAAGGGTTATAATTAGGAAGGAAGAAGAAAAGCTATAGAAGTAGCAGATGGAAGAAAACATGGGAAGATTGATTATTTCTTTGACATATCTTCTTGTAGAGTAACATAAGCATGTATAGGTTTTAAACTACTAATTAAATTGCACACACACATTAACATAATAGGAATACAGCTACATAACAAAAGCAGACCTACAATTATCAGCCATATCCAGTGAAACTAAGAAAACCAGTTAGGCACCCTAGGCATTTGTGAAAACTTATCAATGATATGATGGATATTGCCTAACTGAATTTGAATAGTTTGAGAAAAATCAGACAAATTAAAACAACACATTCCTGGGAAATGTTCACATCCCATATGTTCTTTTAACAGTAGATAGTCTATAGTCGCAAGATTTTGGAGCACTGCAACTTGCACTTCTAATTCTTGGTTGAGTTTTGACAGTATAGATCCAGTCAAATTTGTTGTTTTACTGTATGCACAGGCCAGCTTAGATATCTCTTTCTTCATTCCCATGGCAAGTCCAGGAACCGGTGGGATGAATGCAGTTACAACTGCAGCAGCACCAGGATCTTTGCTGAAGTTTTTTGATGATCATCTTCTGGAATGACTCTTTCAGAGGATGTTAATGTTGGAAGTTCTTCTTCATATCATATCTTAATTCGTTTTCTGGGTAGCCAAATTAGGCTTTGATCCTCTGTATAAACACAAACAAACCCTTTGCCCACACTTTGATATGACCTTTATACCATTGTGAAGAACCTATTGGAGATCACCACACAGGAACTGCTTTTTTTTTTTTTTAAGAGAAAGGAATATTATCAGAAAAATGTACTTCCATGGCTGATCATCTGACACCCTTTAAATGATCAAAATTAAGGATATGTAAAGTATGCATTAATCGTTGATTTGCAGTTAGTTTTATCCTATCAGGGAGTAATCCCCCTTTTCTTTCTCTCTTCTTTTTTTGTTATCATTAATCTACAATTACATGAAGAATATTATGTTTACTAGGCTCTCCCCTAGACCAAGTCCCCCCAACAAACCCCATTACAGTCACTGTCCATCAGCATAGCAAAATGTTGTAGAATCACTACTTGTCTTCTCTGTGTTGCATAGCCCTCCCCTTTCTCCCACCCCCCATATTATACATGCTAATCATAATACCCCCTTTCTTCTCCCCCCCTTTATCCCTCCATACCCACTCATCCTCCCCAGTCCATTTCCCTTTGGTACCTGTTAGTCCATTCTTGGGTTCTGTGATTCTGCTGCTGTTTTGTTCCTTCAGTTTTTCCTTTGTTCTTATACTCCACAGATGAGTGAAATCATTTGGTATTTCTCTTTCTCCGCTTGGCTTATTTCACTGAGCATAATACCCTCTAGCTCTATCCATGTTGTTGCAAATGGTAGGATTTGTTTTCTTCTTATGGCTGAATAATATTCCATTGGGTATATGTACCACCTCTTCTTCATCCATTCACCTACTGATGGACATTAGGTTGCTTCCAATTCTTGGCTATTGTAAATAGTGCTGCGATAAACATAGGGGTGCATCTGTTTTTTTCAAACTGGAGTGCTGCATTCTTAGGGTAAATTCCTAGGAGTGAAATTCCTGGGTCAAATGGTAAGTCTATTTTGAGCATTTTGAGGAACCTCCAGACTGCTTTCCACAATGGTTGAACTAATTTACATTCCCACCAGCAGTGTAGGAGGGTTCCCCTTTCTCCACAACCTTGCCAACATTTGTTGTTGTTTGTCGTTTGGATGGTAGCCATCCTTACTGGTGTGAAGTGGTATCTCATTGTAGTTTTAATTTGCATTCTCTGATAATTAGCGATGTGGAGCATCTTTTCATGTGTCTGTTCACCATCTGAATTTCTTTTTTGGAGGACCGTCTGTTCAGTTCCTCTGTTCATTTTTTAATTGGATTATTTGTTTTTTGTTTGTTGAGGTGGGTGAGCTCTTTATATATTTTGGATGTCAAGCCTTTATCAGATCCCATACTGTAGGGTACGTTTTTGTTCTATTGATGGTGTCTTTTGCTGTACAGAAGCTTTTCAGCTTAACATAGTACCACTTGTTCATTTTTGCTTTTGTTTTCCATGTCCGAGGAGATATGTTCAAGAAGAGGTCACTCATGTTTATGTCTAAGAGAATTTTTCCGATGTTTTTTTCTAAGAGTTTTGTGGTTTCATGACTTATGTTCAGGTCTTTGATCCATTTCATATTTACTTTTGAGTATGGGGTTAGACAGTGGTCCAGTTTCATTCTCTTACACGTAGCTGTCCAGTTTTGCCAGCACCATCTGTTGCAGGGACTGTCATTTCCCCATTGTATGTCCATGGCTCCTTTATCAAATATTAATTGACCATATATGTTTGGGTTAATGTCTGGAGTCTTTAATCTGTTCCACTGGTCTGTGGCTCTGTTCTTGTGCCAGTACCAAATTGTCTTGATTACTGTGGCTTTGTAGTAGAGCTTGAAATTGGGGAGTGAGATCCCCCCACTTTATTCTTCTTTCTCAGGATTGCTTTGGCTATTCAGGTTCTTTGGTGTTTCCATATGAATTTTTGAACTGTTTGTTCCAGTTCATTGAAGAATGTTGGTGGTAATTTGATAGGGATTGCATCAAATCTGTATATTGCTTTGGGCAGGATGGCCATTTTGATGATATTAATTCTTCCTAGCCAAGGGCATGGGATGAGTTTCCATTTGTTAGTGTCCCCTTTAATTTCTCTTAAGAGTGTCTTATAGTTTACAGGGTATAGGTCTTTCACTTCTTTGGTTAGGTTTATTCCTAGGTATTTTATTCTTTTTGATGCAGTTGTGAATGGAGTTGTTTTCCTGATTTGTCTTTCTACTGGTTCATTGTTAGTGTATAGGAAAGCCACAGATTTCTGTGTGTTAATTTTTTATCCTGCAACTTTGCTGTATTCCAATATCAGTTCTAGTAGTTTTGGAGTGGAGTCTTTAGGGTTTTTTATGTACAATATCATGTCATCTGCAAATAGTGACAGTTTAACTTCTTCTTTACCAATTTGGATTCCTTATATTTCTTTGTTTTGTCTAATTGCCATGGCTAGGACCTCCAGTACTATGTTAAATAACAGTGGGGAGAGTGGGCATCCCTGTCTTGTTCCCAATCTCAGAGGAAAAGTTTTCAGCTTCTCGCTGTTCAGTATGATGTTGGCTGTGGGTTTATCATATACGGTTTTTTTTATGTTGAGGTACTTGCCCTCTATGCCCATTTTGCTGAGAGTTTTTATCATGAATGGAAGTTGAATTTTGTCAAATGCTTTTTCAGCATCTATGGAGATGATCATGTGGTTTTTGTCCTTCTTTTTGTTGATGTGGTGGATGATGATGGATTTTCGAATGTTGTACCATCCTTGCATCCATGGGATGAATCCCACTTGGATGTGGTGTATGATCCTTTTGATATATTTTTGAATTCGGTTTGCTAATATTTTATTGAGTATTTTTGCATCTACATTCATCAGGGATATTGGTCTGTAGTTTTCTTGTTTGGTGGGGTCTTTGCCTGGTTTTGGTATTCGGGTGATGTTGGCTTCATAGAATGAGTTTGGGAGTATTCCCTTCTCTTCTAGTTTTTGGAAAACTTTAAGGAGAATGGGTACTATGTGTTCTCTGTATGTCTAATAAAATTCCGAGGTAAATTCGTCTTGCCTGGGGGTTTTGTTCTTGTGTAGTTTTTAGATTACCGTTTCAATATCTTTGCTCGTATTGGTTTGTTTAACTTTTCTGTTTCTTTCTTGGTCAGTCTTGGAAGGTTGTATTTTTCTAGGAAGTTGTCCATTTCTTCTAGGTTTTCCAGCTTGTTAGCATGTAGGTTTTCATAGTAGTCTTTAATAATTCTTTGTATTTCTGTGGAGTCTGTCATCATTTTTCCATTCTCATTTCTGATTCTGTTGATGTGTGTTGATTCTCTTTTTCTCTTAATAAGTTTGGCTAGAGGCTTATCTATTTTGTTTATTTTCTCGAAGAACCAGCTCTTTGTTTCATTGATTTTTTCTATTGTTTTATTCTTCTCAATTTTGTTTATTTCTTTTCTGATCTTTATTATGTCCCTCCTTCTGCTGACTTTAGGCCTCATTTGTTCTTCTTTTTCCAGTTTTGATAATTGTGATATTAGTCTATTCATTTGGGATTGTTCTTCCTTCTTTAAGTGTGCCTGGATCACTATACACTTTCCTCTTAAGACTGCTTTCACTGCGTCCCACAGAAGTTGGGGCTTTGTGTTGTTGTCATTTGTTTCCATATATTCCTTGATCTCTATTTTAATTTGTTTGTTGATCCATTGATTATTTAGGAGCATGTTGTTAAGCATCCATGTGTTTGTGAGCCTTTTTGTTTACTTTGTACAATTTATTTCTAGTTTTATACCTTTGTGGTCTGAAAAGTTGGTTGGTAGAATTTCAATCTTTTGGTATTTACTGAGGCTCTTTTTGTGGCCTAGTATGTGGTCTATTCTGGAGAATGTTCCACGTGCACTTGAGAAGAATGTATATCCTGTTGCTTTTGGATGTAGAGTTCTATAGATGACTATTAGGTCCATCTGTTCTTGTGTGTTGTTCAGTGCGTCCATGTCCTTATTTATTTTCTGTCCAGTGGATCTATCCTTTGGGGTGAGTGGCGTGTTGAAGTCTCCTAAAATGAATGCATTGCATTCTATTTCCCCCTTTAGTTCTGTTAGTATTTGTTTCACATATGCTGGTGCTCCTGTGTTGGGTGCATGTATATTTAGAATGGTTATGTTCTCTTGTTGGACTGAGCCCTTTATCATTATGTAATGTCCTTCTTTATCTCTTGTTACTTTCTTTGTTTTGAAGTCTATTTTGTCTGATACTAGTACTGCAACCCCTGCTTTCTTCTCTCTTGTTTACCTGAAATATGTTTTTCCATCCCTCGTCTTTTAGTCTCTGCATGTCTTTGGGTTTGAGGTGAGTTTCTTGTAAGCAGCATATAGATGGGCCTTGCTTTTTTATCCATTTTATTACTCTGTGTCTTTTCACTGGTGCATTCAGTCCATTTACATTTAGGGTGACTTTTGAAGGATATGTACTTATTGTCATTGCGGGCTTTAGATTCCCGGTTACCAAAGGTTCAAGGTTAGCTTCTTTAGTATCTTACTGCCTAACTTAGCTCACTTATTGAGCTGTTATATACACTGTCTGGAGATTCTTTTCTTCTCTCCCTTCTTATTCCTCCTCCTCCATTCTTTATATGTTGGTTGTTTTATTCTGTGCTCTTTCGTGTTTCCTTTAACTGCTTTTAGTGGGTAGTTGATTTTATTTTTTGCCTTTAGTTAGTATTTTGTTCGTCTGCTTTCTTTGCCATGATTTTATTTTCTCTGGTGACATCTGTTTATTCTTAGGTGTGCTCCTGTCTAGAACAGTCCCTCTAAAATACCCTGTAGAGGTGGTTTGTGGGAGGCAAATTCCCTCAAGTTTTGCTTGTCTGGGAATTGTTTAATCCCTCCTTCATATTTAAATGATAATCGTACTGGATACATTATCCTTGGTTCAAGGTCCTTCTGTTTCATTGCATTAAATATATCATGCCATTCTCTTCTGGCCTGTAAGGTTTCTGTTGAGAAGTCTGATGGTAGCCTGATGGGTTTTCCTTTATACGTGACCTTTTTCTCTCTAGCTGCCTTTAAAACTCTTTCCTTGTCCTTGATCTTTACCATTATGATTATTATGTGTCTTGGTGTTGTCCTCCTTGGGTCCTTTCTGTTGGGAGTTATGTGTATTTCCATGGTCTGTTCGATTATTTCCTTCCCCATTTTGGTTAAGTTTTCAGCAATTATTTCTTCAAAGACACTTTCTATCCCTTTTCCTCTCTCTTCTTCTTCTAGTACCCCTATAATATGGATATTATTCCTTTTGGACTGGTCACGCAGTTCTCTTAATATGGTTTCTTTCCTGGAGATCCTTTTATCTCTCTCTGTGTCAGCTTCTATGTGTTCCTGTTCTCTGGTTTCTATTCCATCAATGGCCTCTTGTGTCTTATCCATTCTGCTTATAAATCCTTCCAGAGTTTGTTTCACTTCTGTAGTCTCCTTCTGGGCATCTGTGATCTCCCTCTGGACTTCATCCCTTAGCTCTTGTTTATTTCTCTGCATCTCCGTCAGCATGTTTATGATTTTTATTTTGAATTCTTTTTCAGGAAGACTGGTTAGGTCTGCCTCCTTCTCTGGTGTTGTCTCTGTGATCTTTGTCTGCCTGTAGCTTTGCCTTTTCATGGTGATAGGAATAGTTTGCAGAGCTGGGACGAGTGACGGCTGGAAGAACTTCCCTTCTTGTTGGTTTGTGGCCCTCCTCTCCTGGGAGAACAGTGACCTCTAGTGGCTTGTGCTGGGAAGCTGTGTGCAGACAGGGCTTCTGATTTTTGCCTGGTCACTATGGGGTTTATCTCCGCTGTTGCTGTGGGTGTGGCCTGCCTCGGGCTGCTGTTCCGATATGGTGGAGCCGCTTTGGAGGGGGAATGGCCGGGAGACTATTTATCTCTGTGAGGGGCCTCCGTGCTCCCTGTTGCCCAGGGTGTTAGAGTGCCCAGAGATCCCCAGATTCCCTGCTGCTGGAGTAAGTGTCCCAGGATGCTTCTGTCCGGCAGTGGGGTTCCTGTCCCTTTAACCCTTCCAAAAAGTACTCGCTTTTCTTTGTCCCAGGGGTGCCGGCTGTGGGGACCCGCTCACAGGTCTTACTGTCTTGTTTCCCTAGTTTCCAGCACCCCACACATGCCCTGTGTCTGCGCTCTGGTGTGGATGGCTAGGGCTGGGTGTTTAGCAGTCCTGGGCTCCCTCTCCCTCCCCACTCTGACTCCTCTTCTCCCGCCCGGAGCTGGGGTGAGGGGTGCTCGGGTCCTGCTGGGCCGGGGCTTGTATCTTACCCCCTTCATGAGGCGCTGGGTTCTTCCAGTTGTTGATGTGGTCTGGTTGTTGTCCTGTGTCTTCTGGTCTCTCTTTTAGGAAGAGTTGTCTTTGTTGTATTTAAAAAAATATACTTGTTTTTGGGAGGAGATTTCCACTGCTCTACTCATGCCGCCATCTTGGCTCCGCCCTCTTGTTCATCTTTTTATGTCTAAAACTTAACAGAATGTCTGCCAGTTCACAACTGCTTGGACAAATAACTGGTATTGTACCAGAGAGGCTAGAGCTGTACATTGAATTGCTGGTGGAATGGCATTACGCACACCACTGTTATAAAAACTCAAGTAACATCATTGTTTTCTTTCATTTCATTCTTAAATGTATAGAAACATTTTTATCATTTTGAATATACCAGCTTTGGAGTCAGAGAGATGGTTCTTTACTCACTGAACACAAATAGCATCTAATAAAATCTCCTTTCAAACTGATATTATAAGAGGAGGAAATGTCCATGTTTTCTAGACAGAGACTTGAAATTTCTCAGCTAGCAAATATCTTCCTTTTTCAGTATGCTAGAGCAAAAAAGTAAATCTTTGAGAGTGGGATAAATCTTAGATGAGTATTTGTTAGAATTGATTGTAGAGGTCTTGTCTTATTTATATTTTATGTGTTTGGTTTTGCCTAGACTTAAGTTGACATCTTAAACTTGGTGGTCAAATAATTTTGTTCTGGAAAAGCTTGTGAATTGCCTAGAAACGATAGGATAGGAGTATATACATATAGCTTCCCTGGTAACTCTAGATAATTGTGAGTTAATTTATGTGAGAAAAACCTTGCTTTCACCAACCCCACCTAAGTACTACACTTAAAAAACTGAAAAACTGCATTCACCATTGATAGCAACTAATATTAACTGTAATTATAATCAATTATCACATCTCAATTCTATTTTTTTTAGTGCAGCAATCTTTTGAAACTAAAATACTTGCCTCCCTCAGGAATACTGAGAGAAGGAAATTTATAGCTGTTTAATCAAGAATAGTCTATTATTAGCAAGAGTTGTTGCTAGGGAAGATTTATTCATTCATTAATTTAGTTAGCCAATGAAAACTTCTCAAATGCCTATTGCATGTGAAACACTGTATTTAATATTGTGATGTAAGCAAAGAAATATTAGCCAGAGCTCTAGAAAGTGAACTGCTGGAAAAGCTAAAACATGTATAAAAATTACAATTCAAATATGGTAATGATAATGCTTTGGGCATGAGACACTGACATATACTTGATGTACAGTCTTAGAAGATTAACAGGGAAACAGGCTCTTTCTGTTTGAAACTGGGGGAGCAGCTTAGGAAATAAAGACATGTTTGGCTGGGTCTTTAAGAGTAAACAGAATCTTGATAACTGGAGAAATAAAAATAAAAAGATAAAGAGATATTGGATAAAGAGAAATAGGCTAAGAATTCGAGAAGTTTTGGGTAGTGAGAAAGATGGAGCCTGAAAGGTTTTGGGGGTTGGGGAGTGGGAGGGAACTTACCTAAGTAGACTCTCTGTAGAGCGGGAGGGGAGCACTGTAGACCCAGAGGCAGCAGAAAGCCTGGCAGCCTGTTCTGAAGACACAGCAGTGGACTGGGGACAAAGGAAGGGTTTGGGGCCCATCTTCACTCTTGCTTTTCTTCCCCATTCTGTTCCTTCTTTCTCTTTGCTCCTTTTATTCAAATTCTGGGTGTTTTTACCTGCTGGTAAAAAAATTGCTGCAGAGGTTCTGGCTCCAGTTCATCCCAGATTCAACTTTAAAGCATGAGCTGTATCAGCTTACTTTTGCTGCAGTGTAGGCTTGGAGGTGACAGGAAGGGAGCACAGGGGGTACCCAGCAAAGTTGTGTAGGAAGGAAAGGAAAATAAGGGACAATGCTGAACCTGTGGTTGAGTGTGGGGGAGCAGGAAGGTTTCAAAAGGAGAAACTGATTTGGGAAAAACATAATAAATTATAGAATGTCATTTTTGATGGGACCTCAACTAAAGCGCATCGGCCTAACCTTACAGTTCTGATGTCTGGTCCCCTCTATGTTCCCAAGGGAATGTTCAACAGAAGGACATACATCTCTGAATACAGGGAGCATCTGTCTCCTCAGACAGTGTATTCTACCTTTGGAGGTTTTTTCCAGATTGCTTGAGTTCCTGGTGAAGAGACATTGTTCAGATGATTGGAAATGCAGGATTTTAAGTCAATAGAGAAACTAGAGATGGAGATAGATTTGGAGCAAAGGAGATGAGTTGACATTGTGACAAGTAGCTAGAAGAAACAGTCTATGGCAGAAAGAGAGAAGAAATGAGAGAACTGTGTTTGGCCTTTGGAAATGAGGGAGGCAGAGAAAGACTGTAAAGGAGAAAGAAGTGAAGGGAGGAAGATTAATTATATGTAGTGCCACGGAAGTCAGGAATACAGAGCTTCAAGGGGAAGCTGATGGGGAGTGCTGCAGACAATGAGCAGAAAGAGCAAGACCAGGCAACTCTTGGATTTTTCTGGAATAGAGCTTTGCAGTGTGACTGGATTATCTTGTTAGAAGTCATTTCCTAGAATATCAGGCACTACCACGTTTCAGTGTAAGGAAAAGATCATGTTCCCAATCCAAATATAAATTACTGGAAATGTGTGCATGTATCAGGTTAAATACAAAGTGTAGCTTATTTCTTGTTAAAGATGAATCAAATTGAAATATTAAAATGAGGGAACCTTGAGATAAAAGTATATTGGATCTGATAAGGACAATATTGAGGATTTGGGTACACAGTGTGTTTTTATATGAATGCTTCCCCAACTATTTTTACACTGTGTTGGTGGACTCAACAGGGAAGTAGTTTGAGTTATGAATGTACTTTTGGGAGAAATGGTTCAGGTCTGTCATAGGCTGTCAGTATTAGGCCATTGATGGTTTCATTTTAATCCATACTGTACATTTCTCCATATCATAGAGTCACTGACCATGAAATTTGGCTGAAGTGGCAATTTTGTTCACTGAAGGGCTGGTACTAACAGGAGACAGAACATTACAGATCAGACATACAGTGTTGTATCACTGCTACCTGGAAAGCTCTATGGTACCTAACGTTATTTTCTACAACCTATTGCTAACCCATAAACCTGATGGTCATGTACTATTTATTTTGTTTTATGTGGATTAAAATGCTGTTGAGTTACAGGCCTAGTATGACTAGAAGGTATAATTGGATGGATTTGGAAAAACATCCCTCAGGAAAATGGTGGTTGTCCTACTGTTATAAAGCTTTTGCTATAAAGCTTTGGAATTTAGATGTTATTCTCATTTTTGGGTTAAGTACTGACTCATGAAGAGTTGATCTGATTAGTTACTTTAGCAGATGACATTCCTCTCCATGGGTTAAATGGGGAAGGAATATTCTCATAGGAAGAAAGTTTGAGAGAGGTGCAGGGTCTGGGATGTTGTCTGGAAGGGCATGTTGTGAGCACCAAGGTGAGGGTGTCGGGGAACCAGAGACAGTGAGGACACCAGCTCCTGGGGAGAGGGTGAATGCCCAACACAGCAGGCCACCCTCAAGAAATCGGGAAGCACAGAGACGCTATTTCCATGACACGATTACTTGCTCATTCATTTTCCCCTTTCACTCCACTGAATAGGTTTGTCTCTAGTGCTATGAAGGGTTGCTAAGGATAGGCTTTCCTGAATCTGCATAAGACAGCAGTGGAGACAAGCCTTGGGAGAAGCTGAACTGGGACTCAAATACAATCTCTATTCCTTTTTAGTTGTAAAATATAGGCATATTGCTAATGTTCTTTCAAATGTCAAACTGACATATCTTCCTCAAAATGTTGTTATAGGAGTTAAATGAAGTAGTAGGTATTAAAGATAACCATCCCCTGTAATGTCTGGTGCTGATCAGTGTTCTCTCCCTTTCCTCTTGGCCTCAGACAGCCCTCCCTACTAGGAAAGAGGAGAATGCCGAGCGAAAGTGGCAATCCCATTTTTCTGTCTCTTGTTCCTGCTGAGGGTTCTCTCTTTAGCTGCCTTGTCTGTGTGTTTCTGGAGGTTCCAGACCCATCTGAGAGGGGCTTCCTCTGCCAGGGGCAAGGTGAGCATCACCGCTGTATGACCCGAGCAGTCGCCCAGGGCCCTGTGCTGAGAGGGTCCCGGGGCTGCATTTCATGCTCCATAGTTGCTACCTGGAAATTCTTAATACTTTTTGAAATAGGGGCCTGGTGTTTCATTTTGGCTTGGACCCACAAATTATGTCCCAGTCAGAGGGTGTTCATTTGGTGCATAGCCCTGTCCTCTATGCGTGCAAGGGTACTTTTTCCTCCACTTTTCAAATCGACGAACCACTCAGAGGTGATGACTAGCCCAGCTGCCTGCTGTGAGGAAAATGAAGGCGGAGGAAGAGAAAGATTCTCTGGGAATCCTTATTCTGATGTGAAAGAACTTTTAAAAAGGAATGAAACACATATACTTTGTACTGAGGTTTCTTTGGTCAATGAAAGCACTGTGGAAAGTCAGGATGAATATTTAAGTATATTGCTTCTCTACTTTGCATTCCGTATTTGTAGCCTTAAAATATACATAGTCACATATCCTTAAACACAAATCAAATAATACAGCTGCCAAAGGATTTAGATATTTTAGGACACATTTGTTTCTCTTAAATTTTGTTGATGTCTAAACACAGTCCTTTGAAGTGAAAATTCCCTCATCTAATTTAATTTATTCACATCTTTACGTTTACTATCTGACTGTTTTTTATGATGGGCTCTGCTCAAGCTTTGTTTCTAACCTCTAAAAGCAAAGACCAAGGCTCTGTAGGATATTTTTATTGAAGAGACAACCCCTGGGTGATTTCAATAAACTTGGCCATTCATTTCTCCTAGCCTGGGCCAGACTCATAGGAAAACTGCTCCCTGACTGAATGGACAGAAACTAGAAATCACCATGCTTCTGAAGTCTGCGACTCCTACACTAGCCTGTGATTTAGGAGTCAGCATGGAAGCCAGCATGAAGAGTTGCCAAGAAGATCCATGATGGAACCTAAGACTCACTCGGCATCATGCACAGCTGATGTTTTATAGGGATGCTGAAAGCACTTGTGCTATTAGATATAAAGAGGTGCTTTGTCACAGTCTCTTTACTTTCAGTCTGGAGAAAATTTCAAAGACCTTGAACACCAGAAACAGGCCTCAAGATGAGTGTGAGCAGGGAGCCTCCTCAGCAAGTCTGCTTTCTGACATTGCTTCCTGTAAAAGACCCAGAGGGGCTGGGGCTGGAAAAAGGGAGAAAAGTGGGCTCCTCATTGGTTAACCACCCTGATTGAGGATTGTCACCTATAAAACAGAGTTCAGTGTTGAAGGGAAAAAAAAAGGAGCAGATGAAAGATCCTATTTTGATTTTCCTCCAGATTTCTGACCAGACTGAGGATTGAAATGCCAAAATTACCATGTGAAAGCCTAGTCACCAGATATTGTCTCCCAATTTAACGCAAAAAAACAAAACAGCACTACCAACCCTTTCCTCATAATTCAAAAAAATTTTGAGTGTGGGGTCACAAGCCATAGAAGTTTGGGTAAACACCTAAAATTTTAATTAAATGAATTAGTGGGCATGAAAGGACTTTGCAAAGTATAAAGTGCCATTTAATTGCCTGGTGTTATTATTATTAATTAAAACCAATTAAACTTCTATTTGGGGCTGGTGTCCTTTTATGAGAAATATGCAAATTCTTCTTAGATATAGTGCTGAATTGGATGATAAAAGTAGTTTTCCTTAGGGAAGAATAACAAATCTGGAGCCACTGAGAACCAGGAAATTGGGATTATTGTGAAATTCAGAAAAAAAGACGTCGATGGGTTAAACTCAGTTCCCTGAAAACTAAAAAAAAAACAAATATTCACTCCTAATTTAAAAAATGGGGGAATAAGTTTTACACACTGGAATGCTGACAAACCAACAGGAGGCTATCAACTGGTTTGGAAAATGGTGAGCAAAGTTAGCACCGTGTTGCTAGGCAACAGATTTCTAAGCTGAGTTCTCATTTCTTAAAGGAGTGGTGTGGTGTTTTGGTTCTGCAAATACTAGCTATTTATTTACTTACTCATTGTGAATTAGAATGTCTGTTCTCAGACTAACACTGGCTAAGCCAGTAAGAGCACAAAGGCAGGCAATTCAAATATGATCATGGAACTAAAAGCTGGGCATGTATGAAGGGGCAATGGTTACCTCATGCTGCTCAGACAAAAAGTTTTATATGGCTGAGATGATCCATTAGAGCTTCAAATCTAGGAGAATTAGAGATGACCTATAAAAATTTATTGCAAAAGATAAAATGACTCACAGAAGACAAATGGCCCAGGGGCCAACAGCAAAGAAGGTGAAGAGCTGGCCTTTGGAAAAGGATCCCGGATGTGTGTTCAAAGGTCATGTCCCACAGGACGCTGTCCCTTGTAGGTCATCACTTTACAATCACACGAGCTGGGTTGCTGCCACTTCTCAGGTGTTGGTTCCAGCCCCACCGTGGAGGAGCTCAAAGGGGCCAGATGGGATGCAGCCTTATGGCACAGTAAGGGTTCTAACCGAGGGAGATGGAATCTGTGGTCTTTGAGATGAAAGCCCCTCGGGGTTTCCCTCACAACAGGGCCACTTTATCAACCTTCCTAGTGTGGAATCAGATTTGAAGCTAGAGGGAGGGAAGAAAAACACTTTTGGCGCCTGAGAAAAAAGGGGAGGATTTGATTAATGTACAGCTAGGGTGTCAACCAGTTCTCAGGAAAAGGAATTTTTGATCAATGGTATGAAGAAGCATCTTTCAAACCCCCCAGATTCCAGTGACTTTTGATCCTTTTAGGACCAAAAAGAAGTTGATCCAGAGCACAGCTGTTGTTACTAAACTCAAACCAAAGCAACAAGAGGAGGGAAAGAAAAACTCCACAAAATATCATCTCAAATAGATTATCTGGAAAAGCAACAAATGAATAATGTTTCTCATCATAATTCACCTCAAAACTGGAGGGGTAATGTTTGGGCCACTGTGTTGGAATAGATACAGGTCTACCGGGAGAGCTAAGGGAGATTTTGTTAGTGGCTGTCTTTTCCCTGTGGCATAGTGCCTATATCCACACTAGGGGCACATGCTCTGGGAAAAGCAAGTTGACCTGTCAAATACTAGGAAGGAAACTGACTTGGATCGATGGCCTCCTGTGCACAGGACACTCTCATATGCATTATTGGATTTGAACAGTATTTTTTTCCTGAGTTTTTATGCTGTATGAAGTTGCTAAGAGAAAGTATGCATTCTCTGTGCTTACATTAATAACTGATGAGTAGATGCATTAGACAGTGTATAATCATTTCATCACATGGACTCAATGGCCAAGTTTGTCCAACTGGGTCCTTTTGAACTCAAATATTAGTTTTTCATGTCAGCTTCTCCTGGAAACAGGCTTTGTTCCTTAATTATTTTCTTCTGTTTAACAGCCAAGTATTAATTTAAAGCATTTGGATGTTTGACTTATCTGTTCCATTTTCTTCTATGAAGTATTGCACATACATGCTTTTTTTTTTTTTTTAACTATTTGTGTTTTCTCTTCAGAAGATATGAAAGTATAAACCCAGGAACTCAGATTCCTGCACCTTATGGGCCTAGGTGGGTCAGTAACGTCTACCTGCTACAATGTTTGTGATGGCTCCGTTCCCCTAACTCCTTTCTCTTTATTGCTTGCCATTGCCCTTACTCTCAAGACTTTGAACTAGCTTTTAATGTTCTCCAGCACAACTGCACACTATTTGGGAGGCCTGTCCTCTTTGCTATTCCGAAGAAGGAACTGTTTCTGCAGTGCCACATACCTCTCTAGTGAAATGAATCTGAGTGCTACACAGCAGAATTGCCACATTGGAGGGCTGCCTGTGAGGACTCTGCCTTCGATGATGCTCTATTGTCACTCATCCGGCTGGGAGTTTGATTTGCAGGGCACTGTAGGCTATGACCCAAAACTTGAGAGGACGCAGTGGCAGTGACTTCCCATCATAACTGCCAGTTAAAGCAAGCTCTAGGGTGTGGCTGAAGAATTGCCAGTCAGCTGGAGTCTAAGAGAGCACCTGTGGTCCTGTCAGAATGGCTTTGACAAGATGTGGACAGCCCGGATTTCACATGAAGCACCACGAGTTACAGGGGGCTTAGTTCTGTTGACTTTTAGGTGTGATTCTTGGTCTGTGCTGGTCAGCATTTCCCCCAAGGACCTGTTGGAGGCTTTCGTATGGTTTTCTACTGTTCCCTGTGAATCTGTCAGTGAGCTGCTGAGAGAGCATAGATCGGTGCAAGCTCTCAGTCCTTTATCCCCAGTGAGGCTCTCGGACTGCACGAAGGGCCTCTGCTTCAAAACCAAATGTACTGATCAGGGTCTGCTGGAGTCTGGGCTTCGTGCGTATGCTGAAATGAAGTTTGCCGTTAAGTGTGGAGCCAAATAGTTCATTTTCTTTTGTGCAATAGAAGAAAATCACTCAAAGAAGCAGTTCAGATTGAAGATCATAATGGCTCAAAAGCTATGGAAGAAAAAAAAATCAAGTTTTTCAGAACTGATTGCAATATTTCTGAAGATATTCTTTACCTTTTCACAAAATCCAACTCCCCAGTTGGATTTGTCAGTGTTAGCTTTATAGAAACCTATTTTTACAGTTCTTTTTGATTAATGTAAAGGAGTCGTTTTCTTTTTCTTCACAGTAATAAAAATCAAGCTGTCTCATAGTGCCCTTGAAAATAGAAATCAAGAGATGATTTGAACAGAATATTAATATTGCTCTTTTAAACTTCTATTTTTTTTCTCTATTTTAATAAACTAAATTTTAGCTGATCTTTCTAGAATGCAATCTACAGTTTGTGAAAATATGAGCACTTACGACAGAACTTGATCACAATCTTTCAAACATTCCTCCTTATTTATGGATAGCAGAGAAAAGAAAGGGTATGACTCATTCTTTTGTGTAGTGTGTGTTTGAATAGGCTAGACAGAATGTGTGATTAGATGAATTTGGGCATCTCAATCATTTTATTGTAGCTATTGTTATAGTTTAGAATTCATGGGGCATAATTTTTAATTCAAGAATACAGAGTGGATTTCTCGCTTTTAAAAAATGATTTATCGGTTTCCACTGATACATCATTTTAGAAACCAGGCTGTGGTCTAACTGAGCACACAATGGAGGATACTTTACTATGCATTGATTTAATTTAACACCATCCTGCAGCTAATCTTAAAATTTTGCCAATTATGATGTCTTCCAGAAGCTCTGAGGCCGCTCAGAATTTTTAACAGGTGCCAGTATTATTTTAATGACCCTGCTTTAGGATCTTTTTTATCTGAGCATCTTGAGCTTTTTCTGCCACCAAGTTTGCATTAGTTTAGTCCAGTAGAACAGTATTTCTTTATCTTTTTTCATTAATATCTCCCCCACAAGCCTTTTTAGACTCTTTACCTTAATTGCTCCCTTTGCCCATACAATTTTTATGCTTCAGATACACTGTTTCTGTACCGTGGCCCTCTGTATGACCACAAACCATTGTAATAGCTAAGATTTTTTTGCTTCTCACAAACCAGTTTTCATCCCCTTGAGGCAACATCGCTCCCCCCTCTGAACTTGTACAGAAGCACACACATGGTGCTATCCTACCAAGTAGACACTGCATTGTGTTTCCTCAAGGCATTGTATGTGACTAAAGCCTTTTGAAATGGTTCTTTTCTCATTGCAATGTACTTATTATACTTACTGTCTGTCTTCAGGAAAAGGTGGTGTACGCTGAGGGTGTTCCTCCCGGGAACGCGGGCACTCTGGCTGCTGGGCTGCAGGGTCAGTGGGGACACCGCTGGCCGTGACCCAGACATCAGAAAATGGGTTGGCCTATGGTGCACCAAGAGAATTCAGTCCAGCCCACCGTGGGAGTGAATAAAGTGCCTTCTGCTAAGCCTCGTCTGCACATTATGCCCTTTTTTGCCATGCTTCCACCATGGCTTCAAGTAACAAAGATTTTCTCCCTCCTAACTCTCCTCCTGATCTTTTCGATTTGAACCTGATACCTTCAACCACAAAGGTGTAGCTTCCATTTCTCCTTCTCAGTTCTGTGAGGTTGAGTTTTGATGTGAAAGGGCAAAAGAGAAGAGAAATGAGGGAGGAAAGGAGGAGAAATAGGAGGAGGCATTAGGAAAGGCATTATAAAGGGTCTGATAGAGATGGATGGGAATAAGGAAATGAATTTGGGAATTGTTCTAAAAACCTCATTAACACTCCAAAATCTTCCCCAAAGACCTTTGCTTATCAACATCTTCACTTTGCAATGGAGGATACAGATTATAAAGCAGGTATTTACTGGGAGGTTATGCAACTTGCCTGAGGTTACACAGCTAGTAATCTGCAGAGCTGGGATTTGAACCCAGACAAACTGGTCCTAGAGGCCATGTTCATTATCATGTACCCTCTGCCTTTACACCAAGAACTGGTCCAGGTTTCTCAGATGGCTTCCTTTCTCTCGTCCCATCTTCTCTGAATTCTCCAATAGTTGGTGTTATTGCCCAGAACTGTGTTTTTCAAATTGTCCTTTAGAAGAGCTCTTTGAGTGATGTCACTCAGCTTTTAGTGTTTCAAAGAATTCCCTAAGAATCTTTGATTTAAAATGCAGATTCTCATTCTACATGCCCAAAAGAGGAGGATCCAGAGGTTCTAAGTGGAGTCCAGAAATCTGTCATTGCAATAAGTACTCCCAGTGACTGCCCTTCACGGGGGCCTCTGCACCTTCTGCTATGGGCACTTGCTCCCTCTTCACTCAGAACAACTCCATGTTTGTATCTGTTGTATTACTGGGTTTCTACTTAAGTTTTCCTACAAGAAGAGGATTTTTCAGTCATGACAAGTCTGAAAACCACTTGTCTCACTGGCTACACACCTGGAGGCCATAGTGCTTTTTGGGGGAACATTATGACAAATTATTTTTGGTTAATAAATTATAAAACAATTTTAAGTAGTGAAATATGAGTATAATGTAAATTTTTTTTTGTATTATTTTATTTGCACCCTGCCATATTGGGTTAAATAGAGTAATGTTTTAAATGTGAGGAATGCATTACAAAGGGAAAAACTGATTAGAAAAATAAGATAAAGGTGGGATATATTTATACAAAATAGATGCCATGTGATTCAATATGCTTGCTAGATTTGAGCAAATTGGCCTGTGAACTTTATAGCAGCTAAAGCAAAGAGAGAACGTTAACAGTGTTATAGTTTTTTGTGATAAGCTACTGGCCCAAGAGTACAACCATTCCTATGATCAGAGCTCCAGAGAAATTGTACCTATTGTCGTATAAAGTGTATGATGCTCTGGGTGGTGTCTTCACAGTAAACCCAATTAGAAGTTCATTTGTTGTTTCTTATATTTCCCTTTGCATGCTTTCATGGAACTGCAGCCAAGCCAATTCAGTATATGTAATCTGGTCAGGGGCCAAAAATGAAGAAGTTAGGTTTTTTTTTTTAACTCAATTTCAGAGCACTGAAAAGACCAGGTAACAAACTTGACACAGACAACAGGGGCACCGGGCCTCTAGTCATCGAGCAAAGTAATGCGTTATCGGGCAGGAAGGAACTGCAGAAGCAAATGATCGGAAGGGAAAAGAAAAATCTGAGGAAATACAAGCTGAAATTTTCCCACTTACAATAACCAAAGGGAAGAGGGACCCAATGTGATAGAAAAATCCCAGATGGGAGCTTTAGGTATTCACATAGGCGATGAGGTAGAAGTTACAGTTGCTGTCGAGTATGCAGTGTGCTTAGGTTATTTTTCCTCCTATTAAGGTAGATACTTTTAAGCAGTTGTTGAATTGTGGGTAGAGACATCCCTCCTCTTGTGAAAGTTGATAAACTTAGTGGGAGCAGTTATATGTTTTTGATATAAAAATGCAACCACAGGCACACATACACACGGGGGGACGAAACAGTCTGTGGACCCAATAAGATCAGCTGTTACTAAGTTTCGTCTATTTGCTCTTTGTTCATCCACTTTGTCATCTGCCAGAGCATTGTGACGGGTGCCTGTGGAGTAAGCACTAGGGGTTTAGGAAAAATATAGGTGAGAATACCTACTTGGCAAGCATTAACTTCAATTTTTTCCCAGGAATTGTTTGTGTCTATCATTACTGGACTTTGCTTGTGGAAAATTTAAGCCCAGCTTACAGAGCACTGTTATATTATGAAACTAGTTGGAGAATGACTAGTTTAAAATGAAAATGTATTCTAACTCCTTGATTGCAAGATTGGTGTCCAAAATTTTACAGGGGGAGGAGTCTAGAAATGAATGATTATCAACAAACAACGATATGATTTTATCACAATAATGAATTTTACACAGTCTGGGTGCCTGGATCTGTACACTCCTAAAAGTGCAAAATGTAAACAAACATCACCAAAAAGCCTGTTTTGGGTTCAACAGAGTAAACAGCCCAGTCTCCTGAGCATATGAGTCAACTGTGGCAACAAAACTTCTAGAAGCCTCTTTCTATTCACTAGATTAGAAAAGTTGGGCTGGGAATTTGCTTCCTAATAATGTTCCAAAGGTGTAGAGAAGGCTTTCCTGGCTTCAGCTGTCAGTCTGTGTTTGGAAATGTCACCAATAATTTGTAGCCTGGAAGTGCTTGACCCGTGGACCCCTGGTGCTAATTGGACCCCCTGATTTCTCTAAAATTCCTACCTGTCATCAGCTCAGCAGTAGGTATGATATTGAAGCTCTAGTGAATCCAAGGATGACTTTAAATCTCTAGTCTGATTTCTTTTGATTTTATGACTGGGCAAAACGCTTGGATTTTTCAGGAGAAAACTTAAGTCTCTTTTAACTTTTCATTAGGATCCAAACTGTTTAGGGAAGAGGTTGAGTTTAATCCTGGAGAACTCCCTGTTCCTGCAGAAAAGTTGCTGGTAAAGTTGTTTAAGAACTCCGTCAGGTGGGGCATGGTCCGAACCCACAGGGAAAATGAATCCCGAATTCTTGCTAACTAGGAACTACTTGTTTCACAACAGCAATAGCAAAATCCATCCCAGAAAGCAGGGAGTGAGCGACCTAAGGCTTGGCTGCTGCCTGCATTGTTTTGCTTTGTTAGTGATTTTCTTTGGTGCTTCAGCTTCAAAGCAGAATTCCCTTGCAAACCAGTTTTATATCACCATGGGAGTCCCCTGTTTCTGAAAGCGAGGCGGCCTTGTCACAGGGCACTGTCCTCTGGGAGAAGCAGGAATACACTTGGATGAGCTCCAGAGTGCATCACTGTTCTTTGATACCGTGAATGACGCTACCAGTGGCCTTTTCCTAGCAGGGCGGCTCCCAGGAGCTGTTCGCGATGGAGGGGACATGGGCTGCTCTGTCCAGACTATCACCACCGCCCATTGGGCTGAAGAGCTGTGGCCTTTGTCAGAATATTCTCCTTATGTGATCTAGGTCAGAAAAATGTGGTTACATTCTTTTGTTTAGCTAGATGGATAGAATGCAAATGCCTCCCTTCCCCAAACATACCCCTCACACACCTAAAAATCCCACAAGGCCACAAATGTTCTTATGAAATTTGTGTTTATTGTTAAGAGGCAGTTTGCTTTTCTGGCAGCGAAGAACTTGAGTGCCAACAGGGAAAACACAATCATACCCCACTATACTGTTTGCCCAAACTAGTAACTTATTACTTGATCCCCATAAACCAAGGTCCAGTTGCTATCAACTCAAATAATTTCACCGATGTTGTTCTTGTTCTCGGAGCCCTGGGGCCCTTGCTGCGACTTTCATCCACGCTCCAAAACAGACAAGTGAGGAAAGGCTTGTTAGGTCGCACAGCCTGGCCATCTGATCCTGGATATTCCCTCTGGTATGTCTCTCTGGTGCCCTGACTCGTCTGGATTTGAGTAATGCCAGCAACAGGACTTCAGCTTCTTCCCTTGGGAGCTGGTAATATATTCTCTTCTTGATTTCAGCACTTTTTTTTCCAGTTCTTGATTTATTCCATCATTGCTGGGACTGCCTGAGCTGGCTCTCCATTTAGTGTACCCCCACTCATTCTCTGGTTGGCGTTTTTTGAGACTTACCCATCAGGGGGTGCCTTCTATCTCTGCTTTAGTCATCCTCATGCTAAGCTGGGCCTGCTTTGGATTCGTTGGTGACATGAGCTTTTTCACCTTATATTGTTGCTGCATGTCCTTAAATTCTCTTCATTTCTTTCTCAGCCCTTCCCTCTTCATACGATTGATAAGTCAATGTGGGAGAAAAAGAATGTGGGAAGAAAGAGGAAGTGTGGACTAAGAGAATCCCTTGCTAAAGATGCTTGAGCAAATGGTTGGTCTTAGGGCTGATTTGGAGTCAGAGATACCAAAATGGAGAAAGACTAGATAGGCTGGCTTTCCAAGATCTCAGGTGGGACGTGTGAAAACAGGCTCTTGCAGTCTTGCCACCTGCCATTTTTTTGGACCAAATTGCTGGCCTGGATTTTTAGCTTGAAACAATTTCCTTTCAGGCCACCATCTCTTATCTTTGTTCTCGATTCTCACCGTGACTGTGCTTCTTTCCTATAACCACAGACTATAGTATTAGAACTGGGGGGACCCTTGAGATCATTCTGTGCAACCTCACTGAATTAGATGAGAAGATCAGGCCCCAGAGAGATATGACTTCTTCAAGGTCACCCAACAAGCTGGCGGAGGAGCAGGGACTGGAAGCTGATCTCCTGAATCCCATGCCAAACCTGTCTTCTCCAATGAATAGTTGGGGAAATCTGTAGAATTCTGCAAAAGATAACTTCTGCTGAAGCAGCTGCTTCCAAGTGTGCTCAGAAAGTAACAGTGTGTCTCAATTTGCCAGAGAGAAATGGCAAGGGAACCAACTCAAACCACTGAGACAGAAGAAGTGTCAGATAAACCTTCAATTAGCCTTACTCTTCTAGGAAAAACTGAAATTAACATAGCACACAACACCAAATTAAGTGATTTGACTTGGAAGTTACAGTCATTAACATCTTTTGGATTTTCTCCCCTCCATAAGTTAAGGTTTTTTTTCTTTTTTCTTTTAAATAGTAAAGAATAAAAATTTGAGGCGGGTGTTCTAGGCATTAATCATCCAAAGTTTCTTTACCTATAATCCCTAAACTGGTGACAAGGAATTGGCTAATTAGAATCTGGAATTTGGAACAAACAATTTCAAGTAGACCCTCTGGTAGGCAGCAATATGTATGACTAACAATGATGGTGACATCCCCTGGTTATAAATTTCTGTGCCTCTGTTAGTGTTCATAATTCACCTTTGAGCTGTCCTGTGGTGTATCACCAGTCATGTCGGTTTTTTTCACTGACTTGTGCACATGGCTAATAGACTGGTAAAAATGTTGTGTTCCATGCATAGAGACCCTTCTCAGCCTTTTTCTAGAGTATTTTTTACTTTTCTAGAGTATTAATTACATAATTTACTGATTCTTAATTCTAAAGCATTGTCCAATAATGGCAGTGAGTCAAAATAAAGGTGAGGAAAGCTAGTTGCTTTCTATTTTGGTCCTGAGTGCTTGAAACTAAGAACCTAATTTATTTCTCAAGTTACAAAATGTAAAAGGAAATAAAAGAAAGAGACTAAAAGTGTCCCCAAAGAGCTGCATGGTTTCCTACTCTAGCTTTGTTCCCGGTTATATGGAAATACCACGTCTAAAGTAATTGAATACTGCCAATGTCCTCCGCCTAAGACATTAGGGAATATGAAGCTGATTGAGTCAAACAACCAGGCAAGAAATGTTCTGCCATATGGTGGGGTGTTGAAGGAGTGCTATGCTAGCACGGTGACTTCACCCGCAAAGAGAAGGCCCTTGCTAGAGGCTTCACGTGATTGGATATCAGTAGATATGTGTGTGTTGCTATTGACCTTCATGTGTCTAAATGTCTATAAGCAACTATATGTGTACTCATGAGAAGCCCCATCAGAGAGCATGGCCTCTTTACATACTTGTAGGTGTGTGGAAAATGATCACCATCCCCTTCCAGGGCTCATACCTTGTCCATCCGCCTGAATGCAGAGGGGCAGAGTTTTATTAAACAATGCTGTGTGTTGTGTCAAATCTGCACATTGGGTTTGGAAACTAAGAACCTGAGCAAGTAGTCTCAGTCTTTTAAGAGTCTGTCTCCCTCAGGCTTTCTGTTTGTTGGGTGTTTTCCTGCTTTGAGTCTTCCTATTTTGTTTAGTGCAGTGTTTCTGATTTTTAGGTGTCCACACTGGGCCTAGAGCCACTCAGCTCCTGCAAGACTGTCCTTGGACAGACACCCAGACTCATAGAGGCTGAAACCCTGTGAGGTCTATTTTATGCTGTAATCACTCTGTTGCTGTCCTGACCTCCTTTTATAACACCCCTGCTTCAACCCTCAGAGTGAAGCACCAAGCTACTGTTTTCCTGTCCTAACGTCAATCCCATGTTCTGATAACTAATCTGGTTCCCATTCTAGGTGACTCCATGGACAATTATTTGAGGAACACCTCCTGTGTTGGTGGTTGAACCCCACCCACCTGTGAACTGCCCTCATGAGGAGCCCAGAGACACCGGCCAGGCCCCACTCACAGCTGGGTCTAGACATGAGTCATGCCGCTAGATGAGGCGAAACCTTATTGTGAGATCTACCCAACGTATTCCTTGGATTTAGCTTCTAACAATTTCATTCTTAGACTCAAAAGGACGATGAGGAGAAATCTTCCTTCTTTTTTCATCTTCTCCTGCCTTTCACCTCCATTCTGAGAATCTCCGTCCATCTTACTCCCTAGAGTCTTCCAACATGAGAACTTGACTTGCAGTTTCTGAGTGTCTAACCCATGGATATCCCCAGGACTACCTTGGTTACCTGAGAAGAAGGAGCTTTTTAGAGCATTAAGTGTATTTAAATTAATAGAGCCATAAACACATGCTTACAGATCCTGAAATACCAATTTGGTAACATAATGACTGGTAAATAACAAGCTTTAGAACATTGAACAGGTTCCAAATATGCATAGATGTTTGCATGAACAAAAAGTTAGATATGCATGAAAAATCCAGCTTTAGTGTACAAGTGACATTGGACAAATATTTAACTTTTCTGTACCTCACATATCATATCTGTAAAATGAGCATGATGCTCAGTAGGACATAACACATGGGACTGTGAAGATTCAACGAGATGATTCATGTAAAGCACTAACAACACTCTTCCATGAATATGCTGTACAACTGAAGGGCCGAGAGAGTTGTACAAGACTATTTCTATCTCTTCATGTCCCAGTTAGCATTCCTAGTGGAATCACAGGAAGCAATACAAATACGAGATCCCAGTGTTCAGAGTTACAAAATATGTGTGACCAGAAACACTAAAAACTGAGGTAGGAGGAGATAGTTTCCTTCAGCACTTAGTCTAAATGTGTGTCGGCAAAGCATGTAGGACCTTCGTGTGAAGATGATCATGTGGAAGTGTTTTTTACTTTATTGGGCTCAAGCTTTGGAGTCAAGAGCTATGAAACTGGGAGCTTCATGATGTCAGTGAAGATGAATTTTCCCACTTACAGCCCTGTTTGTATGGAGATGTTCAATAAATGACTACAAGATAGGGTGATAAGAATTGCTTAAGATGAGCATTGAAGGCCTGAGGTCTATTCAAGTTCAGAGGGGAGTGGTAGAAAATGGTTTTTATTAAGAAATGGAAGTGGGACTTGAGTCTGTGGTGTAGGACAGTTGTCCTGGCTGGAGTTATGAGGTAGGAAGGCAGGAAAAAAGGTTATTTCTCCAGAGGAAATTAACTTTTTTATCCTCTGTGTCTCGTCTATTCATTATTTCTTGCTTTTCCTGGTCCCTTCTCCTTGTTATTTTTTCCATAGAAATTGCTGTTTGTCTTTGGCATTAATTCAGTTCTTTGAAATGCAGCTCCCTGTGAAGGTGGGGGCATATGTTCTCATCGTCTCAGAAGTTATATTTAGAGTCAGGTAAGTTCTACCAGAGTAGAATCTGCCCAAGAAAATGTCCAACAACTTGTGGAACAAGATTAAACTTTGATGAAGGCAACTCTTAAGCTAAGAAATGACTTTTCTTACTGACAGTTCATGACCAGGCCAACGTGATGTTTGAAGTATGTCCTTAACCTGGTGATTTGGTGCTTTAAGCTGATGGCTATTGTCTTCATTAGGTCTTTTAGCCCACCAATAATTGCTCCAACTGTCCAAAAAGGGAAAACAAAGCATTAGTTTTTTATGTCTAAATTAAAAAATAAAGTAAAAACTCCTTTGATTTATTGGTCTTGAGCCAGGACCTTTAAAAAGTACTTTATAAGACAGAAAGTGAAGTATTAACAAAGCTTCTGATATTTATAAATGCAAAACAATGGCTGTAAGTTTAGATTTTGTATCTTAGAACAAATTTTATAAGGCTGTACTCATATGGCCTAGATGTTTTTTCTCTGGGTTATAATGCTTTATAGGGCTGCTCAGGGGATGATTACACTCAAAACCTCTTTTATTGTATTAGGCTCTTATTTATAGTTATATTCTTTCACAAGTTTATAAGTAATGCAAATGAAGGTTATTTTTGATTGATAGGTATTTATAGTTCTTTACATAGAAACTTGATAAATAAAATTTTTGTTCTAGTATTTTCCAGTAAAATAGTTTATCCCAGTGAACATGACCTTTTGTTGATATATAATTTCATTGCTAATGGTTTCTTTTCTCATTTTTTTGATTCTCCTTCCTTGTTGGCCAGACCAACCTATTTATTGATAAAAGCCTAATGAATGCTGGATAACCACAGGGCCTGGGCAACTGGGGAGGGGGAAGAGGCATTGGGAAAAGTCAAGTTAAGTCTTATCTTCTTTCAAGAAAGCTGTCACGATTTTTCTCTCAGAGTTGGAAGCTAATGTGCTCAATGAGGAAAGCATCCTTGGTTCTTTGTTGCCATATTTCCGACTTTTAAAAAATGATCATTAGTTTCATCAGAAACTTCTAATTTCCTTTAAATATGCAATTTTAACAGGATTTGGTACATTCTTAAGTACCTCTACTCCATCTTCTTGCAAGTATTTTTTCCTGAAGCCATGTCAAAATTTATAATGGAGTTTCATATAATTTTAAATATTTAATGTATTTTTTAATTTTTAATTTTTGAATAGTTTATATATTACATTGTAAAATATTCAAAGCATATAAAGGATATATATAAAAAGTAAACCTTTCCCCAATCCCCTGCCCCTTGGTTTTCCATTTCCAATTCTCTTTTCCAGAGACAACCATGATTTTATAGATCCTTTCAGACAAACACACATGTATGAATAGTATTTATATTTAATCCTGCCTCTATACACAAGTGGTAGCATACTATACAGGTTCTATATTTTGTTTTTCTCATGTTTACATATTTCAGAAAATATTCCAAATCAGTACACATACAAGTACTCTGATTATTTTTATAGTTGCGCTTTATTCTATTGTATGGTAATATAAAATAAAAAAATGTATCCAGCGAATCCCTACTGATGAACATTTAGGTTGTTTCCAGTATTTTGCTATTACCCTCCATTCTGTAAAGTCCACCATCTTCTCTGATGCAGTGATTACCCTCCATCTGTCTTTGTACACACATGTGAAACTGTAGGATTAAGTACCAGATTCAAATTGCATGGTCAAAGGGAATATTATAAGCATATTTCAATTTTGGTATTGTCAGATAGCCCTCCAAAGATGCTTCTCCAATTTACAGCCACAGTAACATTGTTTGGGAATATGGATTTCTCTTTAAAATGTGCACTATCTATAAAGAAAGGTAACCTGCTCAATATTTGCCACTATGTCTTGCAATCAGCAACTAAATGAATCTACCAGACACTAAATATAATTAAGAGCCCATTATAGTTACTACTGAAATTAGTCAGTGTAATGTTCTTTCTCACCTTCCTCAGCTGATTAAATGTATACTTAATATCCACGCCTCAACTTGCAATCTTGAGAGTGTTTAGTGGCTGCACACAGAGCATTTGACAGCTATGCTCATTGACAGGAGAGAGAGTTCTGTGAGTTTTAAATAAATAAAGGTCAATGTCTTAAGCTCGATGGTGTTTTTGTTAGACAAGTATTTAAACTGTGATCTTATATCTCAAAATTCTGCACAATATTAGACATGATGGCAAGTTCAGCAGGTGTTCGTTATTGCTGCCTAAACCTTGTCTACACTTTTGATGTTGGATCATAATCAGATCATTTAGGCTCAGCCTAAAACAATTCTGTCTGCTTTTAACATGCCAATAAAAAATAAAAATGGTTTCAACTTCTGATTTTAGAATTAGGAATGTTAGTTTTATTATTACTATTGAAGTAAACTTTTATAATTCCTATAATTCTTTTACGTATTTGGAAATTCTCAGATTATGCCATGAGGCTCCTTTCTCCTCTTTGATGTGTTAGAACCAAGCCGACCATCTTCTTGGAAGGCTGAGGTGAGTCCTATACCTTGCTTTGTCAGTCTGGCATTGACCTCTCTATCCAGACTTTATCAGTCTGCCATCGACATGTGGGGTCAGTGTTTCCTTGAAAGGGTGTAACAGCTTATAATGCGATGGTGCAAATGAAGAATTTTCAATTAGGTCAAAGTAACAACTTACAGGGAATTCATTATGAATTATTTACTCCATTAATAAAAATCTTTAATATTTCTAATTCTAAAAATCAGAAGTTGAAGCCATTTTAACTTTTTTATTGACATGTTAAAAGCAAGTAATATTAGTCAGTAAGACTTCTGTGTTTCGAAGTATCAAATAAATGCCCCTTACAGATGAGTGTAGGAATGATCCATAAAATAGCACAGAAATGTGTGATCACAATTATTTCCTTCTTCTATTTTTGTGCTTTATAAATTGCTCTCTTAGTTACTATTTCTTCCTCTAGCCTTACCTTTTAATAAGTCGTTCCTCACTCCATAAACACTCTTCCCATCAAAATCAAGTTGGACATATCCCAAACTGAATTTGTCTCATTCCAAACCAGCTCCTCCTCCAGAGCTCCCCATGTCAGTGAATAGTGTCAGCAGGCATCCAGTGGCACATGTCAACACTTTCTCTCTTTTCAGCCCTTCCTACACAGTCACCAATACTGTTGATTCCACTTCCTAAATACCTCTCACATCTCTGCACCTCTCTCTCTTTTACTGTGTCATCCTGTCTAGCCCCTGGACATAGGTTTCTAAAAGATATCTATCCCCACATTTACTCTTGTTATTTCCAGGTCACTTTTGTACATGAAGAGCATTAAAGTAAGATGCCTGTTTTAGGCCAAAATAAATTAACATGGACCAGATTTATCCTTTCATCTGAAAAAATCAAAGACTAGAAAAGATAGATGAAACAAAAGTTCTCAAGACTTTGGACATTAGGTGACCAGGCAAGATAGGACAGAAACAACTGAGACAGAGGAAACAAACAAGCTGAGTCCCATGAATGAGAGTTTTCTGGCCATGATACAGGGAAGGGAAGACACACGGAGCCTCCTAGTGTCTCTGAGTTAAGGAGAGGGGAAGTTGGAGCACAGGGAGGTCAAGGTGGTCAGATTTCACAGGACAGAGTACAGAGAGGAGAGAGCTGCCAAAAAGAGAGAACTCTGGAAATCTCGCAGTGTCCTTCTTGAATATTCAGCTGAATAGTGAACAGAACAGCATGTCTGTGAGGAAACTCCCTTCGTTGAGGAAGAATTCATCCAAAGGACTAGAATGAAAAATATTCAGAGCTCAACTATGGCCTACAGTAATGACCATTACCAACATTCAGAGTAGAAAACGTCATAATTTATCGTCCATTGAATAGAGTACTCAGAAGGGTATTGTCTAAGTAATGAGGAAAATTCTCCTTTGACATAATGCTCCACTGGTCCTACCTAACAATGCTTAAAAGCAAGAGAATCAAACTGTTTCCAGGTAATTTAACCACACGCCAGAAAAAAAAATTAGAATATTTATAAGAATATGAAGAAATTCAGCAGTCAATAATGTAAGAATTACAATGACTGGTACCCAATTAAAAATTAATGGGCATACAAAAAAGCAAGGAAATAATGAGTATAAAACTGATCCAAAATTGACACAGATAGGATTAGTAGACAAAAATATTAAAATGGTTATAATGCTATTGAATATGATCAAAAAGCTTGAGGAAAGATTGAATGTATTAAGTAGAGACATAGAAAATACTAAAAAAGAAATAAAACTTCTAGCGATAAGGTCTTCACTGTCTGAGATGGAAAATACACAGGATGTGGTTAACAGCAGATCATACATTATGTAATGAAAGATTAAAACAACAGCAGAAACTATTGAAAATGAAGCAAAGAGAACACAGAGTCAGGGAAAAAAAAGCATCAGTGAGCTCTGAAACAACATTAAGAGGTCTAATATTGTGTAACTGGATAAGGCAGGAAGATAATTTGAAGAAATAATGGCCAAAATATTTCTAAATTTGATGAAAAGTATAAACAAGTTAATTCAAGAAGCTTTAAAAACAAGAAGTATGAAGAAACTACACCAAGTTACATGTTAACCAAATTGTTTAAAACTAGAAAAAGAGAATATATTAAAAACAGCCAGAGAAAAGAAACACATTAAGTGCAGGAGAACAAAGAAAAGCAGTTTTCTGCCCAGAAATCATGCAAGTAAGAGGACAGTTGAGCAACATCCTTAAAGTTATCAAGGATAAAACCTCAACTTAGAGTCTTCACCAATGAAAACATCATTTTCAAAGATAAAGGCACATAATGACTTACTCAGGCAGACATGTCTAAAAAAATTATTAACTACAAGAAATGTTAAAGGAAGCTCTTTAAGCAGAGGAAAATGACTCCAGATGGAGATCTCTATCTACATTAAGGAATGAGGAGCCCAGGAAATGGTAACTATGTGGATAGTACAAATAATGTTTTTTTAAAAATTTTTTAATTTTGGTATCATTAATCTACAATTACATGAAGAATATTATGTTTACTAGGCTCCCCCCTTCACCAAGTCCCCCCCACATACCTCTTCACAGTCACTGTCCATCAGTATAGTAAGATGCTGTAAAATCATTACTTGTCTGCTCTGTGTTGCACAGCCGTCCCCGTGCCCCCCAAGCACTATAAATGCTAATTGTAATGCCCCATTTCTTTTTTCCCCACCCTTGTCCCTCCCTTCCCACCCATCCTCCCCAGTCCCTTTCCCTTTGGTAACTATTAGTCCATTCGTGGGTTCTGTGATTCTGCTGCTGTTTTGTTCCTTCAGTTTTCCTTTGTTCTTATACTCCACATATGAGTGAAATCATTTGGTACTTGTCTTTCTCTGCCTGGCTTATTTCACTGAGCATAATACCCTCTAGCTCCATCCATGTTGTTTTTTTCTTATGGCTGAGTAATATTCCATTGTGTATATGTACCACCTCTTCTTTATCCATTCATCTACTGATGGACATTTAGGTTGCTTCCATATCCTAGCTATTGTAAATAGTGCAGCGATAAACATAGGGGTGCATCTGTCTTTTTCAAACTGGAGTGCTGCATTATTAGGGTAAATTCCTAGAAGTGGAATTCCTGGGTCAAATGGTATTTCTATTTTGAGCATTTTGAGGAACCTCCATACTGCTTTCCACAATGGTTGAACTAATTTACAGTCCCACCAGCAGTGTAGGAGGGTTCCCCTTTCTCCACAACCTTGCCAGCATTTGTTGTTGTTTGTCTTTTCCATGATGGTGATCCTTACTGGTGTGAGGTGATATCTCATTGCAGTTTTAATTTGTATTTCTCTGATAATTAGCGATGTGGAGCATCTTTTCATGTGCCTGTTTGCCATCTGAATTTATTCTTTGGAGAACTGTCTGTTCAGCTCCTCTGCCCATTTTTTAATTGGATTATTTGCTTTTTGTTTGTTGAGGTGCATGAGCTCTTTATATATTTTGGATGTCAACCCTTTATAACCCTGTTGGTAATTTGATAGGGATTGCATCGACTCTGTATATTGCTTTGGGCAGGATGACCATTTTGACGATATTAATTCTTCCTAGCCAGGAGCATGGGATGAGTTTCCATTTGTTAGTGTCCTCTTTAATTTCTCTTAAGAGTGTCATAGTTTTCAGGGTATAGGTCTTTCACTTTCTTGGTTAGGTTTATTCCTAGGTATTTTATTCTTTTTGATGCTATTGTGAATGGAATTGTTTTCCTGATTTCCCTTTCTATTAGTTCATTGTGAGTGTATAGGAAAGCCACAGATTTCTGTGTATTAATTTTTTATCCTGAAACTTTGCTGAATTCCAATATTATTTCTAGTAGTTTTGGAGTGGAGTCTTTAGGGTTTTTTATGTACAATATCATGTCATCTGCGAATAGTGACAGTTTGACTTCTTCTTTACCAATCTGGATTCCTTGTATTTCTTTTTTTTGTCTAATTGCTGTGGCTAGGACCTCCAGATCTATGTTGAATAACAGTGGGGAGAGTGGGCATCCCTGTCTTGTTCCCGATCTCAGAGGAAAAGCTTTCAGCCTCTCACTGTTCAGTATGACGTTAGCTGTGGGTTTATCATATATGGCCTTTATTATTTTGAGGTACTTGCCCTCTGTGCCCGTTTTGCTGAGAGTTTTTATCATGAATGGATGTTGAATTTTGTCAAATGCTTTTTCAGCATCTATGGAGATGATCATGTGGTTTTTGTCCTTCTTTTTGTTGATGTGGTGGATGATGTTGATGGATTTTCGAATGTTATACCATCCTTGCATCCTGGGATGAATCCCACTTGGTCATGGTGTATGATCCTTTTGATGTATTTTTGAATTCCATTTGCTAATATTTTATTGAGTATTTTTGCATCTACATTCATCAGGGATATTGGTCTGTAGTTTTCTTGTTTGGTGGGGTCTTTGCCTGGTTTTGGTATTAGGGTGATGTTGGCTTCATAGAATGAGTTTGGGAGTATTCCCTCCTCTTCTAGTTTTTGGAAAACTTTAAGGAGAATGGGTACTATGTCTTCTCTGTATGTCTGATAAAATTCCAAGGTAAATCCATCTGGCCTGGGGGTTTTGTTCTTGGGTAGTTTTTTTATTACCGCTTCAGTTTCGTTGCTGGTAATTGGTCTGTTTAGATTTTCTGTTTCTTTCTGAGTCAGTCTTGGAAGGTTGTATTTTTCTAGGAAGTTGTCAATTTCTCCTAGGTTTTCCATCTTGTTAGAATATAGGTTTTCATAGTATTCTCTAATAATTCTTTGTATTTCTGTGGGGTCTGTCGTGATTTTTCCTTTCTCAATTCTGATTCTGTTGATTTGTGTTGACTCTCTTTTACTCTTAATAAGTCTGGCTAGAGGCTTATCTATTTTGTTTATTTTCTCGAAGAACCAGCTCTTGGTTTCATTGATTTTTGCTATTGTTTTATTCTTCTCAATTTTATTTATTTCTTCTCTGATCTTTATTATGTCCCTCCTTCTGCTGACCTTAGGCTTCATTTGTTCTTCTTTTTCCAATTTCAATAATTATGACATTAGACTATTCATTTGGGATTGTTCTTGCTTGTTTAAATATGCCTGGATTGCTATATACTTCCCTCTTAAGACTGCTTTTGCTGCATCCCACAGAAGTTGGGGCTTTGTGTTGTTGTTGTCATTTGTTTCCATATATTGCTGAATCTCCATTTTAATTTAGTCATTGATCCATTGATTATTTAGGAGCATGTTGTAAAGCCTGCATGTGTTTGTGAGCCTTTTTGCTTTCTTTGTACAATTTATTTCTAGTTTTATACCTTTGTGGTCTGAAAAGTTGGTTGGTAGGATTTCAATCTTTTGGAATTTACTGAGGTTCTTTTTGTGGCCTAGTATGTGGTCTATTCTGGAGAATGTTCCATGTGCACTTCAGAAGAATGTGTATCCTGTTGCTTTTGGTTGTGGAGTTCTATAGATGTCTATTAGGTCTATCTGTTCTAGTGTGTTGTTCAGTGCCTCTGTGTCCTTATTTATTTTCTGTCTGTTGGATCTGTCCCCTTTGGAGTGAGCGGTGTGTTAGTCTCCCAAAATGAATGCATTGCATTCTATTTCCTCCTTTAATTCTGTTAGTATTTGTTTCACATATATTGGTGCTCCTGTATTGGGTGCATATATGTTTATAATGGTTATATCCTCTTGTTGGACTGAGCTCTTTATCATTATGTAGTGTCCTTCTTTGTCTCTCATTACTTTCTGTGTTTTGAAGTCTATTTTGTCTGATACTAGTATTGCAACACCTGCTTTTTTCTCTCTGTTGTTTGCATGAAATATCTTTTACCATCCCTTGACTTTTAATCTGTGCATGTCTTTGGGTTTGAGGTGAGTCTCTTGTAAGCAGCATATAGATGGGTCTTGCTTTTTTATCCATTCTATTACTCTGTGTCTTTTGATTGGTGCATTCAGTCCATTTACATTTAGGGTGATTATGAAAAGATATGTACTTATTGCCATTGCAGGCTTTAGATTTGTGGTTACCAAAGGTTCAACCTTAGCTTCTTTACTACCTTACTGTCTAACTTAACTTGCTTATTGAGCTATTATAAACACAGTCTGATGTTTATTTCTCTCCCTTCTTATTCCTCCTCCTCCCTTCTTCATATGTTGAGTGTTTTGTTCTGTGCTCTTTTTAGGAGTGCTCCCATCTAGAGCAGTCCCTCTAAAATACCCTGTAGAGGTGGTTTGTGGGATGCAAATTCCCTCAACTTTTGCTTGTCTTGGAATTGTTTAATCCCTCTTTCATATTTAAATGATAATCGTGCTGGATATAGTATCCTTCGTTCAAGGCCCTTCTGTTTCATTGCATTGACTATAACATGCCATTCTCTTCTGGCCTGTTAGGTTTCTGTTGAGAAGTCTGATGATAGCCTGGTGAGTTTTCCTTTGTAGGTGACCTTTTTTATCTCTCTGGCTGTCTTTAATACTCTTTCCTTGTCCTTGATCTTTGCCATTTTAATTATTATGTGTCTTGGTGTTGTCCTTTCTGGGTCTCATCTGTTGGGAGTTCTTTGTGCCTCTGTAGTCTGAGCAAGTATTTCCTCCCCCAGTTTGGGGAAGTTCTCAGCAATTATTTCTTCAAAGATACTTTCTATCCCTTTTTCTCTCTCTTCTTCTTCTGGTACTCCTATAATGTGGATATTGTTCCTTTTGGATTGTTTACACAGTTCTCTTAATATTGTTTCATTTCTGGAGATCCTTTTATCTCTCTCTGCGTCAACTTCTATGCGTTCCTGTTCTCTGGTTTCTATTCCTTCAATGGCCTCTTGCAACTTATCCATTCTGCTTATAAATCCTTCCAGAGATTGTTTCATTTCTGTAATCTCCCTCCAGATGTCTGTGATCTCCCTCCAGAGTTCATCCCTTAGTTCTTGTATATTACTCTGCATCTCTGTCAGCATTTTTATGATTTTTATTTTGAATTATCTTTCAGGAAGACTGGTTACGTCTATCTCCTTCTCAGGGGTTGTGATTTTGGTCTGTATCAGATTTTTCTGCCTTTTCATGGCGATAGAGATAGTTTGCTGAGCTGGGACGAGTGACGGCTGGAAGAACTTCCCTTCTTGTTGGTTTGTGGCCCTCCTCTCCTGGGAGAACAGCGACCTCTAGTGGCTTGTGCTGGGAAGCTGCACACAGACAGGGCTTCTGATTCTTGCTGGCCGCTATGGAGTTTAGCTCCGCATTTGCTCTAGGCGTGGCCTGCCTTGGGCTACCGCTCCGATATGGTGGAGCCGCGTTGGAGGTGAAACAGCCGAGAGCCTTTTTATCTCCTTGAGGGGCTTCTCAGCTGCCCTGCTGTACAGGGGTTTAGGGTGCCCGGAGTTTCCCGAGATTCCCGGCTGCTGGGCTGAGTGTCCCTGGATGCTTCCGTCCAGCTGTGGGTCCCTGTCCCTTTAAGACTTTCAAAAAGCACTCGCTTTTCTTTGTCCCAGGGGCGCTGGCTGCGGGGACCCGCTCACAGGTCTTACTGTCATATTTCCCTAGTTTCTAGCACCGCACGCATGCCCTGTGTCTGCACTCTGGTGAGGATGGCTAGGGCTGGGTGTTCAGCAGTCCTGGGCTCCCTCTCCCTCCCTGCTCCAACTCCTCTCCTCCCCCCAGGAGCTGGGGTGAGGGGCGCTCGGGTCCCACCGGGCTGCGGCTTGTATCTTACCCCCTTCATGAGGCGCTGGGTTCTCATGGCTGTGGATGTGGTCTGGCTGTTGTCCTGTGTCTTCTGGTCTCTTTTTTAGGAATAGTTGTATTTGTTGTATTTTCAAAATATATGTGGTTTTGGGAGGAGATTTCCGCTGCTCTACTCACGTTGCCATCTTGGCTCTCCTTCTAATTTTTTGTATTATTTAAATCTCTTAAAAAGAAAACCAATTGCTTAAAACAATAACAATGTGTGGTGGAGTACATATTGTGGAGTTTGTCATATGTAGAATAAAATGTATGACAACAATAGGATGAAGGCTTCAGGAAGAGATGGAAGTATGTTGCTGTAAAGTTCTTATCCTATCTGTAAAGTGGTATAATATCATTTGAGGGTAGGTTCTGATAAGGTAAAGATGTATGCTATTCTATAAACCCTAAAGTAGTTACTGAAATAATGACACAGAGTTATCACTAGAAAGAAAACATAGCAGGTGAGTGGAATCATTTAAAAAATACTCAATCCAGGGACTTCTGGTCTAGGTAAAATGATGTAGACTCATCTTACCCTATTAAGTACAACACAGACCCTGGAAATAATGGAAGAGGCAACCAAGGGAGAACTCTGAATGGTGGAAAGAGGAAAGCAACTAGAAAGTGACTTCAGAACTGGAGGAAAAAACAGCATCAGGGTGCCAGCCTTACGATCCCCCTGCCCAACAGAAGAAGGTGACTCAGGCTTTGCATTTTCTGACCCAACCCTAAAAAAGGTAACTTCAGGTAGGCTAATTAGTCTCCTGGATTGAACAAGAGTCCTGCTGGCAACAACAGGCACAGTCAGCAGCGCCAACGAGCAATGTAGACTGATTGACAGCCCTGCTAAAAGTGGCCAGGGAAAGTGCTCCTTCCTTGCTAGGGCTGAGACTCCCTCCCCAACTAAATACACTGAGAAATACTGGCAAGTGGGATCTTGCTGCAACTAGTGACTGGCCCAGGAGGTGCCCTAACTCCCTCCAGGTCTGAGACTCCCACCCTCCACCAAAAGACACTGAGTGACTGGGTGGCACCAACAAAACTTCCACAATAAGGACATGGTCCAAGAAATCTTTTTGTCTTTCTGGACAGAGAAACCCTTTCCCCATCTAGAGGCACTAGATACCCTAGCTTGGGGCAACTATACCATCATCCTAGGCAGTATCAGTAGGGACTAGTGGGGGCCTCAGTGGCACCAAAGAAAACAAGCAGACAAAACAGCAGCTCATGGTTCTGAAGATTAAGTTGTCACTGGAACCACAGACCAGAAAATTAGGCCAGGACCTGTGTGCTAAACCTAAATATGGTGACTGCCTGTTATCATCACAGATCTAAATTAGGCCCAGAGTCTGCTAACCTAAAGGTAAAAATGTGTAGGATATGAACCAAAAATCACCTGTACATGAAGAACCAGGATTTTAAAGCAGACATCATAAAAATGCTTCACCAAGGTATTATAAATTTTCTTAAAACAAATGAAAAATACAGAAAATCTCAGCAAAGAAATTAAAGTGATAAAAAAAGAACCAAATGGAAATTATAGAACTAAATAATGCAGTAAAAGAAACAAAAACACTGGGTGGATGGACTCAATAGTAGAGAGGATTTGACAGAGAATAGAATTAATTAAATTGAAGACAAGTCAATAGAATTTATCCAACCTGAACAACAGAGGGAAAAGAGACTGGAAAAAAATGGATAGAACTTCAGAGATCTGTGAGACAATAATAGAAGATCTAACATCAGTGCAGTCCCAAAAGGAGAAGAAAAAAAGTGGGACTGAAAGAATATTCAAGGAAATAATGGCTAAACATTTTGGCAAAAAAACATTGATCTACAGACTCAAGAAGCTAAGCAAACTCCAAATAGGATAAACTCAAAGAAATCCACATTAAGACATATCCAAATTAAATTTCTGAAAACTAAAAACAAAAAATCTTGAAAACAGCTAGAAAGAAACAACACATTATATACAGGGAAACATTAATTTGAATGACAGTGGATTTCTAATCTGAAACCATGGAATCCAGAAAGAAGAGGCAAAGCATTTTTCAAATGGTGAAAGAAAAGAGCTGTCAACCACAATTACTGTCTGGTGAAACTATCCTTTATGAATGAAGGCAAAATAACATTCTCAGGTCAAGAAAAGCTAAAGGAATTTGTCACTAGCAGACATATCCTTAAAGAATAACTAAAGGAAGTTCTTCAAATAGAAAGGAAATGACAAAAGAAGGAATTTTGGAGTATCAGGAAGTAAAATCAATGAGAACAGAATTAGATGTCCATATAATAGATCATCCTTCTCTTCCTGTGTTTTATAAATTAAATATGATGACTAAAACAAAACTTGTAACACCATCTGATACTTAAGATAATGATATTTAAAAGTGGGGAAGGTCAAGGGACCTAAGTGGAAGTAAAGTTTCTAAGCTTCACTTGAACTGGTAAAATGTTCACAGAAATACATGAGTATAAGATAGATACATCTTATATAGATAGATATAGATAGATATAGATATAGATATAGATAGTAATATATATATATATGTTGCTATATACGTATATAATAATATTCAGAGCAACTGGAAATAGGAAAACTATACATGAAATGCTCAAAAACACAATAAACAAATCGACATGGAATCCTACAATTAATTTTGGTAAAAATCAAAAAGAACCTTCTGTGATGTAGCTGCTGTATGAAAACATCTGCCTAGTTCAGACAATCAGAGAATTTTATGGCTAGAAGATCACTTAGTTTTCAGTATTTCTCAACCATTGACGTTTTTTAATCACTTGGTGATTTTGCAAATTCTAATTGATTAGGTCTGGGGGTTGGGGGGCACTAAGATTCTGCATTCCAAACAAGCTGCTGATCCAATAACTATACTTTGAATAACAGGATTTATTTCAATCCCTTTTTCTAGCATATGGCCCTTCTCCTGGGTTCTTAGAGCATTGCAACAACCCTGGAGGACCTAAAGCTATTGGACCTTAACCCTGGGTTTTTATTAGTAGCAATTCCTCAAACTCTTATCATGGAGACCTCTGGTCTGGCCTTGGTTGCTGGCCTTCCTGTGTAATGGTTTTCCATAATCCTTCAATGCGACTATTGAAAATTTCATTTAATTTATTTTTTGTATAAACTCTCCAGAGTCAATTACTGCTCATGTGATCAGAGAACCTTCACTAATATAGGCTGTGTGTTGAACTTGGAGTACAAAGAAGTATACTACATTTGCATCACAAGAAAATAAATTCTTCTCCTGGGATATAGCAATGGAGAGAGTTTTTAGAAAGTTTACACAAGTCCACTGGTGCCTTGGAAATATTCCTATCCAGTGTGACCTCTCCCCTCCTCTTCTAGGCTTCTATCCAACTTCCTAATTGATGTCTCCATTTGTATACCTAATAAACACATCAAACCTTTCATGTCCAAAACAAATCCTAACCTTTTGCAGCAAATATCATCAGCTTTCATGCAGATGCTCAGATAAAAACCTAGAAACCAGCCCTGATTTATTTTTTACCTTTTCCAAATCTGATGGATTAGTAGGTTCTGTCAGTTCTCCCTTAAAAATATAGGCATTGCCTATAGAACCCAACTAGTCACCATTTGAATCGCTTCATCCTAATCTAAACAACCCTTCTCCTTCCGTTGGGAGATTGCAGAGGCCTCTAAAGCTTCTACTCCAGCTTTGCCACACAGCAGCCAGAATGATTCTTTTAAAATGTAAACCAGATCCTGCTACTTTCATGCTCAATACCTGTCAGTCGTTTCTCATCACACTGAGGATAAAACCCAAACCCCTGATCTACAAGGCCTTATATGATCTGACCCTTGACTAAACCTCTTCAGTTCCTCCCACTCTGTTCCTTACACATCCTGCTCCAGCCAGGCTGGTTGCCTTGTTATCCTTCCAACTCAAGTATTGGTCTCAGAAGGCAGGGATTCTGTCTACTTTACTCACTATTGTATTTCCAGTATCTAGAATAATGCCTGACACAGAGTAGATGACAGTTAACAGTTCTTAATTAAATAAATGATTTTTAAAAATACTGAATCTAAAAGAAAGCAGAGAAAAGGGAAAATGGAGCAAGAAGTAGATGGGACATATACTGAAATGATAAATATAATTCAACCATTTAACAAGAAATAGATGGGACAAATAAAAATAAATAGTGAGATGGTAGACATAACTCAACCATTTATATAATCACATTAAATCACAATGACATACCACTCCAATCAAAAGGTAGAAATTGTCAAGTGGGAAAAAAAGCATGAATCACTCTATGCTGCTTATAAGAAATGCAGTTTAACCATAAAACATAATTAGGTTAAAAGTAAAAGTGGAAAAAGATATATCATGCTAACACTAATTGTAAGAAAGCTTCAGTGGTTATATTACTGTAAGACAGAGCAGTTTTCAGAGCAAAGAACATTAGCAGTAACAAAGAAGCTCATTTTATAATGATAATGGGGCCATTTCATTATAGAACACAACCTTTAGAAGTATCAGTGCATCTAATAACAGAACATCAAAATATAGGAGGCAAAAACTGATAAAATAGCAAGGATAAATAGGCAAATCTTGAAGGGTATTCCATAAACAGGTCCACACCTGTATGGGTCATTAATTTTTGACAAAGTTGTAAAGGCAATTTAGTGGAAAAAGGATAGTCTTTCCAACTAATTTTACTGGAACAATTGGAACACCATATGTGCAAAAAAATGATATGTTTCACAGTTCACACCTTGTATCATATACAAAAGTCAAGTCTAAATGGATCGGATACCTATGTATAAAACATAAAATTATTCATTTTGTCTTCTGTTTTTTTCTTTTTAGGTTCCACATATAAGTGACATCATATGGTACTTGCCTTTTTCTCTGCCTGGCTTATTTCACTTAGCATAATACCCTCTAGGTCCATTCATGTTGCAAGTGGCAGGATTTATTCTTTTTATGGCTGCATAATATTCCATTTTGTGTATGTTCCACATCATCTTTAACCATTCATCTACTGGCTATTGTAAATAATGTGGTAGCTTACGGGTGCATGTATCAACTACACTTCAAAAAACCCCATAAAACTACAAAACTTCTACAAAATTTTATTTTCTCATAGGAGAAAATCTTTGTGGTGTTTGGTTAGGCAAAGATTTCTTACATATAACACCAAAAGCATAATCCATAAAAGAAAGAAGTTTTGATAAATTAGATTTCATCAATTTAAGAACTTTGCTCTGTGAAAGAACTGTAAGGAGAATGAAAGTACACTCACAGGGAGAAAAAACTTGCAATTCACTTATCAGCTAAGAAACTTGTTTTTGGAATATGTAAAGAAGTTTAAAGACTCAGTAATACAAGGATAAACAGCCAAAAACAAAGTGAGCAAAAGACTTGAATAGATATTTCACCAAAGAAAATATATAGATGGCCAATAAGCTTGTGGAAATATGCTGAGCATCACGAAATGCAAATTGAAACCATAGCTGCATATCACTACACACTGATAGAATGTCTAAGATTAAAAAGACTGATGATGCCACTGTTGGCAAGAATATGGAGCAACTAGAACTCTCGTATTCTGTTAGTGGCAATGTACATGCATACGACCCCTTTTGAAATAATCTGTCAATTTCTTAAGAAGTTGAAGATACACTTACTATATGATCCAGCCACTCTGCTCCCAGAAATGAAAAATATATGTCCAGACAAATATAAAAACAAATGTTCCTAGCAGCTTTGTTTGTAATAATCCCAAACTGGAAACTGCAATGTCTATCATGTATGAATGGATAAACAAACTTTGATCTCTTCATACAATCAAATACTGCTCAGTAATACAAAGGAATGGATTACTATTATTTTCAAGAACATGGATGAATCTCAAAAATAGTTATACTGAGTGAAAGAAGCCAGGCAAAGAAAGAATTCATATATGATTGTATTTATGTAAAATTCTAGAAAATACAAGTGAATCTATAGTGAAATAAAGCAGATCAGTGGTTGCCTGGGAATTGGAATGGGGTTGGGGAAGGGACAGGGCAGGAAGAAGGGATTACAAAGTAACATGAGGAATTTATCTGGGTGATAGATATGTTCATTATTTTGATTGTGGTGACAACAAGCATATACATTATTGAAAACATCGAAGTTTACACTTTAATTATGTGCAGTTTATTGTATGTCAATTATACATCAATATATGTTTTTCAAAACAGTAATAGGAGTTGACCTATTTGAATGTCCCATATGCTGCAATTTGACCTATGGAATACTAACATTTTTTAAGGCTGTGTCTCTGACCACAATGCAACTATATCTTCCTGAAAGTATCAATGGATCAATCATAATCTTACAAAATCAGATCAAAGAGGCCTTAGGGATTCTGTAATAATTTTTTTAGGTAAAGAAACTAGACTGGCTGTAATAAATGGATGTGTCCCATATTACATAAGAATGGAGTGTGTGTAAACAAGTTCACAAAAATGAAAGTTTTGGTTTCTTGCCACCTATAAAGCAATGTCACAGTGACATGTAAATAAGTGGACAAAATACTGAGTTCATGTGGTCTTAAACTCAACTGCCTGACAGTAAATCCACCCTTTGAAAACTTCAATCTTTTTAATCACTGTGGCTTATAGCACAAAATAACCAGTAGTTTAAAATGACCATAAGTCTCAATCAAAGCATTTTGGTGTGTACTACAGTCCATACTGATGGACTTAAATTAAGTTCATTTAATATATTTAATATTTACTTCTGTACAAATTTTGGAAAGGCATATTTTCCTTGGGATACTTTACTTTCCACTCGTGGAAATTTGTCATAATATCCTGTTTTTGGTTTAAGATCAAAATACTTTAATTCCACCTGCTGAAGAGGTCATAAGAAATTCACAAATCTATGACTTTTTCAATGTGAATGGCATCCTACAGAGTAATGCAATGATGGAGGCCCTAGATGTACATTTATCAGAAAAGAAAATGTGCCACCAAGTTATTAAAGTATAACTACTATGATTTCTTTTTTTTAAAATTTTTAATTAAGGTATGATTGATACACACTCTTATGAAGGTTTCACATGAAAAAACAATGTGGTTACTACATTTACTCATATTATCAAGTCCCCACCCATACCCCAATGCAGTCATTGTCCATCAGTGTAGGAAGATATCACAGATTCACTGTTTACCTTCTCTGTGCTACACAGTTTTCCCCATGATCTCCCACACAATGTGTACTAAACATAATCCCCCATAATCCCCTTCTCCCTCCCTCCCCACCCACCCTCTCCCACCCCTCCCCTTTGGTAACCACTAGTTCATTCTTGGAGTCTGTGAGTCTGCTGCTTTTTTGTTCCTTCAGTTTTACTTTGTTCTTATACTCCACAAATGAGGGAAATCATTTGGCACTTGTCTTTCTCTGCCTGGTTTATTTCACTGAGCATAATGTCCTCCAGTTCCATCCATGTTGTTGCAAATGGTAGAATTTGTTTCTTTCTTATGGTTGAATAGTATTCCATTGTATATATGTACCACATCTTCTTTATCCATTCATCTAATGATGGACACTTAGGTTGCTTCCATATCTTGGCTATTGTAAATAGTACTGCGATAAACATAGAGGTGCACATGTCTTTTTGAATCCTAGAAGTTGTATTCTTTGGGTAAATTCCAAGTAGTGGAATTCCCGGGTCAAATGGTATTTCTATTTTTAGTTTTTTGAGGAACCTCCATATTGTTTACCACAATCTAGCTTACATTCCCACCAGCAGTGTAGGAGGGTTCCCCTTTCTCCACAACCTCGCCAACATGTGTTCTTGTTTGTGTTTTGGATGGTGGCGATCCTTACTTGGGTTTTAATTTGCATTTCTCTGATGACTAGCGATGTGGAGCATCTTTTCATGTGTCTGTTGGCCATCTGAATTTCTTCTTTGGAGAACTGTCTGTTCATCTCCTCAGCCCATTTTTTAATTGGATTATTTGCTCTTTGTTGAGGTGCATGAGCTCTTTATATATTTTGGATGTCAACCCTTTAACGGATCTGTCTTTTATGAATATATTCTACCATACTGTAGGGTACCTTTTTGTTCTATTGATGATGTCCTTTGCTGTACAGAAGCTTTTCAGCTTGATATAGTCTCACTTGACCATTTTCGCTTTTGTTTTCCATGCCCAGGAAGATATGTTCATGAAGAAGTCTCTCATGTTTATGTCTAAGAGATTTTTGCCTATATTTTTTTCTAAGAGTTTTATGGTTTCATGACTTACATTCAGGTCTTTGATTAATTTTGAATTTACTTTTGTGTATGGGGTTAGACAGTGATCCAGTTTCATTCTTTTACATGTAGCTGTTCAGTTTTGCCAGCACCATCTGTTGAAGAGACTGTACATTTCCCCATTGTATGTCCATGGCTCCTTATCATATATTAATTGAACATATATGTCTGGATTAATGTCTGGAGTCTTTATTCTGTTTGACTGGTCTGTGGCTCTGTTCTTGTGCCAGTACCAAATTGTCTTGATTACTGTGGCTTTGTAGTAGAGCTTGAAGTTGGGGAGCGAGATCCCCCCACTTCATTCTTCCTTCTCAGGATTGCTTTGGCTATTGGGGGTCTTTGGTGTTTCCATATGAATTTTTGAACTATTTGTTCCAGTTCATTGAAGAATGCTGTTGGTAATTTGATAGGGATTGCATCGACTCTGTATATTGCTTTGGGCAGGATGGCCATTTTGATTATATTAATTCTTCCTAGCCAAGAGCATGGAATAAGTTTCCATTTGCTAGTGTCCTCTTTAATTTCTCTTAAGAGTGTCTTAGAGTTTTCAGGGTATAGGTCTTTCACTTCCTTGGTTAGGTTTATTCCTAGGTATTTTATTCTTTTTGATGCTATTGTGAATGAAATTGTTTTCCTGATTTCTCTTTCTATTAGTTCATTGTGAGTGTATAGGAAAGCCACAGATTTCTGTGTGTTAATTTTGTATTCTGCAACTTTGCTGTATTTTGATATTAGTTCTAGTAGTTTTGGAATGGAGTCTTTAGGGTTTTTTATGTACAGTATCATGTCATCTGCAAATAGTGAGAGTTTAACTTCTACTTTACCAATCTGGATTCCTTGTATTTCTTTGTTTTGTCTGATTGCCATGGCTAGGACCTCCAGTACCACGTTGAATAACAGTTGGGAGAGTGGGCATCCCTGTCTTGTTCCCGATCTCAGAGGAAAAGGTTTCAGCCTCTCGCTGTTCAGTATGATGTTAGCTGTGGGTTCATCATATATGGCCTTCATTATGTTGAGGTAATTGCCCTCTATGCCCGTTTTGTTGAGAGTTTTTATCATGAATCGATGGAGATGATCATATGGTTTTTGTCCTTCTTTTTGTTGATGTGGTGGATGATGTTGATGGATTTTCGAATGTTGTACCATCCTTGCATCCCTAGGATGAATCCCACTTGGTCATGGTGTATATCCTTTGGATGTATTACTGAATTCAGTTTGCTAATATTTTGTTGAATATTTTTCATCTACATTCATCAGGGATATTGGTCTGTAGTTTTCTTTTATGGTGGGGTCTTTGCCTGGTTTTGGTATTAGGGTGATGTTGGCTTCATAGAATGAGTTTGGGAGTATTCCCTCCTCTTCTATTTTTTGGAAAACATGAAGGAGAATGGGTATTATGTCTTCTCTGTATGTCTGATAAAATTACAAGGTAAATGCATCTGGCCCGGGGGTTTTGTTCTTGGGTAGTTTTTTGATTAACGCTTCAATTTCGTTGCTGGTAATTCGTCTGTTTAGATTTTCTGTTTCTTTCTGAGTCAGTCTTGGAAGGTTGTATTTTTCTAGGAAGTTGCCCTTTTCTTCTAGGTTTTCCATCTTGTTAGAATATAGGTTTTCATAGTATTCTCTAATAATTCTTTGTATTTCTATGGGGTCCATCGTGATTTTTCATTTCTCGGTTCTGATTCTGTTGATCTATGTTGATTTTCTTTTTCTCTTAATAAGTCTGGCTAGGGGCTTATCTATTTTGTTTATTTTCTCAATGAACCATTGGTTTCATTGATTTTTTTCTATTGTTTTATTCTTCTCAATTTTATTTATTTCTTCTCTGATCTTTATTATGTCTCTCCTTCTGCTGACTTTAGGCCTCATTTGTTCTTCTTTTTCCAATTTCAATCATTGTGACATTAGACTATTCATTTGGGATTGTTCCTCCTTCTTTAAGTATTCCTGGATTGCTATATACTTTCCTCTTAAGACTGCTTTCTCTGAGTCCCACAGAAGTTGGCCTTAGTGTTGTTGTCATTTGTTTCCATATATTGCTGGATCTCCATTTTAATTTGGTCATTGATCCATTGATTATTTAGGAGCATGTTGTTAAACCTCCATGTTTTTGTGAGCCTTTTTTACTTTCTTTGTACAATTTATTTCTAGTTTTATAACTTTGTGGTCTGAAAAGTTGGTTAGTCGGATTTCAATGTTTTTGAATTTTCTGAGGCCCTTTTTGTGGCCTAGTATGTGGTCTATTCTGGAAAATGTTCCATGTGCGCCTGAGAAGAATGTGTATCTTGTTGCTTTTGGATGTAGAGTTCTATAGATGTCTATTAGGTCCATCTCTTCTAGTGTATTGTTCAGTGCCTCCATGTCCTCACTTATTTTCACTCTATCCTTTGGAGTGAGTGGTGTGTTGATGTCTCCTAAAATGAATGCATTGCATTCTATTTCCTCCTTTAGTTCTGTTAGTATTTGTTTCACATATGCTGGTGCTCTTGTGTTGGGTGCATATATATTTATAATGGTAATATCCTCTTGTTGGACTGAGCCCTTTATCATTATGTAATGTCCTTCTTTATCTCTCATTATTTTATTTGTTTTGAAGTCTATTTTGTCTGATACTAGTACTGCAACAACTCCTTTTTTCTCCCTGTCATGGAATATCTTTTTCCATCCCCTGACTTTTAGTCTGTTCATGTCTTTGGGTTTGAGGTGGGTCTCTTGTAAGCAGCACATAGATGGGTCTTGCTTTTTTATCCATTCTATTACTCTGTGTCTTTTGATTGGTGCATTCAGTCCATTTACCTTTAGGGTGATTATTGAAAGACATGTGCTTATTGCCATTGCAGGCTTTAGATTCGTGGTTACCAAAGGTTCAAAGTTAGCTTCTTTAGTATCTTACTGCCTAAATCAGCTCGCTTATTGAGCTATTATAGACACTCTCTGGTGATTCTTTATTTCTCTCCCTTCTTATTCCTCCTCCTCTATTCTTTATATGTTGGTTGTTTTATTCTGTGCTTTTTTGTGTTTCCTTTAACTGCTTTCATGTGTAGTTGATTTTATTTTTTGCCTTTAGTTAGTGTTTGGTTGGTCTGCTTTCTTTGCTGTGGTTTTATTTTCTCTGGTGACATCTATTTAGCCTTAGGAGTGCTCCCATCTAGAGCAGTCCCTCTAAAATACCCTATAGAGGTGGTTTGTGGGAGGAAAATTCCGTCAAGTTTTGCTTGTCTGGGAATTGTTTAATCCCTCCTTCATATTTAAATGATTATCATTCTGGACAAAGTATTCTTGGTTCAAGGCCCTTCTGTTTCATTGCATTAAGTTTATCATGCCATTGTCTTCTAGCCTGTAAGGTTTCTGTTGAGAAATCTGATAACCTGATTGGTTTTCCTTTGTAGGTAACCTTTTTCCTCTCTCTAGCTGCCTTTAAAATTCTGTCCTTGTCCTTAATCTTTGCCATTTTAATTATTACGTGTCTTGGTGTTGTTCTCCTTAGGTCCCTTCTGTTGGGAGTTCTGTGTACTTCCGTTGTCTGAACGATTATTTCCTCCCCCAGTTTGGGGAAGTTTTCAGCAATTATTTCTTCAAAGACACTTTTTATCCCTTTTTCTCTCTCTCTTCTTCTTCTGGTACCCCTATAATGTGGATATTGTTCCTTTTGGATTGATCCCACAGTTCTCTTAATATTGATTCATTCCTGGAGATCCTTTTATTTGTCTCTGCATCAGCTTCTGTGCCTTTCTGTTCTCTGGTTTCTATTCCATCAATGGCCTCTTGCATCTTATCCATTCTGCTTATAAATCCTTCCAGAGATTGTTTCATTTCTGTAATCTCCTTCTGGACGTCATCCCTTTGCTCTTGCATATTTCTCTGCAGCTCCATTAGTGTGGTTATGACCTTTATTTTGAATTCTTTTTCAGGGAGATTGTTTAGGTCTGTCTCCCCAGATTCCTTGTCAGGGGAGGATGTCTGGGTTAGTCTGGTCTCTATCAAATTTTTGTCCCTTTTCATGGCGATAGAGGTAGTTGCGGGAAGCTGGTGCTTGTGTCGGCTGCAAGAATGTCCCTTCTTGCTGATTTGTGGCCTTCCTCTCCTGGGAGAACAGCGACCCCTAGCGGCTTGTGCATGCAGATGGGGTTTCTAATTCTTGCCCTGCCGCTGTGAAAGAATCTGTGCCCTGCTGCCTCAGGCTGTTGCTCCACTCTGGCGGAGCCCCGTCAGAGTGGGAACGAGTGGGAGGCTGTTTATCTCTGTGAGGGGCCTCCAAGCTGCGCTGCCGCCCAGGGGCTTAGGGTGCCCAGTGTTCCCTGGGATTCCCAGCTGCTGGGCTAAGTGTCCCAGAATGTTTCCGCCCAGCTGTGGGGTCCCTGTTCCTTTAAGTCTTTCAAAAAGCACTCACTTTTCTTTGTTCCAGGGGCGCCGACTGCAGCGACCCGCTCACAGATCTTACTGTCCTGTTTCCCTAGTATCCAGCACTCCATGCACTGTGTGTCTGCACTCCGGTGTGTATGACTAGGGCTGGCTATTTAGCAGTCCTGGGCTCCCTCTCCCTCCCCACTCTGTCTCCTCTCCTCTCGCCGGGAGCTGGGTTGAGAGGCGCTCGGGTCCCAAGGGCCGGGGCTTGTATCTTACTCCCTTCGTGAGGCGCTGGGTTCTCGCAGGTGTGGATGTAGTCTGACTGTTGTCCTGCATCTTCTGGTCTCTCTTAGGGAGAGTTGTGTTTGTTGAATTTTCAAAAATATATATGATTTTGGGAGGAGATTTCCACTGCTCTACTCACGCTGCCATCTTGGCTCTGCCCCCTGATAGGAATTGCATTAAATCTGTAGATTGCTTTAGGCATGATAGCCATTTTGACAATATTAATTCTTCCTATCCAAGAGCATATATTGGTATCTTCTCTAATTTCTCTCATGAGTGTCTTGTAGTTTTCATGGTATAGGTCTTTCACTTCCTTGGTTAAGTTTATTCCTAGGTATTTTATTCTTTTTGATGCAATTGTGAATGGAATTGTTTTCCTGATTTCTTTCTCTGCTAGTTCATCGTTAGTGTATAGGAATGTCACAGATTTCTGTGTATTAATTTTGTAACCCGCAACTTTGCTGAATTCAGATATTAGACCAAATAGTTTTAGAGTTGATTCCTTAGGGTTTTTTATGTACAATATCATGTCACCTGCAAACAGTAACAGTTTAACTTCTTCCTTGCCAATCTGGTTGCCTTTTATTTCTTTGTGTTGTCTGATTGCTGTGGCTAGGACCTCCAGTACTTTGTTGAATAGAAGTGGGGAGAGTGGGCATCCTTGTCTTGTTCCCGATCTTAAAGGAAAAGCTTTCAGCTTCTCGCTGTTAAGTATAACGTTGGCTATGAGTTTGTCATATATGGCCTTTATTATGTTGAGGTACTTCCCCTCTATACTCATAACTACTATGATTTCAAATGTGGCATTTAAGTATTATTAACTCTGAAACTTGAATCTTCCTCAGTTGGTGAGCTGAAGTATATGGTCATGCCAATGTACCTAAGTGACAATTAAATTCACTTTTTTTGCTTTGAAGTCTTTTGGACATTTAGGAGTTAGAAAACTTTTTCCATCTTTAGGGAGAAGTGCTTTAAAGCTTTTCTTTCATGACATCAATGCATGTAAATAAATAAGCTCAATTATATCTTTGTAAAAATATTTTGCAATAATATTCCTTCCAGTTTAAGATGACTGAGGATGAGGTAATTGTGGCTCAGCAATGTTGTGGCTCAGCATCTTAGTTAAGATTGCACTCAAGAGAATTTCATTTGCTTCCCAGCCCCACAGTTGGGCCAAGAAAAGTAATTACAGTGATTAATAATAATATTTGATTTTATAATCCCCAAACCCACTCCTCAGAGCTGGTATTATTATCTGGGGGCAGAGAAACAAATTGCAGGAAGGAAATGAGAAGTGTGTCCTACCATTTGAATTCTTAAGCATTATACAGTCCCAAAGCTGTTGTTGCAAGCCCTGCCTGTGTCACCCCATGAATATTTGCACAGAATTTTCATCATCTTACTTTCCTGGTCATCCTGGAACTGAGGGCAGAGCAGGGGGTATGTTTTCACTCTTCAGAATACATTTTTATTCATACTCCATTCAGGAGCACCTCCTCCTGTTTGTAAGTGCTGTTAAGGCATTTGTAAGTGGTGAGGGAGAATGCATATTTGAAAAGTATCAGGGCCTCTGCTTTGCAAATGAAATATGAAACAAAAAAACACATCCTATATCCTTAAAAGGATCTCATGTTCTCACCTCTGCTAAGGTTCTGATGGCTGTTGCAAGGAAAGTTCTAAGATACCCAAGTTTTAATATGAACAAATAATTGGAAAGAGAGAGAGAGAGGAGAAAAAAAACAAAACCTGCCCAGGGCAGGGCTGGGTTTCAAGACTCCAGCAGCCTTCCACTCTGCAATAGTAGGAGGAGTTGCTATGGGAACCATTGCAAAAGATTAACTATATCAAGAGTACATGATTGTGAGAAATGGGTGGGAAAAGGAATTATATTAATGTTGAAATGATGGTTCTTCCGTTTGTGGGGTTTCACATTGTTTTCTCAGTCACATACAAGCAGTCCATCGCAGAACACTGAACTCATTAACAAATAAGTGTTTGCTGGATGCTAAGCTAGAGAGAATGAAATGTTCTTATTTCACAGTAAGAAATGAAAGGGTTATAATTTTTGGTAGTGCTTGCTTGTTTTCTGGCCCCAGCATCACTTTTGGGGTAAACCCTGCCGTCTCCCTTTGGTAAAAACCTTTGTGCTGGCACAGCAGCCTGGAGCCCCCAAACAACACTGGGCTTATTGTTTTTCCTCTCATCCTGCCATACATGTCATACATCATATTTTATTTTGTCTCTAGGATCTGGAAAACAATTTTTTTTTACCTTGTTGCTCATTGCAATCCTCTTAAGCAAAACATTTACCATGAGAGTGAAAACTAGAAAGACGAGTCCTTTGGGAAAGTTCCTTAAAATAGTGCAAATGCTGTGGTATTAACAAAGTTCAGAATTTTTCAACATAGGCTTTCATCTTCTTTTTATTATTATTGTGAATTTGTCTTGATCTATGCGAAGTTACTGTTGCATCTCACCTTACATGTAGAGAGAGCTAGATCAGGGAAGTTCCAGTGGCTGACTCATGGAATTCTGGTCTCACCAAGACAGAACTGAAACCTCTTTGTCAGTTCATTGTTTTGTCCTTAGCCACACTGCCCTTTGCCCTGTTGGAGGAGTTATTTATTTTAAGTAGTAAGATTAAGATTAGAAAAGTCCATTGTTTCTTAATTTTAAAGCAACTGCTCAGATGGGGTAGATTTCTAAAGATTTTCCCTCTTTTTGTTATTACCATGGGTCATGTTTCAAAGCAAATCTCTGTAAGGAACATATTGCACTTTTTTGTTTATTTGCCTTTTCTCACAGCACAGAACTGCACCCTTTATTATTGCTGTCAGAGTTGGCTGAAGAAGAGCTGTATGTCCAAGAAGATGATGCTCTCCAAAGATTTATGCTATCCAAAAAACATTCTGTTCTAGCAAAATAGTCCAACAATAAGAAATTTATTTTTAGAAGTTGCGGTATCTCCTACATATAGAGATATCTAGCTTGAAGTTTTTAAAATTAAAAAGTAGACTATGTGTTCATGCTTCGTAAGATATGGCCTCACGTTATTTCAAATCCATAAATTTCTCACTTTGAAATAATTAACAGCCAAGAGAAGGAAGAAGGAGCATTGTAGTCCCTGAGAGCAGGGGAACATTCCCATTCCTTGTGCCAGCACCTCAAGGTGAGGTTGGCTCTCCTAGGTAGATTTGACCCCTGGGGAGCGTACAGGTGGGGAGGGAGATGATCCCTAGTTGGGAGATGAGGAGTAGTATCGTTTGTATTGAAAGCATGGATAAATGCATTTCTGGAGGAAAAAGAAATATTACCAAGTTCTCTTCTGTTAATCAATAAATAACATTAAACAATGACAAGCAACATCAAACCTGACACAGAATGAAAGACCGCTACTTGCCAGTTGCGTCTCAGACCAAAGCATGTTGGCCCTCTTTCTCTGAAGCAACTCAAGGACGTCCATCTCAATAAAGGCTGTTCGTATAGACTCTGTGGTTCACTAGCTTAGGGGAGCTGCACACAAATGCCTCCATCTAACCCACAGTCGTAGGAGGTGGCAGAAAGCAAGGAAATGTGGGTAACCAGTGTCTTTCTTATTTAATAGCTAAGCATCTTTGAGGGCTGTGGCAGGTGATAGATATATTCTCCAAGTCAAGAGTCAGCAGCTGTTTATCCACCCCCCCTTTCATGAAGCACTTTTTGTGTTTTCAGCACTAGAAACATGTCCATACCTATTTCAAAAGGATGAGAGTTTGGTAATTAAATTAATCCTACCACCACCTTCTGCTTTAGGGCTTTGACAAGTGCATATTAAATGTGTGCACCGTGTTTCTTTTATAGATTTGTGCCAAATGATCTCACTGTGGAAGGAAATGAAATGCAAAGTAATATTTTAATGCATTTAAGACGAAAGGTTTACATTCAACATGCTTCTGTTTCATTTGTGGGTATTTTCCTCCTAAAGTGCTGTCAATTGCCACTTTGTTTGATTCTTTTCAAATGCAGCTTGGCAGTAATGCTGACCACATTAATTTCATATTCTCTTTCGTCTGCCTCAAGGAGACCAGACACTGTTTCATCTTAATGAGGTCTAGTTCTACTCCCATTACTAGGCTATTTTCCTCTGATAAACCCCAGGGTCCTGTGGTGTCATTGCACCTGTAATAGCAGGCAGGTGAGGAGCAAACACCCATGCTTCTCTCCTCCTTGAGCTATTGCTCTTATGCCAAGCTGCCTGGTCTCAAGACCTTGAGCAAATTCCTATCCTGTGGCTTTCCCTCCGTCAAGACTAGGCTTGTGCCTCCCAGATGCTCTTATTTGTGGTGTGCAACAACATCTCCTTAAGAGGATACAACATGAGGCTAACTTGAAAGGTTTTCTGCTTCCCAAGAAGAGTCACATGTGAAAACTTTTCTCTTTGGTTTTTAAGTAGCACCAAAGCAGGCCAAAAAAGACTGTTTTCCCTCATAAGGATTGAATTAAATAAATGAAAAATATTGAAAAATTCTTACTTCCCTGCAGAATGCAGGAGAAAATTCTGAGATGAACATTTGCTCATTTATTTGTTCATTCATTCAATATTAATTGAACTCCAGCTTTGGGAAAGACACTGTTCTCATTGGTGTATGGGATACACAGCTGGCTGGCCTTGACCACTAGGTGGGATTGGGCCTCATTTGGAGTGGGATCAGAGAGGTTTTTCCACTAAAGGAAACAGTGTGAGCATTGGTAAAGAATGGGAAAGTGCAGAATTTGTGTGAGATAAGGGTGTTTGGAGAGGCAGGTCGAGATCCAAAGATGTCACAGCTTATTCTACTAAGTAAAGGAACAAGACTTTTAAGCTCAGAGATATGCTTTAGTAGTCTAATATTTAATTCTACTCACACTATTCTAACTGTTCCCAAAGTGTCTGAACTGAAGGCTATCAGGGTTTGCTAATTCCAGGTGAGATGCAATGATGACTTGCCCTATGGCAGCAGCACAGAGAACTGTGAAGATTGAGGTATGGAACTAAAATTTCAGAAATACCATTAAGAGGACTGAGTTTTTAAAAATACTCCCCAAGTGATTGGGGAACATTGTTCAACATTTCTCAAAGGCTTGTATTCAAGATAATAATATCTTGGGAGGATTGCCTGAAGGTATACACCATGCATTTTGCTAGATACACAAAATTTTCTTAGATTAAGCCAGATGAGGGTACAGCTGATTTTTCTGAAATGCATCATGTTGCAGCCTCATGGCATTCTGTAACTGAGCTCTGCCCTGTGGTTGACCCATTCGCCTACAATGAGGGATGTAGAGAACTCAGGCCTTTTAATATCATGTAGGAAAGATTTTGAGAATATTATAGAGTATTCTCCCTAAACTGATCCAGGTAAAAATTTTCACTCAGGTCTTAGCATCAGTACCAGCATTAACTATACTTCTCTTGAGCAATTACTTTTTATTTAAAAAAAAATAGATTCAAGAAGAAAAAAATAGTTTCAAAAATAGTTTTAACTCCTCTCTGAGTTGGCAGCAGACTTCTATTGAAGTGTATGTATGGCAATTATTTTTTCTTCTTCCTCATTTTCTTGACTTTCTTTTAAAAGTATTGTATGTACTTATGTGAGTCACATCAAATCATGTTAAGAGTAAGAAGTGTCATAAATAATAACTAAAATGTGTGTTACAGAAAACGCTTAATTTTTCAGAATATTCTAGGCTAAGACTTGAACTTTCTCCCTTTTTTCTCCCCCAAAGGTTGAAGTTCTGAGTCACAGTATTATTCATTCACTGGAATCAACAGTAGAAAAATAATATTTGAGAAAACGTGTAGGCTTCTAGAAGGCCAGATATGTTCATACTGTCTTTTGGCATTGTCTTATGTGACTAGTTTCCAGATAGTTATTTAAAGAAAGTTCCCAAATATAAATGTGAACCAGGAAAGGAGGATTTGGCAACTTTGGAAGTAAGGAATTCCAAACAAAAATGGAGAAAGAACATTAAGTTCTTAAACTTTCTGATGTGGAATTTCTGCTATCAAGAGCTATAAAACAATGAAAATTTGAAAAAAATTGTTACTCTTTTCAAATACACATACAGAGAGAGATGCATACTTGTTACAGGAAAATAGTTCTACACTATATATATATATATATATATATATATATATATATATATATATATATATATAAACTTATTTTCCTCTTTCAGCAAATTTTGGCCAAAACTGTGCACACACAATTTCTCCTGGAAAATATGTGCATTAATCCCAGAGTCAGATACATCTGTAAATAGTTGAAAATCAAACAGTTCATGCCACTTACACTGCCAAAGTGACACCCCATTTAAATTTTTCATAAATGTTTTCCAGATTTGCAAATCCTCTTTGATGTTTTAAATTTAATGAACAAGTGCTGAAATGGTTTTATAGTGGAAGTGAGGCTTTTCAACCCATAGCTTAAGTGTTCTTTCACACAGATCACCTGGGGACACATTTTTTAGATGGCCAAACAGAATATACCTGTCTGGGAGTTATTGATTTTTTTCAGTTAAAAATATTCTGTATATCCCTGAATTTCTCTTTGAAAGTGCCTGGTCCCATCACCATCAAATCAAGTTCAACACCAAACAAAGCCAATGTGTTGAACAATCTCAGCTCTCTTTCTGTAGTTAATGTGTTTCTCAGTTCTCTTGACAGGTGTTCAGAGTCTGTAAGGATTTTTAGTAGGCCTAGATATTAACTATTGCTTGTGAGGAATAGGAGAAAAAAAATACTGGTATAATATTCAGGGATTTCTTGGGTTGTGTCTCGGAGATTCCGAACACAAAACAGTGGGGTAACAGAGTAACAGGGCTTTCCGTTAACATACAGAGGGTTTCGAAAAGCTGTGCAAGTATTTGAACCAAATGTAACTCAGTATGACATACTCTCCTGTTAAAGGAATGTGGAGACTGAATCTCCCATAATATTCCAATCTTGAATATTAACGAAGCTCTCTAGCAGAAATGTATCTACTACGGCCTTGGCAGCATTAGTACCCCTGGAAGTTGGTTAGATATGCAAATTTATTGGCCCCACTCCAGACCTATTGAATCTGAATATCCTGAGTATCTGGGGTCTGATTCCTGCCCTGGCCCCCACTGCTCCATGTATAATAACAGGTGGTTCTGACTGACAGACATCAAGCAATGACTGGAGCCCTTCTGCCCCCTGGGCTCGATCTGCCTTTGGTGTCGGTCTCTGCCAGTGCCTTGCTTTCAGCTGTCCCCGACATGGACCTCCATTCGCAGACTGTCTTGGTGAGGCCAATCAGCCACGTCCCACCATCTGGTGTATTTTCCCCCATCCCACCAACAATGCAATGTGTCCCCCATTGTGCTTCTCTTTCTATCAAAGGGAGAGAAGAACCCCTGACTCTTCCTGGAAGCAGAGAGTAAAATCTCCTTAAAAAAAATCTGTCTTTTTTTTTTTTTTTTTCATTTCTCAACTGCCAATACCATGTACTTGGTATTAGCAGTTGGTACATGGTACTTCTTCTCACTTATTTTGTTTTTAGTCACAAAATTTGAACAACTCACCTCCCCAGAGGTAAAGGTGGTGACATTTTCCAGTTTTAAAAGTGCATGAAGCTTTTTTTCTTAGTGTAGTCTCACTTATTTATTTTTGCTTTCATTTCCCTTTCATGTCCAGAAAAAAATTACTTATGCTTGTGTTCAAGAGATTTTTGCCTATCTTTTTCTCCAAGAGTTTTAGAGTTTCATGTCTTATATTAAGTCTTTAATCTATTTTGAGTTTATTTTTGTGTGAGGAGTCAGACAGTAATCCAGTTTCATTCTCTTGCATGTAGCTGTCCAGTTTTCCCACCATTTATTGAAGAGATTGCCTTTTCCCTATTGTATATTCTTGCCTCCTTTGTCATATATTAATTGACCATATATATGTGACTTTATACATGGGATCTGTATTCTGTTCCACAGATCTATGTGTCTGTTCTTGTTCCAGTACCACACTGTTTTGATTACTGTAGCTTTGTAGTATAGCTTGAAGTCAAGGAGAGTGATACACCTACCTTTGTTCTTCTTTCTCAAGATTCCTTTGGCTATTGGCTATTTGTCTATGTGGCTCCATATAAATTTTAGGAGTATTTGCTCTAGTTCATTGAAAAATGCCATTGGTATTTTTATAAGGTTTGTATTGAATCTGTAAATTGCTTTGGTTAAGATGACCATTTTGACAATATTAATTCTTCCTATCCATGAGCATAGGATAGATTTCCATTTATTTGTTTCTTCTTCAATTTCTTTCATCAGTGTTTTATTAGAGTTTTCAGAATATAGGTCTTTCACCTCCTTGGTTAGGTTTATTCCTAGGTATTTTATTCTTTTTGATACAATTGTAAATGATATTATTTTCTTGATTTCTCTTTATGCTAGTTCATTGTTACTGTATAGGAATGCAACAGCTTTCTGTATATTGATTTTGTATCCTGGGATTATATCAAACTAAAATGCTTCTGTACATCAAAGAAAACCATCAGTAAAACAAAAAGATAACCCACAATATGGGAGAATATAATCATGAAAGATATGTCTGATAAGTGGTTAACATCCAAAATATATAAAGAGGTGATATGACTCAACACCAAAAAACCAAATAACCCAATTAAAAAATGGGCAGAGGCCCTGAGCAGACATTTTTCCAAAGAAGAAACACAGATGGCCAACAGGCACATTAAAAGATGCTCTACATTACTAATCATCAGGGAAATGCAAATCAAAACCACAATGGAATATCACCTCACACTAGTCAGAATGGCCACTATTTGGAAGACAAGAAATAACAAGTGTTGGTGAGGATGTAGAGAAAAGGGAACCCTCCTACACTGTTCATGGGAATGTAAATTGGTGCAGCCACTGTGGAAAGCAGTATGGAGGTTCCTCAAAAAACTAAAAATAGAAATACCATATGACCCAGTAATTCCACTTCTAGAAATTTATCCAAAGTAAAAAAAAAAATCTCTGGTTTGAAAAGCTATATGCGCCCATATATTTATTGCCACATTATTTGCAATAGCAAGATATGGAAGCAACCAAAGAATCTGTCAGTAGATGAATGGATAAAGAAGATGTGGTACATATACACACTAGACTATTATGCAGCCATAGAAAAGAAATAAATCTTGCCATTTGCTACATAATGGATGGTATTAGAGGGTATTATGCTAAGTGAAATAAGCCAGGTGGAGAAAGCCAAATACCATATGATTTCACTTACATGTGGAACCTAAAAAGAAAATAATAATATAAATTAACAAAACAGCAATAGACTCATAGACACTAAGAAGTTACCATGGGGGAGGGATTGGGTTGGGTGGGTGAAACAGGTAAAGGGAATAAAGAGGCGCAAAATCTCAGTCACAAAATAAATTTGTCATGGGGATGAAAGTACAGCATAGAGAAAATAGTCAGTGGTTCTGTAACTTCTTTCTATGTTGACAGATAATAACTATGTTAGTTGAGTTGAACACTTAATAATGTATATAATTGTTGAATCACTATGTTACATAATTGAAACTAATATAATATTGTATATCGAATATACTTCCATAAAAATACATTAAAAAAATGAAACGTTCATGAAAAAACGTTAATGAAAGAAAATCAAATAATTTTCAACATTCACCATGGTTGTGCTAGTAACTCTTTTGGCAGAGATCAGGGCCTTTGGTAGTCGAGAGGTGAGGGCGAGGGGCTGAATGTGTATCTGTTTTCCATTCTGAGGGCTGGCCCATTTTCCATCTCTGTTCACTGTGTTGTAACTAGTTATCTCACTCCTGCCAGAATTCCTGGTGGCATTAGTGTATGTATATGTATACCTGCAAGTGTAAAAATTAGGTAATGAAATGGAGAAAGAAATAAAAAAAGTGATAACACTATCAGTAGGATTCCCTGCAGTACATGCTGAGGTGAGCAGTTGAATCTTCAAAAGCTAACACTGGGGGTAGTGTAGGATGTGACTAAACATTTGGAAGTGAAATTGATTCCTGGTCCTTTGATTAGGACCTCAAATTTGTCATGGTTATATAGAATGCTTCTAAAGATATTTTGGAGGATCTTTAAGATTTTACAAAAGAAAGTTTGGAGTAAGGTCAAAGGACTGACTGCATTCCCCCTTTTGAATATACAAATTGAAGACTTTATTTCCCAAGAGCTGGCTTTAATTATTTGTCATATGGAAGATCCGGGATCCCCACTCAGGACCAGGATACTATGTCGGCTGTCTGCCAGACTGACCCAATTAACTGCTCCGTCCCACTTGTTGTTGCCTTTTGTGAGCCATTATTCTGCCTCTTTTGAACTCTACTTCCTGCTCACCACTCACTCAGCCTTCAAAGTCACACACAGATACTCTTTATTCTTTCCTTTACCTTGAACTCTTTTGGTTTAAATATCTTTCCAAACACTTGAAGAAACACTTGAATTGCATAAGGATGTCACCTGTGTGCTGTGTTTCCCAGAAAAAAAGTGTCATTTGTTGCAACCCCTGTGCTAACTTTCTCTGGCCGTAATTAGCTCATCCGCCAAGTGCAATCAGAACTGTCATCTTGTGGAGTCACAGAGCAGCTCAGTAGCCAATCCTACCTACCTTTCCTTGAAAGCTCTGAAACATGCTAAGCCTATTTATCTTTTTCAGTACAGTGTTCCCATCCAGTGTGGAAGACAAGAACGTGCTTGAGGGTAATTCCCAACAAGCAGTTTTGTCCTGATGCCTCCACCTGAGAGCGTGAGAGTGATCCTAGAGTTGGTGTCGCTGGTGATGGGCTACTTACATCTGTGAGGAGAGAATGATAAGGAGAAAGATTTATTGTTTAGCATCGTTGTCTTAGCCTATTTGGGCTGTTATAACAAAATATCATAGACCAGGTAGCTTATAAACAACAGAAATGTATTTCACACAGTTCTGGAGGATGGAAAGTTCAAGATCAAGGTGCTGACAGATTTTGTGTCTGGTGAGAGCCTGCTTTCTGTCTTATAGGTGGCTGCTTTTTCTTGTGTCCACACATGGTGGGAGGGGCATGAATTCCTCTCATGAGGACTCCACCCTCAGGACCTAATCCAGCTCTCAAACCTACCTCCTAACACCATCATATTGGGGTTAGGTTTTAACATGAATTTTGGAGGGACACAAATATTCTATCTATAGCAGTTGTATATTATGTGGGAATTTTAGAGAATTAATGGATGTTCTAAGTGTTACTCATCTGATAAAAAACATGTCTAAGTACTGGGGGAAACAATAAACAGAACTAAGGAGAAGACAAAAGAAAAGATGCTTGTAACTAACCCCTAGAAGCTTCTTGATGGTGACAGGGAGGAGGGCCAAGTGGTGAACTTAACCCTGGCTGCACAATGGTTGCACCACAGTTGTCCTTCATGATCCTCTTCCCTTGCCCTGTATGTCTCTAACACCACTGACATTACACTGCAGAACGGTCACCTGGTACACCTCCACACTGCTTCCGCTGACCCTGATATCTTCCTGTTTTAGATTATGCAGGTAGTCACCAATGGCTAGGGCCCTGGTGATTGTTACCCATCTTTCAGATTTTTGCATTTTGACAGAGAAGAACACTTCCATCTGGAAACTTCCTAAAGCCAAGGAGCTTGGATCTCAGCACATGGATGCCCAGAAACATGTGCTGAATGATTGCTGCCATAGTTGCTGTTCAGGCCTCAAAACACATAGGTTGATTTTGTGTATTTGTGATTGGTAAGCTGCCCTTGGGGTGAGCCATTCTGGGGAAGGAGAGTTAGCTTTGAGCATCGGGGAAGCCTGGAAGGAGGAAGGGGTAGGAAGTTCTCTGGAATTCACACGTGGGGTCCTCCTTCATGCCGTTCTGCATTTTGTTGTTCTATTAGGTGATGGGTTTGAAACAGAGAAGGATCCAGACTGGGGTTGGGATGAGGGACCTCCAGAATGCAAATACATTTCTTCCAGAAGTGCAGCCACTAAGCTGGCCATTTTCAAAATCTCAGTGGCCTGTAATTCACAGCTTTATCCTGCAGTGTCACCTTCACAGCTTTATTAGCCCACACTGGCAAGGCTGCTGGCAAGCTGCAGAGAAGGTGCATGGAAAGCAAAGGGCCAAGAGATTCCTGGGTCTGGAAAAGCCACTACTATGCTGCTGGTGGGAAGGAGAGCGCCAACCCTGGCTAAGAAGCAGGACAAAGTTCCCCAGCTACTGGAGCACCGGGAGGGCCTTTATGAGCGGCTGGCACATGACCTTTCTTTGTATTAAACACTACTCTCTTTGTTCCAACTTTCTGGACTTTACAGCCCCGAATCTGATTGGCTGGATATTTGTGTATATTGATTTTAATACTGCATGCCTTGCATGTGTGTTTTCATTAGACAGTAAAGGAACAATACAAAGTTTAAAATGCTTATGTGAATTTCAGAGTATTGTTTATTATAATTAAGAAGTACCACTTTGCACAGATCTCTTAAGACTAAGCCTATTTACAAAGATAAGATTTTTTTCTCTAACTCATTTCAGTTTAGTCCTTACTGTATCTAGGAAACTTTTAAGTTCTTCCTTTGATATATAATAAAAAATGTTGTCTCTGGCCCTTTTTTTGTGTGTGGGAGAATAAATTGTCTTGCATAATTAAATTTTTTATTGTGGCTGATTTTTTATCTAAATGGTTAAATTGCTACTGTGTGAACTTGACATCTGAAAATGATCCTTAACCATGGTTTGAATATTGGCCCTGAGTAATACTGTCCACTAGGAACTTCTGCAAAGGTGGAAATGTTCTTTGTTTTCCAGTATGGTGGCTTTCCATGAGTATTTGAGAAATAAATGGAAGGGTACTGAGCCCTTGAACTACGGCCAACACTATTGAGACACTGAATTTTTAACTTTTTTTTCTTTTAATTAATTAAAATTTAAATATCCCCTTGTGGCTACTGTTTTTACCATAATGGATAGTGTAGGATCAGAGGTTGAACAAAGGCATGAGGTCACATGAATGGAATGATTTCAGAGGATCAGGAAGGACCCTCTCTCCAAAACTGCTGCTCCACCCACCAACTCATAATGCTTGAAATAGCTTAAAGTGCAGCAAAGCTGCTTATGGACCAAACACTTGTCTCCACCCCAAATTCATACGTTGAAACCCTAACCCACTGTGTGATAGTATCAGGAGGTAGGGCCTTTGGGAGGTGACTAGGTTATGAGGATGGAGGCCTTGTGAGAAGAGACAGGAGAACTTGTCCCTGCTCTCTGCTCTCTGCCATGTGAGGATAGCCAAGAAGACGGTGTCTGCAGACCAGGAAGAGGGTCCTCACCAAACCCACCAAGCTGGCACCCTGATCTTTGGACTTCTGACCTCCAGAACTTTGAGACATAAATGTTTGTTGTTCAAGGAACTCAGTCTTTGGTGCTGTGTTATTATAGCAGCCCAGGCTGACGAAGGCAGAAGTCCTAAGTGCACTTAGATTATTGCCCAGGTTGTGGTGGTGGCAGCTCTAAAATAAAGGAAGATCTGGTTTCCATAAGTCATGCAAGAACATCAGCCTCCATACTTTAGAGTGAGTTTCCCTTGTGAAAGATGCATTGCTGTTTTCTGGTCATGAGAGAAAGAAATTCATGGCAGTTCTGTTGAATGATTGATTTCAGACCCTTCCTGAGAGAGGGAGGGAGGTCTGAGCTGGATGACAGTGTTTCTGAAATGGCCAGTGGAGGGGTAAGAGGAAACAGCCTCATGAAGGAGAGAGAAGAGGGCCAAGACAAACTAAATAATTCATACTTCTGCCCTGTCCCTTCCCCTAGGCTGAGAAGAGGGTGGAGTAGGAAAATTGCAAGTAGCTCAAGAGGGCCGGGAGCAAAGGGCTCTTCGCCCAGTCATCTCCAACCATGGCAACAAATGAGGGGATGCGTGGTTCCTTCCCTGGTATATTCTTCTGAGGATAGGAGTTGCATTTTATTTGTTTTTGAATCACCTCTATAAGAGCAGCTTTCCATGAGTATTTGAGGAATAAATGGAAGGGTATCTGAGCTGTGCTTTCCCACCCTTGCTAAGTCCTTTTACATAAGTTAGTCCCCTTCTCCTCCTTCCTTTGAGAGGTTGTGGCAGTGAAAAAGGGACAGTGGCTGAGAGGTATTTAAATGCCTTAGTTGCCAACTTGTCTGAGAACAACACAAAAGAATGCCAAAGTTGAAAGATGCCAAGGCTTTTACAAATGATTTATGAATTCCATTAGCTGGAACTCATTTACCTTATCCTTGGCAGCTGGCCTGAGAAAAGGAGTAACTCAGAAACTTCTGGACTCCACTGACAGAGTTGGAGTGTCCTTTTTATGTATGTATATATGTATGTATGTGTGTGTGTATGTGTATATATGTGGATATATGTATGTATGTATCATTAAAAGCTACATTTTGCATATGGCGGCTTTTCTATACAACTCTCATTTCTCTCCCTCCCTTCTGCCTCCATTCTCTACTGTCACTCTTGTGGCAAAATTTTCTTTGCAAATGAAAGGCAATTCTCTAAATTATTAATCCTACTTAGCTCTACAGCCACGGGAACTTTAGCAAAAATCATTTCAGATGATATATTCACTGTGAGGGTTTAGAAGAACTGACCATTCATAAAAACATAACTCATATTTAAGAATTGACACCTTAATAATACTCTTTATTGGGAGAGTACAGAAAGCTTTATTGACTAAGCTAAAAAATCAATAACCTGAAGACCACAGTATTTTTCCATGTACACAGGTATAATGAAATAGTTCTAAAACCATTCTCAGCTCTTTTAAGTAAGGATGATCTATAAATACAAACTGTTAATATTATTACAATTTCCCCATTTCTTTTCTGCCCCTGACAACTTTCCTGACAAGTACAAATGCTTACCTTCTCCTAACACCCAACTTCTCAAGAGGTGAGAGAGAGAGAGAAAAAAAAACTCTTGGAGAAATAACCATAGTGTACAACTAAGCTGCTATAGCATGCTGCTAGTTTTGGGAGAAAATAAAACCTAACACTCAACTATTTACAGCAGTTGGTGAACTGAAGCATTGTTCTCAATGAGAGCTTCAGCGATTGGACATCCTGTGTAATGAGCCCCTTCTGGCAGCAGGGTGCCTGGAGTCTCAGATTCAGAAATTCCACTACTTTAGAAGAATGTCATAGGTTCATTCTGATTACATATTTTATTGAGCAGAGCAGTACTCTCAGCACTTCAAAAAATATTCTTGGATTTTGTGAGTGATTGCTAGAGTTCATTAGTGCAATTTATGTTCTATGATACAATGACATCATGTTATGCCTATGTTATTAAGTAAATTTTAGATGGTAGGAATGGTTTCTATTTAACTAACCTTTTTAGAGCAACAAACTTCCTCCTCAGGTCTGTTACACATTTTAGTCTTTATTTGTATCTAAATTTCATTGAGTTCAATCTTTGCTGCAAATGGGGATAATGAATATATATTAATCTCCCCCCTTTTCCCTTCCCATTCACTTAACTGATTCTTACTAAGGGAGCAGCACTGTGCTAGTTGCCTTGGGACCCTACCTTGTGCAGACCCCCACACCACCACTATTTATGGCTCTTAGGTCTTTTCCCTCCCATCGTTCTTGGTCTTCAAAGCTGGGCTTGGATGCCTGGTTGTTCCCTCAAATGAAATATACCTAAGACAGGTTCCCTGTGTCCATCTGTGGTGACATAGCCATCCTGGACACTCGGGCTCTGCATCTCAGAGTGACCTCATAGTTCCCTCCTCCATGAGGTCCACTTCCCTCCCCTCTGGCCCACTGTCAACATCTTTGATGCATCTTTTGTTCCATTTTCTCATCTGTCTCCGACTTCCAGACCAGCTGTCACCTGTGACCCAGATTGTCACTTCACTTGAGGATCATTGCACCAGCCTTCCAGCTGCTGTCTGCTTTGTGCCCTTCCTGTGTCCAATCCAATCCACTTGCAAGGTCAGATTCACTTTTCTAAGTATAATGCTCTGTTTATGACAATCTCCTGCTCAGAAACCATCAAGAGCTCCCCTTGGTCTACAGCACAGCCTATCGACCTTGGCATGCAAGTCAGACTAGTCTAGACCCTCCAGCTGCTTTTGCAGCTTCACTCCTACCCCTCGGCACACCAGGCCCCCTCTTGCTCTGCTGCCCTTGCCGCTACTCTTCCCTCTGTTCCACATGCATCCCAGTCACACACTCCTATGCAAGGAGTTCACCTTCTGCCTCCTCTTCAAAATCTTACTCAAGCACTGCCTTCCTCATGTGGCTCTTTCCAACTTCCTAGCTGGAAGTGGTCTTTCTTGCTCTCAGCTCCCATAACACATACTATTGAATATGTTGAATTGACTTGAATTGAAACTTATCTGGTGCAGACCCAATGATAAACTTATTTATATTTGCCTCCAGGATTCACTGGCAGGTGGACTTTGACAAGGATATGTGTCATTCCTTGGTTTCCCCTACAGTGCCACAGAGACAATTTCCATGTTTTTGTGATTAACCACTACATTACGGCAATGCACTTTCCCCATCATTAGGAAGTGGGTATGAGGTGACCATTCTCTGGCATGCTGCCCTGTGAGCCTGGCCATGTGCAGAGCAGATGGTGGTTCTTGGCAGGGCTGGGGGAGAGATCAGAGGAAGCCAGAGGGGACAGCTTGGGAGGAAGTCATACTTACAAGCTTTTGAGCAGAAGTTAAAAGGGGTGGCTAGGCAAGGACAATACAAGTCAGATACCACAGTAATGGGTTCTTCTTGGCAAATGGGTTTTGGTTTATGGAAACAAGTTTCCCTCTTAAAGGAATGACTCAGCTCTTCCCTTTTGGTTCTATCTAGGGACTTAGAGAGCATGTCTAGAAAAAGGAGACTCTCAGTCCTTTAACAAGGAATGTTTTTGACTGTTACATGTTTTTGTCTATCAGTTAACAATGAATGATGAGGTAAAATACCTCTTGAAATGACTGTGACTCAGGTGCACGGAACGATGCCCTAGTATTCAAGAAAAGTAATCGTCTCCTATAAGTGAGCTCTGTGAGAAATCATACAGCATGCCTGGGCTTATCCAATAATTTATACAGATGGATAAGTAGGAAAAAAATATGGATTTTTCTGACCAATGATAAGTAAAAATAAAATGGTTAAGATAGTTTGGTTATTAAGAGTAACTTGAACTAAAGTTAATTTACCAAAGAAAGACACAGATGCTGCGTGTCTGAAAGGGCCACTTTGTATTACTTGCAGATTGTTTATTTCTACAAAACCATTCTTTCCATTTCTATCAGCCTTTCTCAAATTAACGATTTTTGTAACTTCTACAGATATTCCAATCATGTTTTACAGCTGCTCTCCAAGTTGAAATATTCTCTTCCCTGGCCTTTAAGTGTCCCATGTGCAACTAATTTTACTGCATAAATTTCTTGTCATTCTTATATTTGGCTCTAAAGAAAACTTTCAAAACTTTCACTTTTGGTGAGGAAGCCATATACTTAATAGTCTACTTTCTTTGAGTGCAACAGGGCTAAGTTCTCCTTAAAGAAGAAAAAAAAGTAAGCATTTGGGTACTTCAAACCTCATCAACTACTTTTGATCCCAGATATTATCTAGGCTTATCTTGAATAGGAAAATGCCCCAGGCTCAAGTGCTGTAAGACTCAGAGAGCATTTTCACTCTTCAGGAGGCTGATTAAGCTTATTGTTTGCTGTCCAAAAAGCTTCAGGTGCTTATTGACCTGGACTAAACTTGAAAACAGTAAAGGGAGAAGAGGAATGTGCTCCTAATTGAAATTTCCAAAGAAATCCAGTCAAGTAGAGATGGACACCTCTTAGTGCAAGTTGGGAGCTGACTCTTTCTGCCAAGAGTCTGTGGCCTGAGAGGCTCATTTTCCATCATCTCTTGAGATCAGTGATACCCTATACCACATTTACAGAGGCTTAGCCATGTTTTCACACCTGGTTAAGTGTCCATATTTCCTTGCATCCAAACAAGAAGTGAGTTTTATACATATCTTCTCACTCAAATATTTGAACTCTCAGGAGAACCATCTAGCACTGGTTCTAGAGTTTCTTAGCTTCGAAACTTAACGTTTATTCAGCACCCACAGAGGATGCTGATGTGTGCCAAGAAAAACAGCACGGCAGCTGCATCTTTGCTAGTGTGATACAAGCTTTAAAATATTATTTTAAAATTGCCACTTATGGAGAGTTATAGAACCTTTGGCCATATTGGTATTTTTAATAAGGGCTAGTTAGTTAAATAACTTCTCCCAAATCATCACTCTTTTGTCCCACTGGCTATGGATTCTCCCAACTTATTAAACCTCTCAAACTTTCCTGTACATAGGTCACAAGTTTTCCTACAGAAATTATGAAGTTCCTGTATTTACCAGAAAAAAAAGTGGATGAAAAAATTATTTGAAAGTCACCTCTGTGACCTATGACTCTGTTATTTTTACTACAGAGTAATAAAAATGTGTTATTTGTATCACAATTAGGTATTAATGGTGAAATTATAATTAACACAATATTGTGATAGGGAACAGAGGCTATTTTAATTTTTAAAAATGTTTCAAAGTATAACCAATAAAAAATGGTAAGTTGTATGGCTAAAGAAAAGGTCATATCCTGAATGGTTTGAGGCTGACATAAATTCCCATTGTTCAGTCTCACTAATGTCTGCTTTGGGGGAGGGAAGTTTGGGACGAAACAGATAGTGAAGGCACATTTAAAGAACATGCATGTCCTCATTCATTTTATGAAGCATCTGATCATTGGAAATACATTTTCTTTACTTTATTCCAAAGTTCAACTTTTCTTATCTCTTCTGTGAATTGAGTATTTTCAACCCAAGGGAAGGTAAGGGATGACATGTGGAATTTTCTCAGCCAAGGTAAACAATCTTCTATGAAACCAAAATATTCTGTGGCACTGGCCAACCTCCCGGACTCACTGGGAGGTTTGCTAAGTAAGGGTGGGAGTGGAGAGTTAAATCAACCAGGGATTTCTAACTTGAGATTTTGCCAGTGTTTCTTTTGTATGGTAAAATCACAATTCAGAGTTTTCCAGCCAACCATAATATCTTCACCTAAATTGCTCTGTTCTTTAACCTTATGCACATACTGCATGATTGCCTGTATATTTTTCCCCAGCTTGATCTGATAGCATTGTTTCTTGGCTGAAAGGAAGATGCTAAACAATTATGTTTTTGCACATTACCTCGAGGCTCTTCTGCTGTGTGGCGGTGTGCCTGTTATTCTCTGTCTTTCGCTCTAGAGCCAAAAGCTCCTGTACATAACCAGGGGTTTCAGTGCAACAGCATCTTTTTCAGGGCACTTACATCTCTGAAAATTATACATAAATTAAAAAGCTGGAGAATCCCAAATCAAGGGAAACATTCTAAAGAGCAGAAATCTCACTTACAATATGAATTCTAATTATCTCTGCAGGATGATGCTGGAGAACTTAGAAAGATGGAAAGAAACAAGAATGGAAATTGGGGATTTGTTCAGAAATTTGAGTCCCTGTATCCAAAGGTCTATGGGAGGATTGCCAGTAATTCATATTCCAGATAATGAAAGGATTTTGGCTTGTCATATTGAACATTCCCAAGGGGAGAGGTTATCTTTACTGCTCTCCTTTTATACAATCCAGGACAGACATGAGGTCTCCACTGATCACCTTTCAGCCTTGCTGCCATACATTTCACTACAAAGTCGGATTATAGGACACTCTGGGTTCTCACCCCTCTGGTTTGGATAAACCAATTCTGCCTTCACTGCTTCTGTGTGGAATGGTTGGAAATGTTCTGAAAAGCAATTGTTTGTTCTAATTTCTTTTATTATTTCACCCTCACATTAAGACCTTTTCTCTGAGGTGCTCAGGAACACATGCCACAATTAAAGGACTTAATTTGAAGTTCAATTATGCTTTGCTGGTTCAGTGATCTGTGAGCCAAATTATTGAGACCTACTGATGACCTGACAGGAGAAAGCCAGCCAGGGAAATTGGAAACAGTGAGAAGTGAAAGAAATGTGGAAATGCTAAGATGAGTTTGTGAGGGGGAGGACTTGTAAGGGGCCCGAAGGTCACTGGGAGTTCAAAATGTAGTCAGGAGGCCTATTACAAAGTTATTGGAGGGAAGGAACCCAGGAAGTTTTGGGAAAGTCACTACAGAGGTGCAATTTAGTTGAGATGGAGGAGAAAGAATTTTCCACTGCCAAACTATTCAGAGCCAGGCTGAGATATACAAAACATGCCCAGGTTCTGGCTTTTCACCAGTAATGTTTCTTTATTTTAACTTTTTTATATTGATAGTGACCATATGACATGAGCAATGGTTATTAAATAGGAATATTGGCTAATAATATTATGTATTAGTAATAACGGTAGTAAAATATTTAACATGATTAAATGACATGGTGGACTGAACACATATGGTTGTTTATTTTCCCACCCAAGTGCTTCAGGACCAACAGCAAATAATTTTAAAAGGTTTAAGACCAAATGACAAAAAGACAGAGTGGACTAGAAATATCAATGACATTTCAGGAGACAGAAAACAGAGAGGAAAATGGGGAGACTTATATTAAATCTGCCTTCAGAGTGAAATGACAGTGAAATCTGGAACAGACTCAAAAATTGGCAGAAAAAGTATTTGAGCATGCTGGAAATTCTGTTTATGGTATAGTTAAAACCCCATCTGTCCTTTCTCCCACCCAGTGAGGTGACTATTCCTTACAACCTGAGCTGGCGGCAGGCCTAGTCTCTGTAGAAATTGGAGCAGAGAATCCGGATTCTGGCTCACCAAGGGCAGTTAAAGTCAGGGTGCATGGCAGTAGTGAGACTAGGGCAATTCAGTGAATAGGTCTTACGGAGAGATGCATCTCATTCTCCAACTCCTTTCCCTGCTAAGGCCCCCAGCACCCTGTTAGTAACTGGAGATTGGAGGATTTCTCCCTTTAGAAATTGATTGGTCCAAGAAAAAAGACCTTTTGATATTGACATTTGGGAACATCCAATGAAAAAACTCATCCCATTTTGGTACCTGAATGCAAAGTTCATAAACCCTACAGAGGCAGACTGAACTCATAATTAGCTCTCTAGTTCCTCTCCCTTAGAAACAAGTGAGAACTAAGAATCACCAGTTTCCTAGGAGAGACTCATACATGAAAGGTAAAATAACCCCCAAAAAGAAGAGAAAAAATTGAAAAGTAAATGCAAAAGGAAGGGAAAAGAAAATGAAAACAAAGCAAAACAAATGCCCCATTAATTATTATCTTCAGAGAGTGAAGGAGGCTATTACATTTATAAAACAAGAATAGTACATAATAGGAAGACAGAAAAAGCTATTGAAATTAAAAATAACAAAATTAAAATAGGATATTTCATAGGCAAAAAGGTGAAGTTGAAAATTATTGAAAAATGAAAAGGAAAAAGCAGACAACTTTTATCTTTGGCTCCTTATAAAAGGAGAAAAGATAAGTAGAGGCTTAATATAATAAGTAAAATATTAATTAATAAGAGTTCCAGAAAAAGAGACAGAGAGAAAGGGAGAAAATTACCAAAGATATAATTCAAGAAATTTTCTTCAAAACTGAAGGACATCAGTGTCTCTGCTAAGATTCCAAAATAGTAAATTAAAAGCAAAAGTAAAAAATGAAACAAAACACCCAAGACTCATTATTATGAAATTTCAGAGCAACAGAATAAAGAGAAAACCCTGAAGCGCCTATAGATTAAAAACAAAACAAAGCAAAACAACCAAACACACACACAGACACACATGCACACACACAATGGGGAGTGAGTTTTTTAATTGAACTGACTTCTCAGGAACAACAGAGAAAGCTGGAAAAACAATATAACAATACCTTTAAAAATCTGAATTAATGTTCTTCAACTTGGAATTCTTTATCAAGTCACATTAGTGAATAAAAGTGAGGATTTTTAAGAGACATATTAAAGTCTCAAAAGAGTGACCTCCATGCATCTTTTCTACAGAAGAACAAAGGAATCAAGAAAAAGATAATAAATCAGGAAACTGTGCATCTGGTACAAAAAGAGAAAAAAAGATTTCCCAGGTTGATGAGAAGGTAGCAAATTGCAGCTGTACACAGAGTAACTGGAATAGATTGGAGCAGAAGACAGAGAGCTTCCAGAGAGATGACTAGAAAATGTATTCATATTCTTGATGTGTGTGAGGCCATATCAGGAGTCTCCCCCACCCTCATTTCTCAATAAGAATGATTTAGTGATAAGGCATCACAAATAACTCAATCAAACAAACCCAACTAAGGCAATCATTAACTAAAAAAGTATGAAAAAGGAAATGTTATAGTTTGCTCTGTGGTTCAGCTGGAAACAATAATTACATATAACCAAAAATTGCTATGGGATTGTGGTGAGGAGCAAAATGATAGAATACTGTGTGTGTGTGTGTGTGTGTGTGTGTGTATGTGTGTGTGTGTGTGTGTGTTGGCATAAAAGAGTTAAATCCTCACTTGTTTTAATGGAGAACTGATATAATAGGCCTGAATTTAATCATAGTATTTAGAAAAATGGAGGCAATGTCAAAGAAATCAGCTAAAAAGCAGCTGAAAAGAGTTGCCACTCAGAAGTAGGACTCAGAGGATGGAAAGACCTGAGAAGAGTCCTGTGATTCATAGTAAGTACTGTGGTGCTATTTTACTTTTTATATTACGTATGAATGTTGAGTTGATAAAAACAGACCCTGTAACACTGTACTATGCTTTGGGCACTCTTTTCGATAACTTTGAATGAATTCTTGCTTTTAATTCTCAGATCATTACTGTATGAGGAAGGTGCCTTATTTTCCTCATGAAAAGTTATAAGGTAGGTTTTATAAAACTTTGGACAGAGAGAGGTTAAGAAAACTGCTCAGGGTTACATAGCTTGTGGATGCCATACAATGGGCTCTGAACTTGAGAAGCCTGTGCTTTCAATCACTACAGTATTCCTCCTCTCAGACCATATATATATAAATATGTATACACACACACACACACACACACACACACACACACACACATATATATATATATGTATACATTGGTTAGGTCAGTGGAAATTGTATACTTTAACATATCAATGTTTCATAAAAGCATGATTCTAGCACAAGCAATATAATGTATTTTCACTTTCAGCCACATTTGCTTTTAGAGCTAAAAAATGAAGATGATCACCCTGCTGCTGCAGAATATTTGCTCTAAGGAGAACATGAGGGGCAGGTCACCCACATCTGTCCTTCTCCTGATTTCCATGGAACAATGTAGCAAGGCGCCACAGCACAGAAGTGTTAGAGAGCAGGCACCTACTGCAAGCCTCCCTCCCTGGCGAGCCTCTCTAGTGCCCTGGGTCAGTTCTCTTTACGACGAGCCCTGATGTTGAGATTGAATTTTTCAGGCTTAAAGCTTCAATAATTACCCATATAAACTTTTGAACCCCTGGGCCCTGAGCAGGTCCAGACTCCCCCCTGTGTTTGGTGTCTTCCATTCTGTATTCTCAACGTGATGGAAATTTAAACAGCAAGAACTGCGTTGTAGACATTAGATTATAAAACTTTATATTCTGGTGACTTTGACTTTATAAAAATTGGTTTTCATGCTCCTTTTCGGATTTGGCAGCAGACTAGGAAGGGCTGGACTCTTGTTGCTGAGGAGGCCTCTTGACTTCTCAACCACAAAGTCATGTCAACTGAAATCTTAGAAGTGGCCACAGCAGTCTGGTTTTGATACCTGCCAACATTTTCCTCAAGCAAGCCCTTAACTACTTTCATAATTCACTTCTAAAACTATCCAGTCCTTGTAAGTCAATGAGACTAAACAGTGTCAGCTGCTGGCTTAGAGTCATTTCTCTGATGACTGTATTAATATTTCTTTGTTCTCACCTCCTTCCCCTTGCATGACTGGAGCTATTAGTTCCACCCCAAATTTTAGTCTAAGGTGAGCTATAGATGGATGACACAAAAGACAGATGTTTCTGAATCCATATTCACAAGCTCTAGACCATCTCAAACACCCAAGGAGAGAGTTATTCTTCTCACTGACTTACATTCAGAATTTGGGTTCATTTGAAGGTATGAGATACAGACAAGCTGCCTGCCCATGGATAACAGAATATTCAGGCTTCCTATTCGCTCCTGTATTTCTGTTTCTGTTTATTGTCCCATTTTTCTTTCCTTCTCCTGAGAAGAAGAGTACAAAACTGTGATACTTCTGTTGCGTTAGGCTTTCTCTTTTTTAGAGAGATCAGTTATGAGCTTGTCTTTTAGGTTTGTATGTTAAATTGCTTACTTTTAATCAGGATCTTGGCTTCATTCAACAAATTGAACTACAGCATTAAATTGGTAACTCCATTAACATTTAAGGATTGTATTTTCCCAAAAACAAGAATCTAATGCAAAAATACTTCTACATACTCCTCAAGATTGTTTGTTTTATTAAAACCTTTTTCCTCCGAAGCAAAATTTCTAGATCTTAATAATGACCTTCATTAGATGTTTTCAATCTCTAAATATTCTTTTCATCATATTGACATGGCTGTGAAAGAAAACACTTCTGAGTAGGGCTTTTGGGCTTTCTCTTGTTTTGGGATTCAACTGAGTCTTGTCTGGGTGAGATTTAGTAGAAAACAAAGTTTTGGGTTAGTCACTGTTCATCTTGGTCTCCCAACTCTCCCTGGGGGCTTATAAAATTGGGAACACCAGAAACAGAGCTACAAGAAGCTGTGCGGAGAATGGGGTGATCTGTTGGCCAATGTCTTCAGTTATGTTTAAATTGAGATTCTCCACACTGGGTGATTCTTTCAGTAACATCCTGTTAAAAAATGAGATGGATGAAGGGAGTTCCTTAAGTTGTCCCCCACTGCAGGTTATTTTACATGTGGTTCCTGGTAAAGATAATAACCTATGTTACCAAGGGGTTGGTTTTCTCTTTCTTATTACTTCCTCTGCTTAGGAAAACTCACTTCTGCTTAGTGCAAGTGTATTCACTTAGACAGATGTTTGGGGAGAAATTTGTGGTTTTTTCAAAGATCCATCTCTTGACTTGTTACCGCTGAATGTTTTTATTGAATCTTCCCACTGACTTCTGTGCCCGATTGCTAGTTTTGCTGTTGGAAGCAGCCCTGGAGAGGACAGCCTGGCTGTAACACAGGATCAAAGCCTCTGCATTCCCTGTTAGGTAACAGGTCTTCACTATTGCACCCACTCCAACTCTTAGGACATTCTAACTCTCTAATGAAGCCTGGGAGGAGATCTGCCACCTGAACATATGGTCACATGACAGGGAGGACATCATCATATGGCATGTTTTAGGGACATCGTCAGACAGAGTGGGCTCCAACAAACTGTAGTGTTTACTTATAAGTGAGATCAGTTAAGAGAAGTAACCTCAGGTAGAGAAAGAAGTCATACAGGGCAACCTGACAGAGGGATTGTGGAAAGGGTTTAGGGCTGCCTCAGTTTCTCCTTTGTGAAGTTGTATTCATTCCTGTTTGTGCAGGTGAAACAATGGGGTGGGCCAGCTGATCTTGAAGCACAGGCATATTTCCTCTTCATCTCTCCTCCCTGGTGGTGAATCTGGGGGAAATAGATAAAGGGGAAGGAGGGAAGGGGTGGAAAAAAAATGCAACAAGGGCAGTGGAACTGGTCCCTGGCTACCTAAAACCCCTGGAAGAGGATGTGGCTCTGGTTTGGCTCCCTGATCGTCTCCTCTGGTTCCCTCTCTGCTCCTTCCCACTTGCTACCTCCCATCCATCCAACTGTATTGTCCTTGGGAGGAGTTAAGACCACCCTCCTTAACTTTACGCAGAAGGACCTCATGATTTGGCTGCTTCTCATCTGCAGCTTCATCAGCTCACTAGCCCTGCGTGCCAGCGACAGCCAGTGGGTCCCAGCCCTTCCTGCCTTGCTCTCTCTCCCCTAGACTCCTGGATACCCTTCCCTCTCCTTCTTCTCCCAGAACCCAGGGTCAGACCACTGCTTCAGCTTCACCCAGGGAAACTTGTAAACACCCAGGCCTCCCTTAGAGATTCTGATTCAAAAGATCTAGAGAGAGAGATGATACTGGAATGCATAGTTTAGAAGGCTCCCCTGGAAAATCTGAAGAGTAGAGGGATGTGGGAACCACATGACCACATCACTTCTCTGGCAAGCATCCCCGATCTGGTCCTCTGGCTGCAGGTTCCCCACCAGACTGAACTGCACTGGCCTTGGTTGTATGTCTTCTCCATAAATGTCCACTTCCTGAGGACAGGGACTCTGTCTGGGTTTAAAATAGTTTGCAAAATATTCTTTTGATTGAATTGAATTGAAATTTTTTTCCTTTCCACTCTTGCTAAAACAAAAACAAACTTCTTTGGCTAGTTTTTGTTTGTTTTTAAGGAAACAGATTTTAGAACAAACAAGATGCTAGGAAAATTACAAAATTGAAAAAGAATTTCTTACAAAGGTGGATAATATTGGTCCTTGGTTGCCATTTAAGTGTGAATGACTCCAGACCCACACTTGCTTTACTTTTTATTTGGTCAATATTTGCTCCTTTGAAATCCCTGCTTCTCATTTTATCAGTGTTTTATGCTATGATGTGGAAGGCTTTATTAAGTTTTCTCAGGAAGAAGACCTGCACATGCTGGGTGTGTTTCTCTGTCTTTTCCAAACATCTCCTTTCTCTCTCTCTCTCTCTCTCTCTCTCTCTCTCTCTCACACACACACACACACACACACACACACACCTCTCTGACAGATTTTTTCCAGGATTGAGAAACAAAAAGTGATCATTGTAGGTGTTCTCAAGTCTGCAAGATTCCATAAGCTTTTTTTGATCCCCGGCTGTCCTGTTTTCAGCACACCCTTACTTCTAGAAGCCTCCTGAGGTGAATTCATCGTATGGATGCTGACAGAACCAATGCCTGATACCGACTCTTGCTTCTCAGCAAATTCAGAAGACACAGTCTCAGGCGATGAGCTGTTATTTCTGTTGATGCAGATATTATTATCTGATTTAAACATTGAAGAGATGATTTTATTGTGTTTGTGTTCTGGAGGCTAAAAAAAAAAGAAAGGAAAAGCCAGCACCATTTTGGAAAGGAGAGCATCTAACAATGAAGCAGACTTTCCCAGAGAGCTGCGGAGCAGATGTTTTGTCTCTTCTACAGAGTGGGAGGGTGTGGGGCCTTCTGGGAGCTGTAGCCAGAGCACATTTCATAATCTTAAAAAGTCGAGGGGTTTGAGGAAAGTCCCTGAACATGGGGGGTCTGGCCGGGATACACTCATACTGTGCAGCAAAACAAAAGGGAATTTACCACACTTTTTGGCAATCATATTCCTGAATTTTTGCATCCAAACTCTCAGAATGTGAAAGATTGTTATCGCTATACATTAATAGAGTTTTTGAGATTGAGGATGAGAACCTTTTTTAACTTGGCTAAGATAGTTTTCCCGAGTAAATTTGTTACAGGAATTTCCATACAGATTGCCAGGCAGAAGAGAAGTCAGGCCACATGAGAAGTGAAGCCAACTTGGGAGGAAAAATCACTAACCATGGTAGATGGAGAAGAATGAGAATTCCTTCCTGAAAATTTTTAAAAATTGAAATACGATTGATATACAGCATTATATTGGTTTCAGATGTACAAGAATGAAAACACTTTTTTGCTTTAGTTATTGTGACGTGATTCTGAAAGAAGTAAGGTTTCCAGAGTCTCTTGAAGAACCTTTTCAGGCGCATTCCTACCTGGGCACCCTTCCCATCTCCTGCCTCCTCGCCTCCTCTTCTGAAAGATGGGCACATGTCATTTGTAAAGACTCCAGAGCTAAGTCCAATACCTCTCCTCACCCCACTCAGGCACCCTCTTTCTCAATTTTAGAGCCAGTGCTGTGAGATACAAACTCTCAAAAGAAATACAGCATCTTATGGCTCTTTTAGAAGGACAACTTGGTTTGTTTGGACGTAGTCCTGTGGCCACCCCCTGATATTGTTCCATGACCTTAGCCCCGTTTGGATAGATCAGCCTCTGAAGGTGGAGACTAGCATTCCATCTGTCCTCAGACACTTGCTTGGGAGTATCAGCTGCTCACTTTGTGTGCTGTATCCATGATTAAATTCTGTCTACATCATTTATAATGTTATTCTTTCCTGATCTCTCTTTCAATGGACTTGAAATAGCTGTACATCTGTAATCCTCTGAACCTGAAATAAATCTTCCAAGTTGCACAAGTTTTAGAGTTGGAAGGAACGTGAGAGATTGTCTCCCACAATTTTACAGGAATTCATTTTATAGTATCCTGATCAGTTGCTGCTTATATATTTTCAAAAATTAGGCACCCTGGATCTCATGTGGAGGTGCATTTTAGTTTTGGAGAGTGCACTGCTGAGCCAAATGAAATGCATTTTTCTTCGTAAGGTGTTCCACTTCTGGAAGTCTTAGTGGTAGGTGGCATGTCCTTCCTCCCTTGGTAAAGTCTCCTGAGTCCCAAATCAAGCAGCCTGTTAGCACAGGAATAGAACACATTCACTTTTAGCAATAACAGACATAACGCCCTCTGCTAAATTTGATTTTTCAGCAAATCCATGGCTCTCCTGATCATCGGCAGTCTTCTTGGTGCTGTTCACATTACAGCAGTGGCAGGTAACAGCATGACTTCTGCAGTCCTCAGCCAGGCCAAGGTAGAAACTCAAAGACGAGCTGTGTTGGAAATGATCGATCTCCCTCTGGGAAAGCCCACCTACAACCCTGATTTCTCACACACTTGGCATGACACCAGGTTGAACTATCAGTTCTGCAGAAAAACAACTGCCACCACCACATGACGGTTGGACATTTGTTATCACATAGAACAAATACCTGTTCCATGCATTTTTACACTATCGTCTTGTGATTTGGGCATTACTGGGGTACGGGTTTAGGGTTTTGTGAAGAGCATCACCACTTGCGGTCTAGGCATCTGCAGTCATTCTTGAGCTTCTGCTCCAGAAATGTGTGCACTTGCTAAGTACATTTTTACTGCTGAGATTAAACTTAGTTGCTTTTCTGTTTAAAATGTGAACCCCTCACTTTTCTAAAATCCTAGCCTTCTTAAAAACACTGGTTTCCTCACTCCTGTTTACAATTTTTTATCCCCTAATACACTGTGTTCTCTTTATGCCTTCCTGGCACTTAAAGATTTTGGAGACTGTCTATTGCAGTACTGTCCAGGAGCCCACGTGTCTGAGGTCAGTGAGCTTCTTGATAAAAAGACAACTTGCAGAGGCTCCTTTGTCTATATCCCAGCCTATGTGGCCTGAATTGAAGACCAAGCCAGAAGGACTTGTTTGTTCTTAAAGTGGTTCCCAAGTGTTCTGTGTGAATAAGCTACTCAGCACTTTTGGGTTGAATTATCTTCCTCAAAAAGAGATGTTGAAATCCCATCCCAATACCTGTGAATGTAATCGTGCATTTATGCATGTAATCAAGTTCAGATGAGGTCATACTGGTTATCCTGGATTATGACATGGGCCCTAATCTAACAACTGGTGTCCTTATAAGAAGAAGACACAGATACACATAGGAGGGAAGGCCATGTGGGCATGGAGGCAGAGATTGGTGTGGGGCAGATACAAGCCATATAGTAGATCCAGCTCCAGAATGTGGCTGATTGCAAGAAAGACCAAGGCATGATTTAGAGGGTTGGAACTTTCAGCCCCACCCCCAAATGGGGAGAAAATGAGGGCTGGTGATTAAGCCAATCACCAATGGCCAGTGATGTAATCTTACAGGCCTATATAGTAACACCCCCATGAATTTACCCAAAGAAAACAAAATCCCTAATTTAAAAAGATATATGCACCCCTATGTTTTTTGCCACATTATTTACAATAGCCAAGATATGGAAATAACCTAAGTGTCCATCAACAGAAGAATGTACAAAGAAGATGTGGTACAGATACAGAATAGAATATTATCCATAAAAAAGAATGAAGTCTTGCCTTTTGCAACAACATGGATGGACCTAGAGATATGCTAAGTGAAATAAGTCAGGCAGAGAAAGACTAACACCGTATGATTTCACTTGCATGTGGAATATGAAAAACAATACAAACAAACAAACAAACAGAAATAGATTCATCGACACAGAATGCACTGGTGGCTCTCATGGGGTGGAGGGATGGGTGAAGTAGGTGAGGGGAAAATTAGTGGGATTGTTTGATGTTTGGGTCTGGGTAGTGGTTAAAGTGTATGCACGTGCCAAAATTCATAGAGGTGTACACTAAGATTTGTGCATTTTATTGTACATACCTCAATTAAAAATTATAGAAGTAAATAAATAAATAAAAAGTAAAATGAAGTAAATCCCCCATGAAAAGCCATACAGGTTTGTGAACACATTGAGCTGGTGGGGGCATGATAGGCCTGCAAAGCTGTCCTCTGACATCTTGCCCTTCGCGTCTCTTCCTTGGGCTGTTCCTGAGTTGTATCCTTTGCAGATACACTGATAATAGTAAGTAAAGTGCCTTCCTGGGTTCTGTGAGCCTTTCTGGAAAATTCTCAACCCTGAAATGAGGGAGGCTTGGAAACCCTGGGCTTTATAGACACGTTGGACAGAAGTGTGGGTACCTGGCAACACAAGACTGGCTTCTGACGTGAGGGCAGTCTTACGGGACTGAGCCCTTCACCTGTCTGATGCACTCTGTGTTAACACTGTCAGAATTGAATTGAATTGTAGGATAACCAGATGGTGTCCAGAGAGCTGGAGAACTGGCTGGCATGACAGAAAAAAAAAATTGATGTCAGGAGTACTGTGAGTGAAAGCAAACCCAAATGGGGACACAGAGTGAGAAAGTGAGACAGGCCAGGGCGACTTGGAAGGGCCTCCCTGAGGAAGCAGCACCGAGGAAGGAGCGGGCCACGCATAGTTCCAGTGGAAGAGTGTGCCAGGCCGAGGGAGCTTCACATTGTGAAGGCCCTGGACTGGGAATGTGCTTGGTGTGAGCCAGCGGTGGAAGGAAGGCTGGGTGGATGGGATGAGAGGAGCTGGAATGGAGTGAGCAAATAGAGCTGAGAGTGCTGTGCCCCAGGACTCAGATTGCAAGAGCCTTGTCAGTAATGAGCCTGGATTTTTAGAAGTCTGGTGGGAAGCCTTTGATAAATGGTGTGTGTGTGTGTGTGTGTGTGTGTGTGTGTGTGTGTGTGTGTGTAAGATTCTGATCTGCCAAATGCAGAATTAAATGTTTGCATAATTTTTTTTCATTGCAGAGGTCAAGCTTTAAGATAAAAGAGTAAAGCTCTTCAAAGTGATTACACACATTTAAGATGCCTAACAGAGTGGCCATTCTTATGACTTTCCCCTAGAATCTCGTAAGAAGCCTGAGCCAGAGGGAAGGCTTCTTCCATATTCCTGACCTCTCCCATCCTAAGAGGAGAGCCCAGGGAGGGTCACTTGCCACCGACTCCTGTCCTGGCTAGGAGGAGAGTCTCAAAAATAACATAATTAAAAAGCCCTAAACGTTTGATATTTGTTGAGTATCTGCACCATGCTAGGCATGATGTTTGCTGCCAAGGGTACAGCAATGAAATCCTATGTGGCGCCTCCCTTAAGGAATGCACAGTCTGATAAGGGGGTAAGATGAGCCGCATGCAGCATGAACAGCACGTTAGAGGCGGATGTAGTGAGTATGTGGAAAGCATGAAGAGGAAGTGCCTGACCAGAGGGAGATGTCACTTTTTCTAAACACAAACATCTTTGGAACAACGTGGCCTGATCTAATCCATTTTAGAGACTGTCTCTGCAGGAAGGGCTTTGACATGAGATGAAAAGCTCAGCCATTTTGGTTGGAAGGAGAGGCCAGCTCTTGTATATCTGGTATTCTTTGCTGCCTTTGTTTTGGAAACAGGAAAAAAAAATCCCATCAATCTTTTGAACTTTGAGGTTGAATCTAAATATGATTTGCCTTTGCTGTGCAAATGATTATACTGCTCTGTAATCCTCAGCAGGTAGAATGGTGAAAAATGTAATCTATTCCCCCTTATCATGCAAATCCTATATTTGAGCATTTCTGTGCTACTCTGTTTTTTCCCCCTAAGTTCCTTTTCTTTCAGGACTGAGTGAGTAAGTTCTGGTATCATCATCAATGGATTTCTTTAAACTTTGGATTAATAAAGTTGGCAGAAAGCTGCATTTGGAGATTCTATCCTTATTATCTGTGTGTTGATGGACGGCGAGAATTCTACGCCAGCAGCTGACGTTGCTGACAGGGCTGCCCCGGCAGAGGGACACAGGGAGAAATCCAGGCAGCAGCACATGGGCTTGGAGATGGCCCACTTCCCCTTCCCTGAGCTGGTTTGCTGTTCGAGCTGCCCTGTAATGAGTGGAGAGATGGCACAGCCAAGGAAGACTGCGGGATGGAGAATGAATAACTGCTGCTCTCAACAGAAGTAATTCCTGGAAGTGGGGGCAGATGAGTAGTTAGGTGGAGAAATGGATGACTAAGTGTGTATTTCCCAAAATGGATAGGCTGCCCTATGTCATTATTAATGCCTGATGGGCTAGTTATCTTGTTTGAGTTTATGAGAGAGTGAGTTCAGGTAGGAGCTGGAGAAAGATCAAGAGCTGGTTTCAAAACCAAAAAGCAAGGACGTTTTAAAGTGATCTTTTCTCTTTGCAGAGGTGCACAGCCTGGATCTGACATAGAAAAGTGTTTTGCTAGTGTGGAACCCAGCAGGGAGGAGGCCATGCTGTCCCCAGCATGACAGATGCTTCCATGAGGGTTGTGCAGAGGAGAGCCACAGACAGCACACTGGTCTCTGGGACTCTGTTCCAAGATAGGCTCTGTAAACATGAGAATTTCTTAAAAGTCCATGAGATTTTTGAGGTTAACATATCAGCCACAGAGGCTAGGTTAAACTATGGAGACACCAGACCCCTACATCTCAGTAGTTAAAAAAAAACAGCAAGGTGTATTTCCTGTCTATGCCCTATCTATTTCCTATTTCTGCATCGCCCTGTCTCTAGGACCCACTGTGATAGAACAGCCACCACCAAAAAAATTGCTGGTCAATGGGGTAGAGGGAGAAAAGAGGATGGCAAGTTGCACACTGGCTTTTAAAGCTTCTCTCTGGAAGGGACACATGTCATTCCTATTCCATGTACTGGTCAGAGCAAATCACAGGGCCACGCCTGGCTAGGAGGGCAGGGAATTGCAATCCTACCATGTACTGGGAAGAAAATTCACAAAGATATGCTACAGAGCACTAATGACTTTGGCAGCTCTAAATAATGCACATGGATGAACTCTAAGAGCCAGTGGAGGAGATAACAAAACTCCAGATAGTCTTTTCGAATTTCTTGTGAGTGAGTGGTGTGTGTATGTATGTGCACACAAAATTGAAGAGCTAAGGCTGAATATAGACAACTCTAAGGCAAGAAAACTACCCTTCCCACCTCTGGCGCCAATAAATTGCTTTGCATCCAGATGCTTAACTACAAAAGAATTATTTAATTTATGTCCTAAGAGCCTCTGTCTGCTGGGTTGAAAACAAGCTGGGACAGGTTCTGGATGTGAAAAGATCTTTTCTGAGCCACAGAGAAGGAGTGAGAGGAACTGAACTGTGTTATTCAGGAGGTGGGAAGGCAGCTGTCCACTCAGGACACCAGCAGGAAGCATGGTGACTTGGAGAGCAACAGAAAGGCTTTTCTGCTAGGGAAGCAATTCCCACCTCTGGGTTTCTAATCTTGTGTAATGATTGTATTTGGCAGAGAAGGAATGGGGGAAAATGAGTATATTTTCTTCACTCCTCACCCAGAGGATAATTCTTAAGAAAGAAGTGATCATTTTTGATACATTTTCTTGATCTACCAGTCGTTTGCTTGATTATTGCTTTATTGAGCTTGCAAACTGTTCTTGAATTGGGATTTGACATCAGCTGCTGCCTCCCATGCAAGCAGGAAGAAATTGACAGTTTGTACATCCTTGGGTTAGCTTCACATTAATTAAAGCTTCACACGGCAATGTCTGCTTCCTTTTGTAATTCACATGGATTTTTGTGAATCATGCTGTTTTCAAAATAAGGCTAAATCCAAATGCCATACTTGCATCTAAATGTCCAGATCTAGGCCTATTCTTAATTTCTGGGTGCAGTGAAAGAGGGAACTGGTGGGCAGCGATGGTGGATATAATGAGATAGAAAAGTCATACAATTTAGCTTGTAAAATAACTTCAAGGGCTAAATAAACTTCCCTTTGCTAACTGAAGTTTCTGAAAGCCAAGTGTCTGAAATAACATTAACTAAAAGTTCTTCTGGGTTCTATAGCTAGTTCCTCAAATTTTAGATTTCACTTTCAGAATGTCAACATAAGCAGTTTATCTGGTGTAAAATCCAAGATTCATTACTTGTATGTAAGGATATGGGGAAAAATAAAGAAACAAACTAAAAAGAAAAAAAATTCTAAACAGTAGGCTGATAAAATCTTTTTAATCTGTCAATCAGATATTGTTTTGTCCAAAGAGCACAGCTATTGTATTTCGTTGTACCCAGACAATTCCTTTGTTAAAAATTGACTAGATTTGTGAAGTTTAGTTATATCAAGTTTTAATGATTGTTCATTAAACATGGTAGAATGAGATTAATGTCCATTTCAAATATACATGAACCCATACATATGATCCCCCATGAATTAGAAAAATGTTTCAGAGTTACTGGCTATAACCTAAGTTGTTCAGATTGATGAAAACTTTAAGAGAATTTTGTATAGTTACATTCACAAATTTGTCAGCCAATTTGTAATCTTTTTCTTGATAGCTAGACATGCTGTACTGTGTAAAAGTGCCCCCTAGGTACACCTTTGGTCACGTGGTGGTGAGGTGGGGGTGGGGGTGAAAATCTTTGTCATCCTACCACTGGGTCTCACTGTCCTTTAGTGAGTCTGTGCCTCTGGTCTGCGAGTCTCACACTTGCTTCCCAGTGTTCGACCCCTGACCCTGAAATGGTTCAAGATGGTGGCCAGGATGGTTATCTCCCTTCCTCCAGGTCAGTGAGGTTGATATTGATAAAACCCCAGAGGTGAGGAAAACTAATTTCTCTTGAGGGTGGGCCTCGGTGTAGCACAGAATGCTCTTTGCTTCCATGTGGGAAGCACATGGGGTCTTTTCTTTGGTCATCATTGTGAGAACCTGATGGAACTGCCAGAGGTAAACCCCACAACTGTGTGTGAGCCCCACTCTGCCTGGGCATCCCTGGAGCTTTTCATTCTCAGATTGGTCCCCCCTGAGCCGACAGTGCCTCAATCCAAGGGCAGTCAATTAGAGCTCGGGCTTTCCCACGCCCACACAGGCTTCCTGCGGGGTGGCTGCTGGGGGTCTTTGCTCCAGGAGGCTGTGGTTCTCCGGGTTCGCCCTTCTGTCTCTGTGATTACCGGACCAGTGGTTTGTCCCATGACCACTCATCTTTTATGCACCTAGGAAGAGTTGTTGATTTTTCAATTTGCTTGTCTTTTTACATGTTGTCAGAATGGAATAACAATTTCCAAACTTCTTTCACCTATTTTGCCCATCCCCCCACTCCCTCACTTATGCTTGTTTGTCTGTTTAGATTCCTTATATAAGTAAAATCATACAATACTTGTCTTTCTCTGCCTGGCTTATTTCACTTAGCATAATACACTCTAGGTCCATTCATGTTGTTGCAAATGGCGAGATCTCATTCTTTTCTACAGCTAAGTCATATTCCATTGTATATATGTACCATATCTTTTTTTTATCATTCATCTATTGATAGATATTTAGTTGTTTCCACATATTGGCTATTGTAAATAGTGCTGCCATAAACGAAGGAGTGATATCTATTGAGTCCATTTGGTCTAATGTGTCATTCAAAGCTGTTGTTTCTTAATTGATTTTCTGCCTGAATGAATTCTCTGTTGATGTAAGTGGGGTGTTAAAGTCCCTTACTTATTATATTACTGGTCAGTCTCTCTCTTTATGTCTGGTAATATTTGCTTTATATATTTGTGTTCCTCTGGTGGGTGTGTAGATATTTACAATTGTTATATCTTACTGCTGGTTTGAGCCCTTAGTCATTATGTAATGTCCTTTTTTGTCTCTTGTTATAGTCTTTGTTTTAAAGTCTGTTTTGTCAGATATAAGTAGTGCTACTGCAGCTGTTTTTTCATTTCTATTTGCATGGAATATCTTTTTTTTTGGGAGGGGTACATTTTTAATTTTTTACTTCCATCACTTGAGAACATGTGTACATACTCTACTTACATCTTTCTTAATACCCAAGAGTTTAAAACTCTCTCTTCCTTCTCTGTTCTCTCTCTTTGATCTCTTACTTTGTACTAGAGATAGTTGTACATCTGTATTTCCTCCCCACTAGATAATATACTATTTAAGGATGAAACCACATTTCTTAGAAAAAAATTTTTGATCTATTAGAAGCACTTATGAGAATGTGCTTTTAATAAACATGAAATGCAGAGAGACAAATCTAAGGACATAATGATTTGGGAATAAGAATCTTATTTACATTGACCTTAAGAGGGAAGAGAGGCATTTTGAAGTGCTTTCTTTTCTGATGAATCTTTGAAAGCCAATTTTTGTTAAATGAGTTTACATCTAAATTTTTGTTCTGTTGACAGTTAACTCAAGGGTCTTTTATCTGTGCTTAATGTCACTAGCTATATCCTGCCATCGATCTAAGGGAAAAAGTCCTTATTGAAATCAATGGGGAGTTCTATGTAAAAATCAATGGCAGGATATGGCTTGTAAGAATAGCAGTTACTATAAGCTTTTGGCTGTGAGGCCACCATAAATGGTACTCAGGGTAACCCTTTCAAAAACAACAATGGAAACAATGCTATTTTTTAGAAGGGGGAGAAAATGGCAGGAAGGAAACAGTATGTTTGTACAGAGTAATCTACATGTTCCCACAGCTTAGCAGCAGCTTTGCATTGTCTTTTCAAGATTCTCTAAGAAAAACTGATGTAAAAAGGCAAATGCTTTAAAAAAGCCTCTATTCCTTGAATGGAAAGTAAGTGCATGTTACCATACATAACAGCACCATCAGCTCACTGGAGTGGGGCCAGTCCCTCCCTCTTCATTCACATACTTGCTTCTGGCTCACATTTACACACTCTGTTTGCAGAGGCAACACTGGGACACCAGGGCTGAGAAGAGGCCAGAATAGAACCTGTGAGGACCCTCACTCTCAATCTAAGGCCTGTGTTTTCCAAGCAGTAAATATTTCTGAAAAATAAATTCTAGAACAGTTTGAGAAAAAAATGTGGACCAGATAGAGTGAAATATTGCAAATTTGCCATTTTTGTCTGGTTATTTGGTAGAAATTCCTCCCTGAATGTGTATGAAGTATCTCTTGCATGTAAGGAGCCTGTCCACGATTAGACGTGAGCCTCACCCACTGAGGACCTATTCATATCATGATCTCATAGTACTTTTGGAGATAAAGGAGATGCAGGGTGACTGGACTAGGTTACATTATGTCACTCTCAGAGGGAGACAGTTAAGCACACCCCTCATGTCACCACCCAGTGTTTTGGGGGAAGAATCGTCTTGATGTACCTTTGGGGCACTAGTCCCCTGTCCTAGCACACTTTTTCCAGATCAGATAGGTATCTTTTGACCTCCAGTTATCATGCAGTGTCTCAACTCTCCTTTCACACCTACTGTGAAATAATAGTCTACTGTGTCAGGGAAAAGAGAATTTCCTCTTGTCCTTAGGTAACATATCCCTTTCTGGGGTGTAAGGCCTAAAATTAAGGCCCAATGATATGTGTATCTTGTCATCTGGGGAAACCTGGAGGGCCTCTCCTCTGTTCCTGCGGATGAGGGCCCCTGGCCAAACCGATTTCCTTATCCTGGGGTCATGCTGTTCGCTCCTTTCCCTGAAGAGCAAGTTTCAGTTTCTGACACCTGAGGAAGATTCAAACAAGCCACTCATGCAGGGACGGGTCCCTTCACAGGAACTGGGGGTCCTTACACAAGGCCTGGGGGTCATTTCATCCTCTTGATACATCATGCCTGGCCTCCCACAGCCTGCTTGTTGTTGGCTGCGTTTCCAAGAGCAACGCTGTGTGTGCCTGTGGGGTATGCAGGTTCCCCTCCTCTGGGCGGTAAGCACACATGACTAATAAACTGCTCTCCATCTGTATCGTGTTTGGTTGTCCTCATAACCTAGGCAGGAATCCCTCCACAGTCAATGGTGTGAAGAGAAGACAATGAAAATAATTCTCTAAAAAGTAGCTTGAATTTAGAAATGGTCCCTTATACCCTTAGACATAATTATCTTAATTTTAATGTAAAGACTAGAGCATAATCACTTTAAAAGAATAGCCAGTATCACAGAAAGGAAACATGTTTTGAGGATCTCAAAGGGATAATGCAAAGGAATATCATTTGATATATATGTATGGTGTGTGAAGTGAAATGGCAGAAAGGCACTGGGATTAAGAGACTTACATAATGAAAGCAAAGGAAGGCTATGGTATGAGGTGAACAGGTTTTAAAAGGGAAGCAGGTAAAAGGAGATAAGTTGGAGAAACCATGTTTGCAGATGGAGAAGACAGAAGTTCAAGAATTCTGCCTGAGCAGAAGGAATTTTTCAGAAACCAGGATAATCTCTAGGATTTAGGGGAAATAAAGGCAATTGGTATCAGGAGGTAACATAGCTTAGTTGTTTTAAAACTGATTTTTTAAAAACAGAATTTATCATTCTAAAAACATGAAACCATGTTAATTTCTCTTGAAATGTAGTTTGTCTCCATCTCCCAATTCATATCTTCAAGTTAAGCTGTGTGGTCATCTTCAATGGTGAGTGTGTGACACAAAACCCTGCTACAGATACCAGGCAGAGATCGGGTAAATGTTGGCCCTCTATACTTCTTTTGTAAGAACAGAAGCTAAGAACCCAAACGGCTTGTCAGCAATGGACAGAAAGGAGGAAGGACCAAATCTCCTTCAGTTCATTTCGCTCTTTTCCTAATTCTATCTCACTCATTCACTCTGCAACAGTTTGAGCATTTGCTGTGTTCCCAGCACCGTAATAGACTCTGAGGTTGCAGAGAAGAGTTACCACAAAGGTTCCCCCACCTGACATGTGGGCAAGAAAACCAGGCTGAGGTTCTCCTGGGGACACAGGGACCAACATTTGCTCCCCCCAGGCAGACTTCATAATAAAGGGTCCAGACAAGAGCTCCCAGAAGAGTGGGTGCTTCGAGGGAGATTTTTCAGGCAAACATTAAAGAGATGGAATTGTTAGCACTTGGCGACCACAGGGACATGAGAATGAAGGCGAGAGGGGTCTAGGATAATTCAGATGAAAAACTTTAACAAAGACTAGAAATGTGAAAGAGCATGGTGTGTCTAAGGAATTGTGAATACAGCAGTCCCCCACTTGTCCACAGGGGATAACTTCTGAGACACCCCATGGATGCCTGAAACTACAGATAGTACAGAACCCAATGTATACTATGCTTTACCATATATATATATATATATATATATATATATGATATATGTATACACATACACACACACCTATGATACACACACACTTATGATAAAGTTTAATTATAAATTAGGTATAATAAGAGATTAACAAAAACAATAATAAAATAGAACAATTATAATAATATACTGTAATAACAGTTATGTGAATGTGATCTGTCTCTCTACAAAGCTTACTGTACTGTACTCACCCTTCTTGTGATGATGTGAGATGATAAAATGCCTGCCTGATGAGATGGAGTGAGATGAAAAATGTGGCATTCTGATGTAGCATTAGGCTGCTATTGACTTGCCAACAATATGTCAGGAGGAGGACCATCTACTTCTGTCCTATGGTTGACACTAGGTAGCAGACCACAGAAAGTGAAACTGTGAATATAGGGTGACTACTATAGTCCTGGGGTTTCTAGAGCTTAGCTTTTGGAAAAGGAAGTGGTGAGGAGGAAGGCTGAGTCAAATAATGAAAAGCTCTGAATGAAGGTAAATAGCTTGAAGCCTTGAAAATAAGCAAGAGCCCAGTGATGAAAAGACATAAATGCCAATCTAAAAGCAATGGGGAGTCACTGAAGTATGTTAAGGACAGAAGTTTCATGATCCAACTTCCATTACTTGTGTTACTCTTTTGGAGATGAAGGGGGCAGTTTTGAGAGGTATTCAAGAGAAATCTCTTGAAAGAGATTAACTCAAGCAGGGATTATAATTGATTCGATGGGAGATCGTGAAAGCAAAGATCTTGAAGGACTGGTTTTTGGCTTGGATTCCTGCAATGGAATGTTACTAATGCAGCCAGCACTTTGAGGAGGCAGGAGAGAGTGCCAGCCTGAAGTGGTACCCAGTGGGGGCACCCAAGAGAAGAGAGGGCATACCATTAAAAGTATATTTGCAGGATATAAGAAGTTTAGAGAGTTGTGTCTGGTGGCCTCTCTTTTCTGTCATGGAGGGGCTGAACCAAGCGCTGAGAGAGGGACAGGTGGGAATGTAGATGCTCTCAATGTGGAGGGCTCTGTCCCCTTGGTTTTGCTAACCTGATGCAGGATGGAGCCGGAGGAGGGACTCAGGCTGGTAGTGGTTTGGGGAGGGGCCACACTGACTTTCTCAGGAAGTCTCTCTTCACTGTGGCCCCCAGGCACCTGGCTTATTCCGCATTGGATTGCAATTGATGTTTTTCTTGTTTTTTTCTCCACTAGATGGTATGATGCCTGAAGGTGGGCACAGCAGTTTTTCATCTCTGGGTCCTCCCTTCCACTTTGCCCAGTATTCAAAAATGCCCTGAAGTTTTGCTGAATGATGGGTTATATTAACAGGGAGGAATTTAGACAGAAAGCAGGAAGATTAGGAGTTGGTTTAGCACTGAAGCTATTCTACGTAGTTATTAAAAGGTCTGGTTTTGATGATGGTAGTGGATTTCTGAAGGATAGTAAAGGTTAAATTCAAGTAACTGTGAGGCATACCTGTTGCCATTCACTCATCATTTCATGAGGCATTGAACTGGCTTGAGATGGAGAGGTAGGTTGAGGAGCAGATGATCACAGTCTTGATCAGGTAGAGTTGGTTCAGCATCTATTATTGAACATGTCAGATAATAATATACACTCAGTGTGTCAAAGCAAGTGGACATGCTTTAGCATCTGTGGGGAGAATTACATAATAAAGTGTGGTCCTTATTCTCAATTCACAGTCCCTGGGAGGAAGACGTTCTGTGCTGTGAATGGTAGGGACACTTACATTCTTGTCATCAAAACCCAGCACGGCAGTCATCAGATTATTTTCCCAATGGATTGGCCTCCTTTAGGAGTGTTCATACCCCAGGAGGGAGTGTATACCAGAGCACTGACCAGCAGGCCCATGATTTTAGCATGTTTATTTTATTCACAAGACAAATAATGGAAACCTGACAACAAGCTTTACTCCATCACAGATTCTTGGTGTTGGGGATAAGAAGCCAAGTGAAGAAATAATGAGGATTAAAGATTAGTAAGGCTCTTAAAACAGGGTCGGAGGGTGTGGTGACAATGAGAGAGGTCTTTGGGGCCAGTTGGGTGGGACTCTGACCCTCCTGCCACCTGAGCCGGTGTCTTCCCTTTTAGGGCAAACACACCAACAAGCCTTCCTCACAGCTGGAGGTGGAGACCAAACAAGGTCATCTGTGCCTGGCATGAGTGAGGAGCATTCAAGAACAGCAGCTACGAATGCGTGAGTCTGCATAGAGCCTGATGGAATCATGGTTAGGTAGCCAAAGTGCACAAAATCCAATTGGAGGGGAACTTATATATATTAGCCTGAGAAAACACATTCCTTGCAAAGTGCTGCTTACACCACAGAGTGGCATAAATACTTGTATACTTTGTAAATAACCCATCCTTAGTTTTTAATTTACTATTAATAAAATGATGACAATGAAGGTCTAATGACACTCAGTACTCAGTCCAAACTAGGGGGCAGGCCCTCGTTCAGTGTCATTGTGTTTCATGTATTTTGAACACCTGGCACATCATATTTGCACAGGAGATGGTAGCTGTCATTGTTGGGGCTGCTACTTAATATTTGATGATTTCTTTTTATGTCTGTATCATATGAGTGGTGTGAGGAAATGAAGCTTTGGTTCTGATATGCCATAAAATGTGTTCTTTCTTTTCTCACTTAAAGATCAGCTGAATTTTTAGAGGTGATAACCTCAGTCTTAGGAAGCCTGCTTTTGAAATTGTGTTGGTGTCAAACATGTGGAATAATGCAAATGGATTTGCAGATTAATTTTATTATAATGAAGAGTGTTCTCATCTGGTTAAAGTGATTGTTTCCATGCCTGTATTTTAAGATACAATTGCAGATTCCATTTTATGTCTAATATTGTGCTTGTTACTTTAGTTTACTACATAAATTAATGGTGTTACGTTTACATATGCCCATAAATCCTCCTCTTCAAGCACCGTGTTTGTACAGCTTGCGTTAGAGGTTTTTAGAGCAAATTATGACTTAAGGCTGTCTGATGATGTTGCCATCTTGAACCCTTTGGGAAAGGAGGTAGGGCACACATAAATAAATAAATACATGCTGTCAAACATCCAAATAAAAATGTGAAATATTCAATTTAAAAATGAGTATTTTATCTCTATGGTGCCAAAACATCCAGATTTTTGACTGTCTTTGAACATGGGTGGGTATTGAGAGTCAAACTGACAGTCTGAGCTGGCTTAGAATCTTTCTCTTTTATCTGGATTTGGAAAATGATTCTGAGCTGTGTCCTGCAAGCAGCAGCCTTGAATGTGGACGTTAGCCTGGTGGCTTTTCTGCCCAGTGACTTTTTTCTCTATTCCAGGTTCCCAGTAATTTCTCTCTCCAAGAAATTTGCTCTCTTGCTTACAAAAAAATGAGGGCTTCCTGGAGAGGCAGCGATTCTGACTTGTCTCTTGTCTCCTGTGGTGGTAAGCAAAGCCACTGGGGGGTTTTCACTCACAGTGGGTACAGGCAAATGTCACTTGCATTTCAATCTGAAATACTTAAACATGCATAGACAGATTCAGTATATTTGATTTCTTTAAGAATAAGAACAGTTTGGGTAATGGTTGTGAAATCAAAAGATGGCTTTATATGTTCAGGATGGTTATAATAATAAAAGCTACCATCTAGTGAGGGCTTTCTGGGGATTTGCTTTTTATATGCATTATTTCTTCACAGTATTTTTCTTATGAGATATTGACCACTAATGAATCCCAGTTTACAATGAAAAATCTGAGGCTCAGAGAGGTTAAATAATTTGTCCAAGATCACACAGCTAAAGAATGGTAGAGTCAAGGGTCTGTCTAATTGCAAGTCTGTTTTCTTTCCTACTTGTTATTACTGTGTTCTGATGGAACCTTGATGTGTTTGCAAATATGAGCTCTAGCTCTGTAGGAGGTTAATTCATATGTGGCAGTTTATAGAGTGTTTCTTTTATAACGTATGCTTCATTTTGCTTTTTAAAAAGTATCTCCTTTTCTTGCCAGGGTTTCCAATATTTTTCCTGAAGGATTACATCCCATAGGCTGAGAATCACCTCTGTCACCCCCAGTAAAGATTTGGTCAACCTTTGCTTTCTTCAGATTATGTTATCAAAACTACTTTCTCCCAATAAGAAAAAAAAGCTATTTTATAGCTTTTTGAAATTACCCATAATTCCCCATCCTCCATAGAATTCTGATAAATCTCTCTTGAACTAAAGACTTGGTCCCTGCCTACTCCACAATTTATGCTACTTGAGACATACTGGTTTTAAACTAATGTATGAAGCATGCTATTGATAATATAAGATAAAAAGTTTCTTCCCCCTCACCTGAGTCTTGCATAGAGAAAATTTTGATTCTGAACTCTAAAAGCCAGCCAACTAAATTTCAAAGTGATGAAGGGAGTGCAGATCAGTGAGTCTGCATCTAGCTAGAAAAGCTACAGAAAAGCAAAACATTTGTCCTTTTAATGGTGAATCCAGGACTACATGGAAGCATCTAGACCATGTCATTTGAGGGGCCAAAAAAAGCTTGTATAGGACAGAGTCTCTGCACACCTCTAGGGGGCAACACTCAATTTATGTTGTGCAGTACGTAATGTGTGCAACTATATAACAGCAGTCCTGTTTGTATGAACATTAGCTTCAGCTCAGGTCTCAGAATACTTGAGCTTCTGTTCTTTGGGATGAAAATACTGAGGGTGTTTGCTTTTATATACATGAGGTAAAAAGAATATATACATATTGGCTTCTGCCCCTGGCTCCTGGCACAGAGCCCCTAATACCCTTGTAATTTCCTAACTGCATCTTTTGTTCTCATATCTAGCCATTGACCCTGGTTCTTGACACCGATCTCCTTAATTCCTTGGAATTTCCTGGGTGATAGGAATGTCTTTTGTTCTGATGAGGTGACTCAGGGCAGGCTTATGGGTAGCTCCTAGATGGGGGTGGTCACCAGAAAGTCCAAACTGTGATTAGAAGCTTGGAATTTTCATCTTCACCCCTCATTCTCCAGAGAGGGGAGATTGGCAGGAAATGGAGTTAATAATTGATCATACCTGCGTGATCAAGCCTCCATAGAATCCCAATGGTAAGGGGTAGGAGGAGTTTCCAGGTTGGTGACACATCCACGTACTGGGAGGGCAACGCACCCTAACTCTGCAGGAACAGAAGATCCTGGGTTCAGGACCTTCCCAGACCTTGCCCTGTGCACCTGGCTGTTCATCTGTATTTTTTATCGTATCTCTTAATAAACTGATTAAATGTTAGTCTTTCCCCAAGTTGCTTACAGAGCCTAAGGTTGGGGGGGAACCCCTGATTTGTACCAAGCCAGTCAGAAGTTGTGAATGACCTACTACTTGTGATTGGCATCTGAAGTGGGGCTGAGCCCTTCACCTGTGGGGTTTGATGCTATCCCCAGGTAGATAGTGTCAGAATTGAGTTAAGTTGGACAACACCCGGCTGGTGTCTCAGAGTTGCTTTGCGTGTGTGGGGAAATACACTGTGTGGGAAGTGTTGTGTGGTGGTGGTGTGACAGTAAGAAATGACACACAGGAGGGAAAATGTTTTTTTTTCAATAGACAATTTAAATGTTCTCTTATAGGAATAATCTATTGATCTATTAACAGTTGTTATCCTAGAGCAAATTCCTGAGGAGCAGAAGTTGGAAATGAGTTAATTTTGCTTTTGAAGGAGGGAAAAGAGAGCTGAGAAGGGTAGACCTAGACCTGGTTCCATACTGAGGCATCTTGAGGAGACAGGAACAGCACAGGTCAAGCTAGGAGATGGGAGAATAAAAGGAGGAATAAAGACATATTTTAGATGATTAGAATCAAACTTCTTTCTTTTAGAATGTGGCCTGGGTCTAGTGAGTCGCCTCTTTCAAGTCTGGCTTGTTCTTTACCCTTTCTGAAAGACTGTCTCTCCTGAGAGGTCTTTTGATGAATGCTGAGATGGCTACAAGTTTCTTAAACTGGAAAGGAAAAGGCTCTTGAGCTTTAGAAGTATATGAGTTGGAAATTATTAAAATATTTCCAAGGTACATACTGTGTGACAGGTCCAGGAAATATAACCCAAATATTAGAGTCCTAATATAAGTGAGAGACTTGTGCATTAAGGTGTTTTTTTTTAATGTTTTATGTGTGGGATCTCAATAAAATCACTACAGTTCAGAGTAAAATGTAGCTTAAGTACACTGAATGTAGAACACTTCAAAAGTATAAATGGAATTATTATCCAAAGCAATTAATACTGATTGAAAGGTTCTTGCCAAAAGCTGACACATACAAAGACTCTACTAGCTGGTATCTAAACTAAAGAAATAGCAGGAGTCCAATATGCTGACTGATGAGAACAGAAACTACCTACTCCCACTCAGCCTACAATCTACATTAATTTGAGTTTAATATTGTATTGTATTCATTAGCATAACTTCACTGTTCCAGGAGACGCTTTTCCAGGCAAATTGTTCACTGTAAGAACAATTTACAGGGGCTACCAGCAATTCTGTAGAATGCATAGATTTAATATCAGGTTTGAACCCTTTGCCCCAAATTCCTCTTCTTGTCTCTTCCACGAATTCTAAACTACTCCATCATGATTTTTACTCAATCCTAATTGAGCACATCCCTTCACTGTCCCCTCATACTATAAAAGACCTATGTTAAACCTGAAGGAATCCAGAATATACCACCATAAAGAGCTTTTTCTCCTGAATTCTTACCTGTCTTAAAGCAGAGGCTCCTCATAAATCCCCTTTCTGGGAGTTTTGTAGTTAGGGAAGACTGACTTCTATCACTGGACAATAAGAGATGAGAAATTGGTACTGGTATAAGAAATCTCTTAAACAGTCACAAAACTATCTGATCTCTCACCTATTGTTCTAAAGCCCCACTTGTTTTTCCTAAAAGTTATTTTGCTCTTTCTTCCCCTCTTTTCCTCTATTAAGATGGTATATAAGCCCCCAATTCTGTCTTTTTGAGTCACAAGTATTTTTGTGAACTCCCACATACTCATGTGAATAAACACCTGTTTTTTTTCTTGCTAATCTATATTTTGTCACCTCCAAGACTGAACATAAAGGTGTAAAGGAAAAAGGTTTTCCTCTTCAACAAACCAAACTAAAAAATATAAACAAATTCCAACCTTGTCATTCCCACTTCAGGATGCTACCAAAGCTCTGCGAAGGTGGTGATCTCTCTGTACAGCAATGAACTCAGCTTTGTCTTATCAACATGGTGTTGATGACAGCTTTGTCTCTGCATTTCAGTAAGTGGTGAGCAACCTCTTCTTGCATAATAGAAAGACTTCTACTCAGTTGGAATATTACTATTCCACTGGAAGTCCCAGAAAAATTCCTTTTTGTCAAGAGATAAGTCCTGACAAATATTTGAAACAGATTTGTTCCAGAAATAAAAAAGGTTAATCTGTGATATGTGAAAACTGTTGGAAGCTGAGTGTATTGGGAAAAAGGCATAGTATTTTTCATTAGATCCCAAACAGAGATGGAGTACTGTGCTTTGATTTGCAAGGCATTAATGTCCCATGAGATACTGATTCTGCTATTAAACAATTAATTTGAAGACTGAGTGTAGCTCATTCCTCACAAACTCAGATCACAACATGGTGCCTGAACTGAATTCGTAAAACACTTGTGGCTATAGCAGAGTTCATTAAATAGTTCTCCAGAACTCAACCAGTCACTTCATTGGCTCCCCTGAATGCTAATACAGTGGCTGTTAACTGTGGCAGCTTGTGCATAATAAGGGGGTCCTGCCCCTGCCCTCTTCTAAGGGGCTCTCAAGTGCTCAGCAAAAGTTTAAGAGCAAGCCTTTAGGAGCAGATGTGCATCTTGGTTCCCTAGAAACTAGTCACAAAGCAGTACAATCTTTAATTCTGTGACAATAATCTCTAGAACATTTTTCTGCCTTTCAGATTGAATTAAAATGAGCCCAGGTTCTGTTCTCCCTGTAAAAATAAGACTGTTATTTCAATGCACAGCCAAGAAGATTAAACTTGTTCCAGAGGCATTGATTCATGTTTCTGGGAAAGGACAATTAAAATTATTATTATTTTTCTATTGTAATGAACATTGGTGACCTAGAAGAAAACAGAGACTGATTTTTCAACTCTGAGGGCTCTTACAAAGGATGAATACAGAAAAAATGTCAAGGACGTGGTTGCTGATATTCTTAAATTTAACAGGAATAATATACAGCAAGTAAAAAAAAATAATCACAATACTTCAACTAATTAATAGGAAAAATATGAAGAATTAATATTAGGCTTTGGAATGGCGTGATTACAGTAATATTTGGAAGAATCAAGCCGATGCTGCTAGGCATGCTAAAATTATTTTACAAAAATTATTTAAAAATCTTCCAAGTATTTTAAATGGCATAAGTTTTATCAACTTCATTTGCAGATATAATAAAGCCAATACAAACAATGTTAAGTGCTGTCATGTGGCAAGAAATGATATAATACAGATAAGGAAAATGAAATTATGGCCTTGTAAGATTCCGTTTCAGGTACCTTAGAGGATTGGCACTAGGACTGGTTATTAGACCCAAGAAAGGATGAAATTGCTCTTAAGGGTTTGTACTGCATGGAAACTGAAATGACATCAGGCTTCAATAATTCAGTTATGGGGAAGGCTGAGGGTGATGGGTTTGTTTCCAATGGAGCACAAGAGAGATCTGGTTGGTGTTTTAATTGCTGTTTTAAAATAATGAAAACTAAAAAAATTTCAAGCAGAGCCTCTTCATATTTGTCTAAAAAGCAAAGTCAAATGTAAGTATTTGACAGTTGACACAAAGGATGCTTTGTTTGGGAAAATATCAGAAGGCAGGCTGTGAGGAGCCAGAATAATAGCAAGGAGCCTCAAGAAAAAGAAAAAGCATGAGAAATAAATAGACAGAAATGAGCAGGGACCAGACAGCTCCAAGGTGTGCCCGACACAGGGGTTTTTTCTTCTCCCAGGACATTAGAGTTTCTAATGAGGAGAATGACTCCATCTTGTTCGTATCACAGCCAGTTAAGAACGTGACTTTCAGGGGGAGTGCGCAATGACAGGAAATCTTTGGCAAATGAGTCTAACAGGCAGTCAGTTTGACTCCTTCTGAAATCCCCAAGATCCACAATAAGGACTGTTTCTGAGCAGGAAAACCCGAGGCTCTCATATGCAGTGTTAACATTAATGCTGCCTCCCTGCACCAACTCCCAGTTATTTTAGTAATGGATAAAAAGAGAGCAAGTCTTGAAGGCATGTTTCCCAAAGCCATATTGTTGGAAGGTTTAGGCATTGTTTCCCCAATTAAACACATCTGGACTGATTTGATTTTAGATTGAATTTGACTAAATTGTTTAAATGTCAAGTAGATACAGCTTCACTATATCCTTGGAAACATGGTGTCTTCTCAGCTGTGGCTCTACCCTCTGTCTGTGAATAAAAGGAGTGTTGGGGTGGGGATAAGGGGAGCCCATTCTGATCAATAGCTGCTCCTTGAGATGCCATGTGTTTGGTTCCTTATAGAGCCATAATGCCTATTTTCAAGAAGTTTATAACAGCGTAAAATAAGTATAACTTAATTTTCCAGGGGGTCTCTTGCCAGGTAAAGGGTTGGATTGCTCTTTTCAGGAATATACCAGCAAGATACGTCACCTCTTCAATGGAAAGTATAAATAGACAGTTTATTCCCTAAAATTCCTTGAATCCTTGGTCTTAAAATCCTCACGCCACACTTTTCATAAAGCCTGGACTGTTGAATTGTGATTGACTCAGTTCTAATCAAGGCCCAGTTTTGAAAATCCCACCTTTAAGCCAAACGTCAAATTCTCATTAAGATCCAACCTTGCCCATTTCCTTCGAAAACGCTCTTGGAGCTCTTCAGCCGTGGCGCTTCCCCTCACCGCGCGGAAAGCAATGCACTCAGCTCTGTCTCATCAGGAAGTTATGCTGGCGAAAAGGCATGTGCCCACAAATAGTAACAGGTAAGGGTTGGAGCTGGAATTCAACACAAGCTTTATCTGACTTTAATGTCTGTTCTCTTAACAGCTACATACTGTGCTTCACCTGAGTGGTATTGGTTACTAAGGCTACCGGGAGAGATTTGAACAACCGAAAAAAAATTTTGTGACCAAAAAATAAGGCAAACGCAAAACCGCCAGAGTCAACCCAACACCTGAAAGTTATTCCACCCAGGCAATTTTCTGTTGCATTAGACACAAGTCGATGTGATTATGTAACAGAAAATTGTGCAAAATGACTGTAATTGTACCATCTGACAAGTAAACTACATGAGAGAATAGAGAATGCCTTTTAAATGGATACCTTGTAAGGGAGTACAGGGAGGAGCTAGATACATATAGGTCTCACTTCTCTCTTTTTGCTGAAAAATACCCTTTCTTAACATTCTCCTTCCAGCTATTCATTTTAAAGGGCGTCATTGTTTTTTCTGTTTGTATCCTGTTGGCTGTCTAGTTCAATTACAGAGTAAATTAAGTTGGATACCACGATATGTATCATGCTACTCACAGTAGTGCAAGTGTACTTAGATTTGTAAGACATTTCTATTGTAACTCCAAGTTTCACTTCACTGGAGCTTTCCAAAAACATTATCCTTTGGGGTTAAAATTTTCCTTGCTTCTTTTGAGGCCAAATTTTTTTCTTTTTGGAATGTACGTAAAAAATTGCCTGCAGCTGCATCTGAGTTACTGGTAATCAAAAGGGCTATTCTCATTGTAAAAGTCTTTATCTTATAATGTCTGCAAAACTCAACGAATAAAAATTACCAGTAACAGATAAAGATACCTCAAGACAAATGCTGGGCATAAAAGCAACAGGGCATAAATCTGCAAAGAAGTAAAAAGTCAACCTTTTCAAACAATATTGCTTCTCTCTCACTTACCAACTTTACATTTCCCTGTATGGCCCCGGAAGATGACTGGTTAGCCAGAGATGGGTAAGATTCCTCAAGGGAGGAACAACCTAAGACAGGCACAGTCGCAGGGGGGCCATCAGGTGAGAAATTGGGGATCAACAGAGGTGAGGCTTAAAACCTCATCCCCCCTGTTTTGAGAGAAATCTTCTGCATTCGTGGATGTTTTGTTGCCCTTGTCTAGCTTGGATTAATACTTAGTCTATAGGCACACATTTGATCATCTACATTTGCCCTCTTACAGCACTAAACTATGTTTTCTTCCTTTATCTTGCATCTACCTACCACTTCAGCATTTTATTAAAAATAAAAATAATAATAATAATAAGGGAGAAATGTGGGATTCACACATAAATCAAGTATAAAAATCAAACAAATATTCATATTTGACCTGATTGTTTATAGTTCATGATGCGTGATCAAAACCGAAAGTTTCTGTGATGACTGCCCTTGCACTGTTCACGATGTAAGAACTTATTCACTATGTAAGAATTTGTTCACCATGTAAGAACTTGTTTGTTATGTTTCAGAAGATTGGAGACTATTGAGAATTAGGCTTGGGGTTGATTAATGATTGTGCATCGAGTCCCCTATACAGAATTTTATTGTTGTTAACAACCATTTGATCAATAAATATGAGAGATGCCCTCTCAAAAAAAAAAAAATTACCCTAACAGAGACCTTCTGACACTTCAAGTTATGTAAAAGGCAAATTTATTACTCATTCTGGATTATTCTGGTTTCCCAGTGAAAAAAACCAAAACAAACTGACTTCATTAAATAATAAGCAAATAACTAATTCAGTAAATTCAAGTACCACCTGTGTAAAGAAGGCAACATTCTTCACTTAACTGGCAAATACTATGTGCTGACTTTGGACCAAATGCTATGCATTCCTTACATTTAATCTCTCCAAGCTCTGGTGAACTAGATAATGTTTTGCAGATGAAAATATTGAAGCATAAACTGACACACATTCAAAAAACAGAGAGATAAAATTAATGTTTTTGTATATTAAGGTAAACTAATTAATTTATTCATTTAATAAACATTTATCAAGCACCTACTATATGCTCTTGGGGCCACAAAGGTGAGGAAGACAGATTGGTTTTTCTCTCACCGACCTTAGAAATATTTCAACTGCAGGGGGCCAAGTATCTGTGAACTGAGAAATGTATAATGTATCTAAATCTGTGCTTGGTTCTGTGAAAGATACAGTTTTATTGGGGCAGGTCAGGTGCCAAGGCCAGAAACAGCTGACAGAGAATGTAGTTATAATCTGCACATAGATTGAGCTTCCAATCATCTTGAAATAGCAGTATTGGAAAGACATGACCATAAGGCTGTGGCCAACCTGGGCATCACGATGTTCATGTTAGAGCTAGAAACGATTGAGGCAGATAACCTAGTTTTGTTATTTTCCAACTGCCCTTCCAGGAATCCCACACGATGGGGGAGGAACGTGCATGGGGGAAAAGAAAGCAGGGACAAAATGGAAGAAGGGCCTGTTTTCCATTTCAATAAAAATAATTCTATTATGTTTTATATATTAATTTCTAGTATAATTGAAAGAAAAGACTCTTCAGAAAAGATAAAAAGGATGCTATTTCAAAATCATTCTGGTCTAAATGCCTCCTGTGCACACCCGTATATCTACGATGTCATTTCTTTCTGTTTTGGGTTGAATACAAAAATAGGAATAATTAGATTAGTGAATGGTCAAGACAAGAATTTCAGATGTGATCATAATTAATGCAAATTATTATCCTACAGCTCTTACTCAAGAATTAATTTCGATATGCAAGAAGGCAAGAGGGTCACACAGTTCAAGAACCATGGGATTTATTCACTTCATTCACAAGGAATTTCAAATTAGAGATGGGATGTAAGATAGAACTTCATTTAGGGAAGTCCTTGGAAGAAAGCAACTCCTCCCTACAGAGGAAGGCTGCCCACACACTTGAATCACAGGACCCAGGACAATCATCTGTCTTGCTCAAAAGCATCAAAGGAAACCAAGCATATCACTTTCCTTCATTTTCCAGAGAAAATCATCCGCCATGTGAATTGAAGCCATTCTGTATCAGAAGCCCCTCCACTGTCAGATAAAAAGGTTTTCTCAAGCCCATGTATAGAATATCCAGGACCAAAGCACAATTTATCAAGTTTAGGAAAACACTTTAATCGCCTAAGCCCAGATGTTCAGGAGAAACCTCACTTTTCAAGAATCACTGACCCTTCTTGCAGCAGGGAGACTGTTACTTCCCATAGTAACTTGCAGCTTTGGAAGTGACCACTAACCCTTTATCAGGTTGCACACATCTAAACTCACATCCTGCTGGTTGTGGGTAATGTGCTCTCTGTCCAATCTGGACCCTCCAAGACAGTCAGAAATAGGAGATAAGCACCCCTGGGGGCAGGGACCAGGTCTTCATCCTTGTGTGTGTCCCCAGTGTCAGGTACTGAGTAGAAAATAAATATTCGTTGGATGAGTTAATGGACTCACAGAAGTATAAAGACCCAGCAAGTACCACCCACAAGATAGAGGTATTGGTAGAATAGTGAACAGAATACACACTCATGGCAGCAGAAGCTCATACAGTGCACTGAATGCAGGGACCTGGACAATGAGACAAAGCTCCTCTCCTGTCGGAAGTCTCTCATACTTTGTACTGTGGCTTTCCTGGTCATAGCCAGTCCAGGCCAGAGGAATGAAAGACTTCTGTAGAGCAGCAATTCCTTGTATTACCAAATTGATCCCAAACATGAAATAAATCCCCTATTTGGGGCCATTTGAGTAAACTCCCACTTTGATCTAGTGTGTGTTTATAAAGTTGTTTGATCCAAGCATATGATCTAGGTCATATATGGTTTAATAGACTATACTTGGATTTGGTAAAGCAATATGAAAAGCAGGCTGAGCAACACATCTAAGAAATGAGCCCCTCCAGTCAGCCGTTTGGGAAGGCTGCTCCTTCTCTAGGCAAATTTTCTTCCTTCCAGGCAGCAAGGAATGGCACAGGTTACAAGAAAAGCCACTGCCTATGGCTCTCAAACTGCCCTACCCTCTGCTTAGTGTGTTCCTGTGAAACCACGGCCACTAGGTCAGTGCCAGTCTCAGAGCTACAGTTCCAGTTCATGGGAATCCTTCAAACGGGAGTGGACCTAGGCCAGACACTCCTCATCCAGTTTACTTAGGAAACCTAATCAAAATTCTCTAGAGAACTGGAGTAAAAAGGCTTTTAAAGTCTCTGTTAATAAAATGGAATAAATAAAAATAATGTTGTTATCTGTTTCCATTGCACTAATCACCAGAAAACCTTTATTCCTCTAATATCAAAATGTTATCAAGACTTCCTCTTCTGCAGGGATGGACTCTTTAAACGTCATCAGGAATCATTCCAGCTCATTAAGACTGTAAACATGTTCCTAGAGCACATTTTTCAACAACATTACTCCGTAGAAATCATAGTTGATAGGACTCCTGAACGTGGTGGTCAGAATGCTCCTGTAGTTTTCGTGTGATATAGATGCCAACTCAGATGCCATCTCAGAGACCAACTCAGGAATCTTCTACTAATAATTAAAAACAGAGTATGTGCCACAAAACAGTGATTTTGCTTATACATGTTCTACATGAGAAAAATAATTTCTGTAATGAAATAAGTACCAATTTTCATGCATGGGCTCTGTCCAGAGAATTTTGATTCTATTTAGAGAAATGTTTGAAGTATGATGTGATCATAATACTCAAGAAGGTAAAATCTTATCTGAATGTCCTAAATGTAATTTATAGCCTTATGTTACACAAAAATAATGTAAAATAGGGTACTCTTAGAATGAAAATATTTTGAATAACTATTAGAAAATGGGATTTGAGGAACTGTGTCTAAATAATATATCAGCTAAGCCAAATTTTTCCTGAATTTTTGAATTTATTAAAGTAAATGACACCTATAAAATTCCATGGGAATGATTTACAAAAAATAGCCTACCTTTTAATGAACTTTGCAAATACTGTAACTGAAGATTATTTTAATAAGGCAGATCTCCAGAAAATTTTCAATTGCTGGTTTGATTTTTGCATTGAGCATTTTATGGTTTTTATATCTGTTTTTATTTTCAGTTGAAAATTGCTTTACTAAGAATGACTATGATTAATTGATCCTGTAAGTAAGAATGACCACATGATCATCTATATTCTGTCTCATCATTGTATTATATAAATATTCATTATTTCATTATAGGAATACCAAGAGTAATGCTGTATCATTTTGTCATGTATTTTTAAAAACTTATATTTGTTTGATTTCAGAAATGATCTTTTCTAAAAAGCTATTCTTTAAGCAGGTGTTCATTTAAGTGGGCTTCATTGTTTCTTTTTTGTGCATTCAATTAAACTGCCAAAGCAACAGACTCCAAAAATGTTTGGCCTCAACAGCCTCACTATTTAATTATACCTTTTAAACAGGTTAAATGCAGTTAACTCACATTTAACCAAAACAAATCTCTCAACAATAAACATTAACCCAAACTCTGAAAGTACCTACATCAGTTGCTACTGGAAATTAAAATTTTCCCAAAACACAAAGAAGTTATATGTAATATGAATAAAGAAACACTTCCCTTTATTTAGTGGGGGGCAACTATTTTTTAGTGATGCCTAATCATAGTCTTCTTTTCTGAATAATTTGCTGACATGGATACTTTCCTAAATTTATTTATTTATTTTTTTGAGAGGGCATCTCTCATATTTATTGATCAAATGGTTATTAACAACAATAAAATTCTGTATAGGGGACTCAATACACAATCATTAATCAACCCCAAGCCTAATTCTCAATAGTCTCCAATCTTCTGAAGCATAACGAACAAGTTCTTACATGGTGAACAAGTTCTTACATAGTGAATAAGTTCTTACATGGTGAACAGTACAAGGGCAGTCTGCACAGAAACTTTCGGTTTTGATCACGCATCATGAACTATAAACAATCAGGTCAAATATGAATATTTGTTTGATTTTTATACTTGATTTATGTGTGAATCCCACATTTCTCCCTTATTGTTATTATTATTATTTTTAATAAAATGCTGAAGTGGTAGGTAGATGCAAGATAAAGGTAGAAAACATAATTTAGTGCTGTAAGAGGGCAAATGCAGATGATCAGATGTGTGCCTATAGACTAAGTATTAATCCAAGCTAGACAAGGGCAACAAAACATCCACGAATGCAGAAGATTTCTCTCAAAACAGGGGGGGTGAGGTTCTAAGCCTCACCTCTGTTGATCCCCAATTTCTCACCTGATGGCCCCCCTGCGACTGTGCCTGTCTTAGGTTGTTCCTCCCTTGAGGAATCTTACCCATCTCTGGCTAACCAGTCATCTTCTGGGGCCATACAGGGAAATGTAAAGTTGGTAAGTGAGAGAGAAGAAATATTCTTTGAAATGGTTAGCTTTTTACTTCTTTGCAGATTTATGCCCTGTGGCTGCTATGCCCAGCATTTGTCTTGAGGTATCTTTACCACTTGGAAGAATTATGATACTTGGTAATTTCGGTATGAGGCACAAATTCTACTGAAGGGTTGTAATTAGGAAGGAAGAAGAAAAGCTATAGAAGTAGCAGATGGAAGGAAACATGGGAAGATTGATTATTTCTTTGACATATCTTCTTGTAGAGTAACATAAGCATGTATAGGTTTTAAACTACTAATTGAATTGTGTACACACATTGACATAATAGGAATACAGCAACATAACAAAAGCAGACCTACAATTACCAGCCATATCCAGTGAAACCAAGAAAACCAGTTAGGCACCCTAGGCATTTGTGAAAACTTATCAATGATATGATGGATATTGTCTAACTGAATTTGAATAGTTTGAGAAAAATCAGACAAATTAAAACAACACATTCCTGGGACATGTTCACATCCCATATGTTCTTTTAACAGTAGATAGTCTATAGTTGCATGATTTTGGAGCACTGCAACTTGCACTTCTCCTAATTCTTGGTTGAGTTCCAACAGTATAGATCCAGTCAAATTTGTTGTTTTACTGTATGCACAGGCCAGCTTAGATATCTCCTTCTTCATTCCAATGGCAAGTCCAGGAACCGGTGGGATGAATGCAGCTACAACTGCAACAGTGCCAGGATCTTTCTTGAAGTTTTTTGATGATCATCTTCTGGAATGACTCTTTCAGAGGATGTTGATGGAAGTGCTTCTTCATATCATATCTTAATTCATTTTCTGGGTAGCCAAATTAAGCTTTGATCTTCTGTATAAAAACAAACCCTTTGCCCACACTTTGATATGACCTTTATACCATTGTGAAGAACTTACTGGAGATCACCACACAGGAACTGCTTTTTTTTTTTAAGAGAAAGGAATATTATCAGAAAAATGTAGTTCCAAAGCTGATCATCTGACACCCTTTAAATGACCAAAATTAAGGATATGTAAAGCATGCATTAATCGTTGATTTGCAGTTAGTTTTATCCTATCAGGGAGTAATGCCACTTTTCTTTCTCTTTTCTTTTCTTGTTATCATTAATTTACAATTACATGAAGAATATTATGTTCACTAGGCTCTCCCCTATACCAGGTCCCCCCCACAGACCCCATTACAGTCACTGTCCATCAGCATAGCAAAATATTGTAGAATCACTACTTGTCTTCTCTGTGTTGTACAGCCCTCCCCTTTCTCCCACCCCCCCATTATGCATGCTAATCATAATACCCCCTTTCTTCTCCCCCCCTTTATCCCTCCATACCCACTCATCCTCCCCAGTCCATTTCCCTTTGGTAACTGTTAGTCCATTCTTGGGTTCTGTGATTCTGCTGCTGTTTTGTTCCTTCAGTTTTTCCTTTGTTCTTATACTCCACAGATGAGTGAAATCATTTGGTATTTCTCTTTCTCCACTTGGCTTATTTCACTGAGCATAATACCCTCTAGCTCCATCCATGTTGTTGCAAATGGTAGGATTTGTTTTCTTCTTATGGCTGAATAATATTCCGTTGTGTATATGTACCACCTCTTCTTTATCCATTCATCTACTGATGGACACTTAGGTTGCTTCCAATTCTTGGCTATTGTAAATAGTGCTGCGATAAACATAGGGGAGCATATGTCTTTTTCCAACTGGAGTGCTGCATTCTTAGGGTAAATTCCTAGGAGTGGAATTCCTGAGTCAAATGGTAAGTCTATTTTGAGCATTTTGAGGAACCTCCAGATTGCTTTCCACAATGGTTGAACTAATTTACATTCCCACCAGCAGTGTAGGAGGGTTCCCCTTTCTCCACAACCTTGCCAACATTTGTTGTTGTTTGTCTTTTGGATGGTAGCCATCCTTACTGGTGTGAGGTGATACCTCATTGTGGTTTTAATTTGCATTTCTCTGATAATTAGCGATGTGGAGCATCCTTTCATGTGTCTGTTCGCCATCTGAATTTCTTTTTTGGAGAACTGTCTGTTCAGTTCCTCTGCTCATTTTTTAATTGGATTATTTGTTTTTTGTTTGTTGAGGTGTGAGCTCATTATATATTTTGTATGTCAAGCCTTTATCGGATCTGTCATTTACAAATATATTCTCCCATACTGTAGGGTACCTTTTTGTTCTATTGATGGTGTCTTTTGCTGTACAGAAGCTTTTCAGCTTGATATAGTCCCACTTGTTCATTTTTGCTTTTGTTTTCCTTGCCTGGAGGAGATATGTTAAGAAGGGGTCACTCATGTTTATGTCTAAGAGATTTTTGCCTATGTTTTTTTTCTAAGAGTTTGATGGTCTCATGAGTTACATTCAGGTCATTGATCCATTTCAAATTTACTTTTGTGTATGGGGTTGGTCCAGTTTCATTCTCTTACATGTAGCTGTCAAGTTTTGCCAGCACCATCTGTTGAAGAGACAGTCATTTCCCCATTGTATGTCCATGGCTCCTTTATCAAATATTAATTGACCATATATGTTTGGGTTAATGTCTGGAGTCTCTAATCTGTTCCACTGGTCTGTGGCTCTGTTCTTGTGCCAGTACCAAATTGTCTTGATTTTGGTGGCTTTGTAGTAGAGCTTGAAGTTGGGGAGTGAGATCCCCCCCACTTTATTCTTCTTTCTCAGGATTGCTTTGGCTATTCGGGGTCTTTGGTGTTTCCATATGAATTTTTGAACTATTTGTTCCAGTTCATTGAAGAATGTTGCTGGTAATTTGATAGGGATTACATCAAATCTGTATATTGCTTTGGGTAGGATGGCCATTTTGACAATATTAATTCTTCCTAGCCACGAGCATGGGATGAGTTTCCATTTGTTAGTGTCCCCTTTAATTTCTCTTAAAGGTGACTTGTAGTTTTCAGGGTATAGGTCTTTCACTTCTTTGGTAAGGTTATTCCTAGGTATTTTATTCTTTTTGATGCAATTGTGAATGGAGTTGTTTTCCTGATTTCTCTTTCTATTGGTTCATTGTTAGTGTATAGGAAAGCCACAGATGTCTGAGTGTTAATTTTGTATCCTGCAACTTTGCTGTATTCTGATATCAGTTCTTGTAGTTTTGGAGTGGAGTCTTTAGGGTTTTTTATGTACAATATCATGTCATCTGCAAATAGTGTCAGTTTACGTTCTTCTTTACCAATCTGGATTCCTTGCATTTCTTTGTTTTGTCTGATTGCCGTGGCTAGGACCTCCAGTACTATGTTAAATAACAGTGGGGAGAGTGGGCATCCCTGTCTTGTTCCCGATCTCAGAGGAAAAGCTTTCAGCTTCTCACTGTTCAGTATGATGTTGGCTGTGTGTTTATCATATATGGTCTTTATTATGTTGAGGTACTTGCCCTCTATACCCATTTTGCTGAGAGTTTTTATCATGAATGGATGTTGAATTTTGTCAAATGCTTTTTCAGCATCTATGGAGATGATCATGTGGTTTTTGTCCTTTTCATTGATGTGGTGGATGATGTTGATGATTTTTGAATGTTGTTCCATCCTTGCATCCCTGGGATGAATCCCACTTAGTCATGGTGTATGATACTTTTGATATATTTTTAAATTTGGTTTGCTAATATTTTATTGAGTATTTTTGCATCTACATTCATCAGGGATATTTGTCTGTAATTTTCTTTTTTGGTGGGGTCTTTGCCTGGTTTTGGTATTAGGGTGATGTTGGCTTCATAGAATGAGTTCGGGAGTATTCCCTCCTCTTCTAGTTTTTGGAAAACTTTAAGGAGAATGGGTATTATGTCTTCTCTGTGTGTCTGATAAAATTCCGAGGTAAATCCGTCTGGCCCTGGGGTTTTGTTCTTGGGTAGTTTTTTGATTACCGTTTCAATTTCTTTGCTCGTAATTGGTTTGTTTAACTTTGTGTTTCTTCCTTGGTTAGTCTTGGAAGGTTGTATTTTTCCAGGAAGTTGTCCATTTCTTCTAGGTTTTCCAGCTTGTTAGCATATAGGTTTTCATAGTAGTCTTTAATAATTCTTTGTATTTCTGTGGAGTCTGTCATCATTTTTCCATTCTCATTTCTGATTCTGTTGATGTGTGCTGATTCTCTTTTTCTCTTAATAAGTTTGGCTAGAGGATTGTCTATTTTGTTTATTTTCTCAAAGAACCCGCTCTTGGTTTCATTGATTTTTGCTATTGTTTTTCTTCTCAATTTTGTTTATTTCTTCTCTGATCTTTATTATGTCCCTCCTTCTGCTGACTTTAGGCCTCATTTGTTCATCTTTTTCCAGTTTCGATAATTGTGATGTTAGACTATTCATTTGGGATTGTTCTTCCTTCTTCAAGTGTGCCTGGATCACTATATACTTTCCTCTTAAGAGTGCTTTCGCTGCGTCCCACAGAAGTTGGGGCTTTGTGTTGTTGTCATTTGTTTCCATATTTTCCTTGATCTCTATTTTAATTTGTTTGTTGATCCATTGATTATTTAGGAGCATATTGTTAAGCCTATATGTGTTTGTGAGCCTTTTTGTTTTCGTCGTAGAATTTATTTCTAGTTTTATACCTTTGTGGTCTGAAAAGTTGGTTGATAGAATTTCAATAATTTGGAATTTACTGAGGCTCTTTTTGTGAGCTAGTATGTGGTCTATTCTGGAGAATGTTCCATGTGCACTTGAGAAGGATGTATATCCTGTTGCTTTTGGATGTAGAGTTCTATAGATGTCTATTAGATCCATCTGTTCTAGTGTGTTGTTCAGTGCCTCTGTGTCCTTACTTATTTTCTGCCCTGTGGATCTATCCTTTGGGGTGAGTGGCGTGTTGAAGTCTCCTAAAATGAATGCACTGCATTCTATTTCCCCCTTTAGTTTTGTTAGTGTTTGTTTCACATATGCTCGTGCTCCTGTGTTGGGTGCATATATATTTAGAATGGTTATATCCTCTTGTTGGACTGAGCCCTTTATCATTATGTAGTGTCCTTCTTTATCTCTTGTTACTTTCTTTGTTTTGAAGTCTATTTTGTCTGATACTAGTACTGCAACCTCTGCTTTCTTCTCTCTGTTGTTTGCCTGAAATATGTTTTTCCATCCCTTGACTTTTAGTGTCTGCATGTCTTTGGGTTTGAGGTGAGTTTCTGTAAGCAGTATATAGATGGATCTTGTTTTTTTATCCATTCTATTACTCTGTGTCTTTTGATTGGTGTATTCAGTCCATTTACATTTAGGGTGACTATTGAAAGATTTGTACTTATTGCCATTGCAGGCTTTAAATTCGTGGTTACCAAAGGTTCAAGGTTAGCCTCTTTAGTATCTTACTGCCTAACTTAGCTTGCTTTTTGAGCTGTTATATACACTGTCTGGAGATTCTTTTCTTCTCTCCCTTCTTATTCCTCCTCCTCCATTCTTTATATGTTGGTTGTTTTATTCTGTGCTCTTTCGTGTTTCCTTTAACTGCTTTTAGTGGGTAGTTGATTTTATTTTTTGCCTTTAGTTAGTGTTTGGTTCATCTGCTTTCTTTGCTGTGATTTTATTTTCTCTGGTGACATCTGTTTAGTCTTAGAAGTGCCCCCGTCCAGAACAGTCCCACTAAAATACCCTGTAGAGGTGGTTTGTGGGAGGCAAATTCTCTTAACTTTTGCTTGTCTGGGAATTGTTTAATCCCTCCTTCTTATTTAAATGATAATTGTGCTGTATACAGTATCCTTGGTTCAAGGCCCTTCTGTTTCATTGCATTAAATAAATCATGTCATTCTCTTCTGGCCTGTAAGGTTTCTGTTGAGAAGTCTGATGATAGCCTGATGGGTTTTCCTTTATAGGTGACCTTTTTCTCTCTAGCTGCCTTTAAAACTCTTTCCTTGTCCTTGATCTTTGCCATTTTAATTATTATGTGTCTTGGTGTTGTCCTCCTTGGGTCCTTTCTGTTGGGAATTCTGTGTATTTCTGTGGTGTGTTCAATTATTTCCTCCCCCAGTTTGGGAAAGTTTTCAGCAATTATTTCTTCAAAGTCACTTTCTATCCCTTTTTCTCTCTCTTCTTCTTCTGGTACTCCTATAATACGGATATTGTTCCTTTTGGATTGTTTACACAGTTCTCTTAATATTGTTTCATTCCTGGAGATCCTTTTATCTGTCTCTGTGTCAGCTTCTATGCGTTCCTGTTCTCTGGTTTCTATTCCATCAATGGCCTCTTGCGTCTTATCCATTCTGCTTATAAATCCTTCCAGAGTTTGTTTCACTTCTGTAATCTTCTTCTGGACATCTGTGATCTCCCTCCGGGCATCTGTAATCTCCCTCTGGGTGTCTGTAATCTCCCTCCGGACTTCATCCCTTAGCTCTTGTATATTTCTCTGCATCTCCATGATTTTTATTTTGAATTATTTTTCAGGAAGACTGGTTAGGTCTGTCTCCTTCTCAGGTATTGGCTCTGTTATCTTGGTCTGCCTGAAATTTTGCCTTTTCATGGCGATAGAGATAGTTTGCAGAGCTGGCACAAGTGACAGCTTGAGGAACTTCCCTTCTTGTTGGTTTGTGGCCCTCCTCTCCTGGGAGAACAGCGACCTCTAGTGGCTTGTGTTGGGCAGCTGCACGCAGACAGGGCTTCTGATTCCTGCCCAGCTGCTATGGAGTTAATCTCCGCTGTTGCTGTGGGCATGGCCTGCCTCATGCATCTGCTCCAATATGGTGGAGCCGTGTTGGATGGGCACGGCCGGGAGGGTATTTATCTCTGTGAGGGGCCTCCGTGCTCCCTGCTGCCCAGGGGGTTAGAGTGCCCAGAGTTCCCCAGATTTCCTGCTGCTGGACTAAGTGTCCCAGGATGCTTCCATCTGGCGGTGGGGTCCCTGTCCCTTTAAGACTTCCAAAAAGCACTCGCTTTTCTCTGTCCCCAGGGTGCCAGCTGCAGGGATCCGTTCACAGGTCTTACTGTCCTGTTTCCCTAGTATCCATGACCCCACGCATGCACTGTGTCTGCGCTATGGTGCGGATAGCTGGGGCTGGCTATTTAGCAGTCCTGGGCTCCCTCTCCCTCCCCGCTGCAACTCCTCTCCTCCCACCGGGAGTTGGTGTGTGGGGCCAGGGCTTGTATCTTACCCCCTTTGCGAGGCGCTGGGTTCTCGCAGGTGTGGATGTGTTCTGGCTGTTGTCCTGTGTCTTCTGGTCTCTCTTCTAGGAAGAGTTGTCTTTGTTATATTTTCATCAATATATGTAGTTTTGGGAGGAGATTTCTGCTGCTCTACTCACGCCGCCATCTTGGCTCCACTTGAATCCCTAAATTTATTTTTAACGGACTTTAGAAAACATTCTTAATTTTGATCTTTGAGTCAAAATTACCTCAATACATAGCCTAACTACAGTGGATCTTGAACCATGTGACAATGATGTCTTTGCAATGTTCACAGTAAAATAAGAAGTTCAAAATGTTTGATTAATCCTTGCGAACTTTCCTAATTCATTTTCTCTCCTGCTTGTGCTCCCAGAGTCTGCAAATCCTTTGACTAATCCATTTATTAGACTTGCCTATAAATATGAAACTCAGGTCTCAGCAAGGTCTGATTATTCTAGAAGGGAATTGCATATTTCCCTGTTGACCAGCGTTGGTCTGATTGCACACTGGTAAGAGAACCAGAGGGCCTACTGCAACACCATTTGTCATGTTATGAAAATTCTCCTGCATCTCAGTGATGAACTTGAAGAACAAGAAAGCTGCTGCTGGTCATTTGGAGCCCAATGCCTGGCCCTGAGAGTCTGATTCAAGGATATTGAAATGAGAGAATGAGAACCAGGTCCTTTATGAATTGCAATGTCACAAAAGTTGCAAAATGAGTACATTGCATATGTGCTGAGAAAGAAATTACAGTATGCACTTTGTATGTGTCCAGTCTAGGAATCTGTAGTGTGTGAGGGAAAAAGACTGTGGAAGGAGCTGTTTGCTTTTCTGGAGGAAGTTTCAGGAATATCTCCATTGCTGCTGCTTCTTTTGCTTCTCATTGTTCAGGCAGGTGCCTGGCCCCTTCCTGCCAGGCAGCCTGGCATTTTGTCCTATATTTTATTGGGAAACACATTTTAATATCTGCAAATCATTTGTAACCAGGAGATCAGCATCAGGCTTTCATGCATCTTCTGCCATTCTTTAGCCCATGACAAATACATTGATCTACCATGACAAACTTCCAAAAAGGTTCTCCCTTTGGCGGTGGCTCACAAGCTCTGCTTGCAGAATGTGTTCTTGCTCCTCTCCACACTGGGTAGGGGGAAGAGTTCTTCATTTTGCTGTTCCACGTAACAGCATGGAAGTTGGGACCCAAACTGTTATTTTAACAGGAATAGGCACTACCAATTTGTCTAATTAGATAAATCATTTTTTAATGGTCTTCAGTTTGAGGTTTATTGTATTTTCACTTGTATCTTTCACTACTCTGTTTAAAAAAACATAAATATTTGTTTTGTTTTTCATTCTAAAAACTTACACAATTTTCTCTCTGGTGTGTGTCTCATCAACTTTGTGGTTTGGGACCAAAACTTACCAGGTTAGGTAAAATGGCAGAAAACGAGGTGCCTTGTTGGAAGAGCGAGTGTGCAATCTGCTCTCCCTATGTGGTCGGGCAACTTTCAGGAGGTGATATTCTCTCATGCATCTCTCATCAAACAACTTGTATCCAAATGCGACACTGCTTTCAATGTAGAGTGACAGGTTGCAGCAGATGAGAAAAAGGGAGATGGAAAATCAGCAAGAGAAAGACAACACTGATGGGTAAGTAATGATAGTTGAAACAAAGCAAAAAAGGCAAGAAAAGAACCATGAAGCTCATGAGGAGTAAAGGAAGAAGGTTCTAGTAGAGGGGATATGTCTTTTTATACAGGATCTTGAAGAAGTAAAGCATTAAGAGGTTAAAAAAAAAAAGTAAATTAGGGATAGAAAGAACTCTCAAATCAGAGATGAAAGATGGTCAAAATAAATCAATGGTTAATGTCTGGGATCATGAGAAAAGACTCATCAAACTGTGTGAGGAGAGGCCTAGAGCTGGGTGGATGGCAAGGCGTCCAGCTGAGACATGGGAGCAGGGTTACTTTAAGGCTGGGGGCAGCAGGAAGCTGACGATGGACGTGTGTAAAGATGGAAGCGTGGAAGCGTAAATTCTTAGTTTAATTTATAAATTTAAGTAGCACCTCCGGTATGTGCCCAAAGACTTTATTTTTGCTTAAAGATTTCTTTCATCACCTGCAGAGCCTTTAAAGTGGATTAATGTGCTTAACTTCCTTCATCTCCCTTTTCAGTTTGGCTTTAGACAGAGGCAAAAATAAAGGGGTTCCAAGCCAGTGAAGAGTACAGATAATGAATATCCTTTGGAGTATCCTATGAAAAAGAACATCTAGCCACTACACCTCACTGGCTCAATCTCTTGAAGGCTTGACTTCACTATAACTGAATTTGCTGAGTGTTGAAAGTGTAGTTAAAATCTCACCCCAATTTTCCTGGTCATCTTAACTACAAATATAGGCAGCTCAGAGACATTGCAGATTCTGTTTCAGGCCAACAAAATAAAGTGAATATTGCAAAAAAGCAAGTTAAATGAATTTTTGTTTCCCAGTACATATGAAGCTCTGTTTACACTGCAGTATATATCGCCTATTAAGTGTGCAACAGCATCATGTCTTTAAAAATCTATATATCTTAACTTAAAAATACTTTATTGCTAAAAATGCTAACCATCAGCTGCACTTTGAGAGAGTTGTAATCACTGATCATAGATCGCCATATCAAATGTAATAAAAATGAAAACATTTGCAATATTGTGAAGATTACCAAAATGTGACACACAGACATGAGGTGAGCCAATGTGGCTGGAAAAATGGCACCAATAGATCTGCTTTAAGCAGGGTTGTCACAAAACTTCAGTTTGTAAAAATGCAGTATCTGTGAAGTGCAATGAAGCTAGATATTCCTGTAATAACAGTCACACTGATGATATTAACTTTAGAGGTCTCTCTTGGATGGTTGTAACTACACAATTCCCAAGTATACAGAACTAAACTAGAACTTGCAAATATTTATGCAGAGAATTGTTGTTTTTAATTACTCAGAGCATATGATAGGAAGGTGAATAATAACATGCACAAGTCCCAAATTCATGAGTTAAATTATAAAAATCTTCTCTCTCCCTCTCTCTCTTTCTCTGTATCTAAATAATTAAACCAAACTACTTTTTTTTCCCTGTCAATTGGACCAGACCAATAGTATTACAAAAAATTCTAGCCAAGAAATAGTCAGTCACAGCATTTTTGTTAATGATGCCAAATATTCTTGCCCAAGGGAGGGAAGGATGCTTTCCAGACATAAATCTTTCTACAGTATAGTGAAGCTGAAATTGTTCCTTTTAGTGTCATGATAGTGCTAAATGCAAGGAGACTGATTTCATTCATCTTGACAAAATAAATGTGCTACCCCTACGTCTTTTATACTTTTTGAAGTAATCTATCTCCGTTTGTCAGAGCTATCTCAATGGGTGGGGAAAAATCATACAGAGGTGCCCTGATTTTGAATGGTCACACCTACTACTGAAAAAAGTGGGCCCTCAGGTTCTCAGAACAGCATGTCTATTCTCTTTTGATATGTCACAGACATTTATTTCATCTCTGTAGTTTCTAAAAGAAAGAAAGGTGAGGATTAGGGTAGATTTGGAGGTAGATTAGGGAGATTAGGAATCCATTGGAGACTCCCATCTAAATTTGATATAACTAATGCACCATTTTTCTATGGGTCAGATTTTTGCAGCATTAAAGTTTGTACACCAAGAATTAGCCACTTCTAAGTTCATTTCCTGGATCTTTGTTTTGATATAGGGAAAGATAGCAGATGGTGTTCACTTTTAGTGTGTGAAAATTTCTGCAACCAAACCAGTCAAGAATTGCCTTCTGTTGATTCCATCAAAAGGTCATTAACCAAATTTCATTCTTACCTGAGCCAGATTTGCTTATCTTTGCTTATGATTCTGGCCCAACAGATACCTGGATTGTGCTTCCCAAACTCATCAGAGGTTGAAGCTAAATTCCCACTGGTAGTTGATTGAATAATTAGGCATGAATTTACCCCTGTGGGGATAGTGGGTGATAGACAGTAAAGAATAGCATAGGGGGAATAATAGAAGAGGAAGCGATTATGAATCTTCCTTTCAACTTTAAGTCATCAACACCTGGTTCTGAAAGAAATCATGAGGTAATTGTATGAATATTCCTTTGGAGTAAAGGGTAGAGATAGGGCTTGTTAGGGCTGCCCCACGGTGGGGAAAATGAGATGCCCTGGGATGGTTTTGTACCTTCTCCCCTTTGCAATTCCACTGATAGCAAAGTTCAGTAGATGTCAGACTTGTGTGCTCTTACAGTACTTTGTATCACTTTTCATTTTTCAATTCTTATCACATGTAAACAATTGAAGAGTTCCTACATCTGCCTTACAAAATGGTAAGCTCATTGAGTAGGAAACATGCTTGTTTCAATGCTGTGATTCCTGCAGTGCAAAGCTCAGAATTCTGCCCACATTAAATGCAAAAAAATAATAAAATTAAAGCATAAAATTCTTAGATTGGGGAAAACAGGGATTTAAAATGAAAAGAGAGGTTTTGAGACCTTTTAAGAATGAGAATAATAAATAAGAACGTCTTTTTATCAAGATCTCTCCAAAGTTAGAACAAGGTGCAGGCACCAAAACCACACCTCTGTCTGTGTTTGCTTCAGGCTAGTCATGTATTTTCTTTGCATCATTACACATCTGCCCCTTCCCCTCACACACATTTTTTCTTGTAGGTTTTTTATTTTGAGATAATTTTAAAAATGTAAGAAAAATGTAAATAATGTCCCAAAGAACTTCTGTACATCCTTTATCAAGAATATTACTTATTGCTTACATTTCACACCAGTTGCTGTATCATTGACCACCGTTCCATTTTTCAAGGAGAACCATTTAAGACAGAGGTGTGGATACGTCATGATGACTCCTGAATGTGTCAGTGTATGTTTAGAACATGCAATTCTAAGGACAAGAAAAACAAAGAAAGGACTGGGACTTTCTCTTTCATGTACATCTCTGTACATAATACAGTTATCAAAACTAGAAAATATGGTGGTACATACTATGGAAGTGATGTTGTATCTTTTTCAATGTGTCATGTAAAGAGGCACAAGATATTCCTTACCCCATTACTGGTGATATTAGCTGGGATTACTTGATTATAGTGATGGCTGCCAGGTTTCTACTCACATGTAGCTTTTTAGGGGTCTTAATCAGATAATGTGAATTATAGATATACAGCTGAGGGAGTCAATAATTAAAAAGACAGCCTGGAAGATAAATAAGTCATTTTATCCTTTTTGATGCTCTAAAATGGACACTTCTATTAAGCCAGACCATAAGAAAACCATGAACCCAGACCAAAACAGGGTTGCTATGTATAGGATTGCTTTACTTGATTGTGTTTGGTTCTGTGCCATTGGACTCTGTTGTATAATAAAGAATTTATTTGGTTTTTGTTCCAAGATCCTGACACAAAACTTCCAAAACCCTTGGAATTTCCCAAGGGATAGGAGTGTCTTTGTTACCATCAGCTCCCTTGGACCACACGTGAGGTTATGCTAATGGAGTGGCTCAGGATGAAGGCTGGCCACCAGAGAGACCAACCATGTGATTACAGGGTTGGGGCTTTAAGGCAGCCTGACCTCCAGGGAGGGCAGGGAGGCTGGAGATGGAGTTTTCAATCATGCGTATGTAATGAGACCTCAGTAAATATTCTGGACATGAAGCTCAGTAGAGCTTCCTGGTTGGTGAAGCCGTTCATGTGCTGGCATGGTGACATGCTCAGATTCCACGGAGAGAGGACACAGAAGCTCTGCACTTAAGACCCCCTCAGACTCTGCTTATGCAATTCTTCATTTGGCTGGTCCTGATTTGTATCCTTTATAATAAAAGTATAGTCATAAGTACAGTGCTTTTCTGAGTTCTGTGAATTATCAAACTGGAGGTGAGGGAGTGAGTCATGGGAAGCTCCTGGATTTGTAGACAATTGGATAAAAGTGCAGGTGGCTGGGGGATGTGACTTGTGGCTGACATCTGAAGTGAGGGCATTCTTAGGTATGGTGCCCTTTAACTTGTGGGTCTGTGTTAATTCCAGGTGGTTAGTGCCAGAGTCAAAGTGCAATACGGCAGTTGGTGTCAGAATAGGCTCTTACAGAAGGACTGTTATGTAACTCATAATGATACTTGAATTTGATAACAAAGTTTCAAATAAGAATGTTCATATATATGTATATAAAATGAGTTATATACATATATGTAAATAAGGATTACAAACATAATCCATCAATTAAACTTTACACGAAAAAAATAAAGTTGTTACAAAATAGTTGTATTTCTCATTAATTCCTTAGCAGAAATACTGATCCAAGGTTACATTAAAAATTCTGACCTTACATGTTTATATTTTAGTAGTTTGCCAAACATCTACTTAAATAAAGCTTGCATTTGATCTTGCCATTTTATTTGATAAAAATGATGAGTAATCAGTAGGAATTGTTCTAAAGAGTTCATTGTGAAAGTTTATTTAACCATGCTTTTTATTTTTTTCCTTCTAGATCGATATGTGAGCATATTAAAGTTTGTGAAAGATTTCTAGGGATGTAAAGAACTCAAGAGGTCCAAAATTTGTTACCATATCTTTGGTAAGAATTATACTCAAACCATTTCAGGAAAATGTTATCTTGGTGTTAGAATAGAAAGTATAGGAAACTGAGTGACTCAGTATCCCTCTTGCTCAGCTCTTGATGACTAAGTCATCCACAACTGGAGTCCTTCTTCAGACTTCTCCCTAGATCGTGAGGCAGTGAGGGCAGCAAGGGCATGCTGAGTGGGGTGAGCCTTGGGACTCCCCCTTCAGGAAGGGGAGACATCCCTTGAACCTATTACTTCTACAGGGAGGTATTTTCTGGGCCCTTCACAGAGGTTCTTGAGCTAAGGCAGCGTGGAGCAGTACCTGATTTTGCGATCTAAGTGCACACTCTCCCTCGGGGGTTCTGGGCTTTGCTTGTAGACCTGGACATTTTTGGTGGAACAGAGAAGTAATGAACTGAATGTTCTTGACCCGCTGTCTGTACAAACCCATGGGGAGTCTGAGACAGAGACGGATGGTCTAGTTACTCGTGGGAAAGGAAGGAAAAGATATGGAATACCTACTCTGTGCTAGGAATGAGTATCATCTCGTTTAATTATTAACCCAAGATTGTGGAGTGAATTTCTTCAATTCCTTTGCTCATTCATTTATCATACAAATATTTCGTGAGTACTGTGCGAAGTGCTGGAACTCAGTGGGCCTTGCCATACGGTTCTGGGTATTTCATCATTCATATTGCTTTCACTGAATTTTAATTAATTTGAAACTTCACAATATTTCTGCAATAAAATTAATATATTAAGAAGATAACAAATAAAATATGTAGGAGGTAGGATAGAAAGAAGAAGAGCAAATGGTCTACCTCCTAACATTTCCACTTAAAGGAAGGGAGTGTGTAAAAAGAACAAAAACCAACTTTTTAAAATCTTTTTTTTAATGTCCCCTATCAGGCCTTGCCATTGCTTTTGTTACCTAATAATACTTGGCCTATGAATCTTTCCCATCATCATATTCCAGTGAACTTTATTTCAAGATCAGCCTGTCTATTTTACAGGACTGATCTCCTTCCAGGCTTCAGATGGGAAATGTCAGCCCTCCTGTCAACATCCCTAACATTTAAATTCTTGGGATACCAAAGATACTCTAAGAGAACAGACAGTAATGGACTGTGTACACATTACTCTCCCAAGTGCTACTGGAAAGAGGCAAGATGAGAGCTTCCCAGCCATTTTTTAACAGCAAAATAGGCTAATAAAATGATGATACAAATCCAGAATCATCTTTTTGCTGAAGATTTTAGCAGACATATATAAAACAGAAATAAGATTTATAATGCTTATAGAAAACCTCAGTTGATTTTCAATCCATACCCTTGAGACCCACCAGGCATTCTGTGCTTTGGAGATACTCAGCTTCTTTATCAAAAGGACACCAAATTTACTAATATGACAAAGGCCACATTTGCCCAAGTGTGGGTGTTTTGGAATATGCTAAAATGTGGCACTCTCCCAAAAGGTATTTCTGCAGAAGTCTGTCCTTCAGACTGGCTTGCTGTGGCTGCCTGAGCACGAACATGACTTTCATGTTAAATCAGCCTCCCAGTCATTATGTTTGAGTGTGCGAACTTGTCTTGTGATTTTGTATGCCTAAGTGCTCCTTAGCTGACTCACAAGAAATTTTCGAGGTTATTTGCTGTGTCATGAAGAATCATCCTGTTTTGCCAGTGTGCAGAACACTTTGATCTGGAGAGCAGGGTTTACTGTGACTTGTGGGTGCTAACATTAAGCATGGCCATGGCCTGCAGGGGCCAAGGATGTGTCCTGCTGACCAAGGGGCTGCCCAGAGGCACACAGATGGGCAGGAAACAGGAGAAGCAGAACTCAGGAAAAGATGACATTTCAGTACTGATGAAAAATATCCCGGGTGAGCTTGTACGGGGATTGAAGGGGGCTGGTGGTGGACTTTGCATGCACCATTATGAAAAAGCTGCAGAGCGGGGAGCTCTTTTCCTGGGAGAACAAGACCTGAGGAGGCTGCTGAAGACATACTGTATCTGTCACAGCCAGAAGAACAGTATGCTGCCATTTGGACTCTAGTGACAGGGATGAAAATGAGATTTTGTGAAAGACATATCAGAGTCAATAGGCAGGAGCTTGGCTGTGGCAGGAAGGCTGAACCAACCAAATTGAGACAATTTGCTGAAAGAAGTGAAATTCCCAATAATTGCCTCAAACAGAGTGTGTACCTGTGTGAGAAAAGTGGCGTCTTAGCAGAAAGATGGGTGAGCTCAGTCCTCTTAGTGTTAACTTTGAGCAGCTGGTGAGGTCTCCTGGTGAGAATACTGTGGAAATAGTTGGATAAATTACTGCCCAGAGGGAGACAGTGACTTTCAGATTTGTACGGCCATTGGATCCGGCCCACAGGCTTGCTGTTTTTTCTTTTATAACTTAACATGGCTCAATGTGACCTTCTTGCTCTGTACTGCCATTGCATGTGATCAAGCCTGAGCCACGGGTGAGAAAATTCGTATGAGGTTTGCACTGGATGACATATTTCAATAGAGCTCTAGTAACTAAAAATAGAGTGTAACCCATGGTTTGTCTGTGGCCAGCTTGTGTGGATCTTCTGCATTTATGTTTATCAACAGGTTGCGATTTGGTGCACCTGAAAAAAAATTGAACCCGTTATTATTTGCATGCCAGTCAGAGAATGCCCATCTCACATAGGACCATTACTGAGGGTTGAATCATGATAACACTAATAATTCTTACATTTCCAAGGCAAGTGTACAGAAGAATCCCAAAAGCCTTGGATAATTGCCCACAAAATGCTCTAGTGAGGAGGGAGGGAAGGTGGAAGAAACTATTTCCCTATATTACCTGGAAGAGGTAAAGAAACAGCTTAAGCGAAACACCCAAGGTCAGACAAGAATGACAGCCTGACTCCTTCTCACCTATTTCAAAAGCTGGATTTCCCAACCCTGATCTTATTTTCTGTATGAATAATGTGCCTTGAAACCTGTATTCTGAGACTCAATCCAATTTCAGGGAGCTTCTAACAGGCATTAAGTGGGAAAAGAACATCTTTCAGGGGCCAGAGAGATCACTTCTTAGAGGAAACTAAATCCTTGATAGGAAACATACCCTGAGTTGCTGGGGAATACAAGCTGGGCGATGCTCAAATTAGTTTATAGGCACACACACACACACACACACACGAGTGAATGTTTATATGCAACATGGGTACACACACATCTTTTCTCAAAACTGTTTAGAAATTCATACAGAGTCCCTAGGTCTTATTTCATGAGCTACCTTAAGGATCATTTGAGAGTCAGTTTAAAAACACTTGCCATAGGACAGGGCACATCAGTGTGGGGCAAGGAGGAGACAATGGAAAACCCAATCAGCAGACAGACATGTGAATGTGAATTTGAGAGAGCAAATATGGCCAAGTGCCAGCACTCTAGGGAGCAAATGATGCCTTTTAGGCCAGCAAAGCCTGGGGCAGTGCTGATGGTTTATGGAAGACCACTATGCCAGTAATGGCTACTCTCAAAATTGGATTCAGTTTCTAATACAGTAACCGAATGTTGTGGTCACTTTTGAGCATAAACTTTATATATATTCAAAGGCAAGATCATTATCCCAATACCTCTTTAGAAAATATACTGCCTGATGATAAAGGAAGAGAGTATTTTTATTATTTTAAATTAGGTTTCAGATACTGTTTTAGTCCTCTCTCTTCAAATAGCCTCCTTTCGTCTTTCCAGCTCATGCCCAGTCTATAGCTCTATATGAATAATGTGTGCTGAGACCTATAGTAAGTGATTACCTGCATGTATCAGAGAGCTGTCATGGACATTCAGGGGCCAAACTACTTTAAGGCGATAGTTATTTTTATAGGAAAAGAGATCCAGATTAAAGCAGTCCTCTCCCAAGACAGCTGGTATTTCCAGTCCTCTTTTGATTTCCGGGAGAAGGAGATCTTTTGTTGGTTATTGCGAAAATCTGCCAGAGATCACAGAAATCCTGCATATATTAAACTTTAGCTCCCAGAGATAAATCTTAAAACTATTCATAAGGGGTCTTTATTTTTTTGGTCCCTATTTGATGTTTTCTGGGCAATTTATGGCAAAGAGGGCTTCCATCATCCAGAAGCCCACTGTTTTAGAAACTTTTGCTAGAAAATGCCAAACAAGTGAAAGGAAAGTGAAAAATTAGATCTTCCAGAAGTTTTCAACACCATTACTTGGCAAGTAATAACACTGACATGGGCCTTTTGCATTATCTCCTAATTTTATACCTCTGTCCCTGCTCCCACTGGAACAGATGTTCTCCTGTGGAATCTTGGGGCTTAACGACCCCTAGAAGATGACTTAGCCCAGATTTGCCATGTGTCTCTGGGACCTCAGGAGGGTGAGGACATAGAGCCAGCTGCCTGGGTGTGAATCTTTGTTCACCTCTGACTCAGTGTGTGACTGTGGGCAACTGACTTAGTCTTCCTGTACCTGGGTGTCTTTATCCGCCAAACAAGGGTAATATTAATCCCTGCCTCCTATGGTTGCTGGGGGAGTACAAAGACTTTCCAAATGCATAGTATTAGAGTGCATGTGGCTGGGTTCACTGAGATCACTGTCATCATTTTAGCTGTTCCCAGTGTCTTACTTAAAGACTGATTTAAATCTATGGCCTCTCTTCCAGCAATTTTCTGAAGTTCTGGAGTACCTTCTTGGCCTACAACTCCCTTTGTTTTCCTTGGGAGTGTGTGTTGTGCAGAATGCAAGTGCAACTACTGGAATAAAATATAACTTCAAAGCCTACAAATAGCCACTTGTTTCTTTAATATGTAGCATTAAACTAGTCCAATAAATAGTTGGTTAGTTCTTTCAACAGGACCAACTTTTGTTCTTCAACATCCTCAAGGAGGATTTCATTTATAATCTGTGGCTCAGGAAGAGCTTTTATTCTTGCAAAAACACACTCAGCCCCCTGTGGAAAGTAGCTTCTAAGAGCTGGGGGAGCATCGAGTAAACTTTCTTAATCAATTGTGTCACAGCTACCAAGAGTATGTCTGCACCCCCTTGTCAAATCCTCACTTAGGTGCTGTGAAGACGCTTTGCTTGCTTTCATGTAGAAGAACTGACTGTACAAAGAAGAACTATAAAGCCCAACTCTGGAAAGCCAGACCCATCCAGTCATAGCTTCCTTAGAGGCAGCTCTGGGAAAGGCTGGGGACTGGGAGGGTCTGCCTCCTGGCTCCAGCTCCCTCCCCCATTCTTGCTGCTCCCCAGCCCTCTCCATGCTGGCTCCCTAGCCCTAGAGCTGCCTAGGGCTCTGCATTTGCCCTGATCTCATCTTCCATCCAAACCAAAGTGCTTTCTTGCCTGCACCCCTGGGAATCTGCTAGGAATAATCTGGTAAACTAAATCTAGTTGCCACGGATATCATGTGTGTGTATATGTGTGTGTGTGTGTGTGTGTGTGCGCGTGCGTGCACGTGCATCTGCAGAAGTACAAGTGCAGGGTTGTAAAGGATGTTAATAATTGAGTTTGTTAAGTTCCCAGATTTAATTTACATTTTAGTAAACATCGGTGGAGTCTTAATCCAAAAAGAGAATCACATGGAGGGACACAGTGTCAGAATCAGGAGGGGAAACTTGTCCAAGGAGGCTGTTTCTACTGCCCCTCAGGTCCTAGAACATTGTCATGCATGGTTCAAATATGATGTTGGCTTTAACAGTGATGTTATATATCACATGCTGCATATACCAAGTCTGAAGGTCCTGATTGACTAAGCTTCATGACTATTGGTTAAAAATCTTTAGATGTTTTATTGGTGGACAAAACCTTAAAGGTGGTGGGGAGACACATGGTCTCAGAGTTCTGAAGGGCTCTCAGTCTTGGTTTGCTTAGCGGAATCACTGAGGCATGTGCTATATTCCCAGCACCAACAGTGGCTGTGCCATTCTGCCCTCCATCCTCGCTCCACAGGCATCCAGCTCAGGGGAGGATTTTGACGAGGACACAGGTGTCCTTCTGGCTCCTTCATCTCTGGTTAAGAGTCACTCACCTAGATCAACTGGCTTTGAGTCCTAGCTATGGCACTTGCCACTGAAGGAGTTTGGATAGGTTATTTAACCCCTTCTAGTTTACTAAATATGAAAAACAGGACAAAAATATCTAACTCACAGTGTTGTTAAGATGACATGACATAGTATATGTAAATTGCCTGCTTCCTTGTAGATAGTCCTACAACTATTAGTTTCATTTCCTACATAGTCAATTTCCACATGGCAGAAGGGAGGCTTTGGGAGGTTAAATGATTTACTCCATATCAACACAAAGATATTTCTATATATCAGTAAGCAGCATTTTACCAATTATGCTCATTGGCAAAACTGACCCCCAGAAAGGTGTGTTTACCATTCATGCTCTTTCTGGAAAGAGAGAGAGCATGTTTTGGTCTGTGACATGTTCTTCTCAGGTCTCAGGGTAGCTGTGAGCTTTCGGGCCAGCAAGTTCTAACAAATTACGTCCAACACAAGTATGGTAATTTTGCGACAATTGTTACTCTGCTGGAAGTTGAAATGAGACAACCAAATATATAATTTTCGTGTTTCAACTTTTCTGCACTGCCTTATTATCTTTAAATAGAAAATAATGTACAAACAAAATGTTAGGTACTTTTTTTTTATTCCTACGCTTCTCCCATGAGGTCCCTTCATTCCTCTCAGTCTCCATGGTGCCTCCAAGTGCTGCTTTCAACTGTTATGGGCCAAAGTTCCCATCGGCCTGCTTTCCCTGTCCTCCTGATATTTACAGGTGCTGATTCTACATGCAAAAATTCCAATTTACTAGTGTAATTACCCAATTTATATGCACAAAGGTGGACTGTCATTCACAAAAATTAATGTAGCTCCAAGTACCACAGGTGAGGCCAGCTCAACTGTGATTCTCACTTAACACATTCAGACCTGGCTGGGAACTCTGTTGACTAAATTGTTTTAGTTATGCTGCATCTCTTAATTTTACATCATTGCCATGATGGAGTCCTGTTCTGATGCCCATGCTTGAATCTTGACTTGATCTTGTAGGTGGCAGGGAGCTTTGGTGAGTTTTTCAGGATGGTGATACGATGGAGTTTGAATTTTTGCAAAGGGAATCTGGTAGGACTCTGCAGGATGATTGGTGGATTCTGCCATCTGGAGACACATGAGACCATTTCTGTTGAAGCAATGAGTGTGTGGGCTGGAAATGATGGCCTGGAGATCTAGAAGGGAAACATATCGAGGGGGTGGTGGGTGGATAAAGAAGGCTGGTAATGGCTCAATACTCATGCTGGCTAAGATGATGGTAAGAGTCTCAAATTGCCTGAGAAAGTAATACAGGTGGTTTTTGACTTGAGGGGGAGGTAATTTAGGAATTCCTGCTAGAGAATAAACAGTAAGCTTGGTAAGGACATGGTCTTTCATGGCAGGGACCAAATCTCATCCATTTCTGTGCTCCCACAGTATTTTTACAGTGTTTTCACCTGAGTGCATAGGTACTCAATAAAAAATTTGGTGAGTAATTACCTGTGTAATTTGGGAATGTTTGAATAATTCAGTTGTAAGACAAACAGGTCCAGGATGGCTGGTTCAAGGCTTTGCTATTGAAAGTCTATGCAACTGACAATTGTCACTATGTAAGATAGCTGGTCAGCCCAAACTTCATGTTCCAAAGAATGTTTTTCTCTGATAGACTTGTAATTCTCTAGCTCACTTGATCTACTTGTCAGTATGTGCCTGGGGTGCTAGTTCTCCCTCAGTCTACTGTTCTGCCAACAGTGAAAGCAAGCAGAACGTGGTGTCTGCGTATGCTGCGGAGGAGGCAGGAGGAGAGCTGTTTCACCTACAAGGCACATGGATTGAATACTGTGAAGTCACACTTTTGAAGGCCCGTTAAAGCAGAACCATCATCTCGCCTGGACACCATTCTGCATCTGGACTCTGCTCGGCAGAGGCCAGTGATGACAGGGGAGACCTGGCAGCTCGTGGAATGACAGCAAAGTGGCACCATAAGCCCTCAAGTCGTGCAACACTCATATCTGCTCTGAGTTCACATCTATTAAAAAAGCTGCTTGATACTAGAGTAAATTCTATCTTTGGGTCTGGCAAGCTGTTTTAAACTCTTGCCAGTTAGGTAGGCAAGAATCCAGAGACTGAACTCAAAATAACCATGACTGCAGGGTTTGCTCTGAGTGACCTGCAAAGAGGAAATTACCCCTTTTCTTCTCTCTCTGTTCTCTCCTCTCTCTCTCCTTTTCCCTTTTGGTTCACCAACTTGTAGGCCTAGTGCTGCTCAGTTGTTCAACAATCTGTATAAATTTTAAGTCAAATTAATGCTTTCTCTGCCAAACTTAAGGAGACAATTGCACTAAAGCCCCTCTGATATGAATAGCACACTTAAAAGTCTAATGTAACAGTAACAAACATGGGTTTTTTCTTCCTTTTTATTTGCCTTATCTTTTTTCATCAATTTGGGACATTTGTCAATAGTCTTTTTAGATTCTTTCCTGACTTAATATATGGGCAACCTAGACTCCTTTAAAAGGGAGGTGTGGTAATGAGAGAGGGCAATGTACAGAAGGTCAAAATGTGTCCTCTCTGCTCTGGCAAGACAAAGATGTTAGCATGGTTGGCATGTTGCAACCAAGCTCCCAAACTGGCCTGTTTATCTTCACGGGTCACATCTGAGGGATCCTCTCTCTCCTCCTTTCCTGATAGGGAAAGTGAATTCCAAACCTGAGGCCAATCCTTTGAAGCTTATGGGAAAAATAAATACCTTAGTGTCTGTAAACAATCCCTTCTTGCTACAAGAAAATATATTTATTTATCAAATAAAAATTGTTGTGCAAATATTTCTTTAAAGAGAAGCAATCAAAATGACAAGGTGCTTTATACTATAGCCTCCAGCCCATTGTAAATGTCTTGAGTCACTATAAATGCTGTATTAACCCCCAAGTAAACTGCTTGTTGGACATGAGCTCAGCCGTCCTGGGCTCTGCAAAGCAGTTTGAGCTGAAGGGTTCCCAGCTGGTATAAAAGACAAGCCAGAGACGGTAGCTTCTGTATTTGCCATGCGCTTCATTCCTTGGCTTCCAAAGGGTCTGAGTAAGAAGTGAGTTAAATGAAATGATGAGAAGGTCCTGCTGTAATCAGGTGTGTAAATAAAACTCAGAGGAGTCAGAAACTCTGTCATCTTTTTAGACTCTAAACAACCAGAAAGCTTCTTTTCAGGTCTATAAATGGAAAAATATTAGATGCCAAATATCCACTCTTCATTTTCTTTCTTCACATCAGGTCCTTCACACACCCTACTACCTCCTGCCCCAGTGGCCTTCTCATCTACTTACCTTGAGCCCTGAAGCCCTTTCTAGGTGCAGAAGATTCTCAGGGAACCAAAGCCTATTTCAGACTAAGACAATCTGGCTGGTGGGATGTGGCAGAAAGGTGGCCAGGTTAGAGGTTGGGAGCAGACCCTAAGCAGAGGCAGATTGTGATCATTGTCATAAATTGTGCACAAAAACAAAGTTGTGGGTGTTCAGAGAACAAGGGCACATCCTGTGGGATTCAAATACTATGGTACCAGAAATTAGATAGTGGCTCCAAAACCTAAGGTTCATTAGCAATGGCAACTGCTGGGCACAGAGGAAAAAATTCACAGCACTCTCCTTGGGCATGATGCTATTGTTTTCATTTTCATTCTTGTTTTGTTTAGGCCTTTCCCTTAGAAAGTAATAGATATATATATGCTTTTCATTTTATTAATAGATACAGTTTTCTTGCAGCAAAAAAGGATTATTTGCAATCACAAAAATATTAATTTTTCTCATAACTTACAAAGTAGTGGCTGGGCTTTGGAATTCCCTATCAGAAAGTTGAAGAGAGAAAATTCTTCTTTTTTCCCTTTTAATTACAAATATGAACATAATCATAATTAGCATCATCATGACACTAGCCATTTTGAGCACCTATTTATGTGTCAGTTCCTGGGTTAGGGCCTTTGGTACAGAATCCTACTTAATCTGCCCATTTTACAGATGAAGGAATAGAGACTCATATAGTTTAGTTTGTCCAAGGTCCCAAGAGATTCAAACCAGGGCTCTCTGGCACGGAAATGTGAATCTGTCCCCTCTCACCGAGCTGCTGCTGAGGCTCATGCTCTGGGGTCCCATGGGGTTGCCCCGCTCTGGGCAGTGTAGTTTTGGGGCAGGTGTTCCCACCCTTCTTGCCCAGTCCCTTCCTGCCATCCTCTCCCCTGTGCCTCTCAAAATGGTTCCCTACTCACTGGCTGATTCTTGAACTTAACTGTCCCTCTCCATTGTACTTGCAGTGAATTTGTCTCAGGGTTTTGTTTATTTACTCTCGTTTTTTTCTGAAAACAGAGTTTTGATAGGGCCTGGGGGAAAGAAGTGTCAAAGGCTCCAGAAGCCTGACTGAATTCAGCAGGCACAGAAGTACTGATGAGAGAGGCATGGAGCCAGGGACTCTGAGGGAGAAGGTTTAGTCCTGTCCCAGTTGAGGACAGCTTTATTCCCAACCAAGGGGCTGCTTTCTCCTGGGCCCACTATTGAACCTAACACTGATATTTGAGGGGTAAAATCAAGAAGGAGAAAAAAAGAAACTAGAGAATATTTGGGTAATATATTTGGAAACTTTGCTGTTCCCTTCAGAAACTATAAGCTTTTTTTATTTTTCACCATTTGCTGCCTGCATTGTCCTATAATTTACATGTCAATTAATTAATGTTGTACATGAAAGAAGTATTTTTAAACTATGCACTAATTTCTTAAGTTGAACAGCAACTGATAGTTGCAAATATAATCGATGGTCCACAGGAACATTTACAGAAGTCTGCAGATGAATTTCCCCAAATTTTATGTAACATAAATATAAACTCCTCAGCAATGCTCCTCTTACTGGCTTTAGGGGTATTTTTATGAGGAATACAAATAAGTAGACATAAGTAAAACCTTTGAAAACTGGCTCCTTGAGGTGGCTACTCCTAGTATCTGAACTTAGTGGAAGCAGATTGTTTTATTGTGCCAGCTTTCTAGATAGAAGGGCATTTGAAGCTGCTTATTGATTCAAATGTAGGATTAAGGGTTTAATAAAATGAAATTTGAAATTCCATAGATTTAGAAATATCTTTAGATAGAATCATGAACTGTTTAGCCTAGTTTGAGACAGTTGAGGTTTGTACTTTTTTATGTAATACAATTAGGAGTGGAGTAAATGTCTTCAGGAGATGCTGAGTGATAAAAGCAACCAAAGTGTCCATCAGTAGATGAATGGATAAAGAAGATGTGGTACATATGCATAATGGAATATTATTCAGCTATGACAAAGAAAGAAATACTGACATTTGTGACCATGTGGATGGACCTACAGGGTATTATGCTCAGTGAAATAAGCCAGGTGGAAAAATACATATACCGTATGATTTCACTTACATGTGGAATCCAAAAACAAAACAAATAAAACAGCAATAGACTCACAGACACTGAGAAGTGACTGGTGGTTACCATAGGGGATGGGCTGGGGTAGGGTGGGTGAAATAGGTGAAGGGGATAAAAAAGCACAAAATCTCAGTCATAATATAAATTAGTCATGGGGATGAACGTACAGCATAGAGAATATAGTCAGTAGTTCTGTAACACCTTTCTATGTTGCCAGATAGTAACTACACTAGTTGGGGTTAGCATTTAATAATGTATATAACTGTTGAATCACTATATTGTATACTTGAAACCAATATAATACTGTATACCAACTATACTTCAAACAAGAAATATTTTTAAAAAAACAAATTTTCATCTGTAAAACTGAAATCTTTTAAAACACATATTTATTTTCTACCTGTAATATATGTTTGTTGTAGAGTTGGAAAATATAGAAAAGTGTGAAGAAGAATATCTTGACAGAATTATTCATAATCTTACCCCCATTAAATATTTTGGGGGACTGGCAGAGAAATACAGATCCAAATATAAAAGGAACTACATTGGCATCAAATTAAATATACAATTATACTCCCACTTTTTTCCACTTAACATTTTTTATCTTGAGCATTTACCATGCATTGACTATATATCAGAAATGTGTTTTTTAAAGACCAAAGAGATTCCTATCCTATGGCTACCCAAAAATTAATGTTACCAATACTCCATTGTATGCCACTTGGAGTTTCCAATTTTTAGTTAGTAAAATAACCCTTAAAGAACAATCTTATTATATTTATTTATCTTTATGTTTGTGTGTAGATAAATAGATCCTTTTCTTGAGATAATGTCTACTAGAAGAATTATTAGGTTGAAGGTTATGAGCATCTTTGAAATCCAAGTTTGGATCCTACGTCAGTTTTTCAAAGGCATCCATACCAGGAGTTGCTGATATGCAGCCAGTTTCCTTTGGCGAGAGTGGACCATCATAATGGGCAATTCCAATTTATGATGGGTATTGTCCCAGTTGGCACGTACAAGCTTCTGTGAGTTTGGCAGTGATTGGCTCCATCCAGGGCTTATTTTACTTCCACCTGCCTAGAGTTCATTACAGACCCTGGAGAAAGGCCCATCCCTCCACAATGAGCTTCTAGTGGGCAGAGAAAACAATGGTAGCCATTGAGATGCTGGCTGGATATGTCACCTTTATGCAGACTGCTGTGTCTCTCATTCAGTTCACCAGCTGCCTCTGGAGAGCCAAGGGAACTCCTTGTTTACCCCACAGATATCATTCTCTGGATGGGGGGAGAAGGATAATGAATGTCTACTAGATGAAGCAATTAATCTTTAGAAAAATAAGAACTAATGTTGGAAGAGTGTCTGTGGAAGATGCTATATTCTATTTTTGGCAAAACGTGTACATTTATAGATAAATCATTCTGTCTACAGCACATACAGATTTTACCACCTGTGCAGTTAATTGAGTCAGTACCTAAATACCAATTTAGGTAGTATGCTCATTTATAAAGTTGGTGCCTGTTATTTATCTTTACAACAAAGGACAGTTGGTTTTCTTTTGATTTTCAAAGCTAAAAAACTGGATATCTTACTTGACACTGAAGTCTAAAGGAGACAGAATCTAGGGTCATTGGCCAATACATCTGTTTTCCTCTGAGTCACAAATAAACCTAGCCTATTTTCATTATACATTATTTTCAGGGCTGAAGGGAGCCCTGCTCCAGCACTGGCTGGTGTTCAGGCTGCCCTCAAACATCAGCTCGGAATGGAGGCCAGTGTGGAATCCTGGTATATTGGACATACAGACCAGGGGAAGGATGGGTTTGGGGGTGAAGCAGTTGGCAATGTAACAGTAAGAAACATTCAGGCACTTAATATTTGCTATTGCACTTGGAACTTGCATGGAAGCATCCTCATGGCCCAAATTGCAGTGTTTTGCCTCAGCAAGATGGACTCCACTGTGTCTCTCTCTGGTTAGTGTTGGTAAATAATGGCCTCTGGCTGTGCATGTGAAGGCAGTCTCCTTTGTCTCTCCCTGTTCCCAGAGTCCAGCATTTGGCTGAGCCCACAACGTGATGGGGAATCCATGGGAAAGGGCCTTAAAATAACAAATATTTCCCATGGCATTCAGATTTGTACTAGGTTAAAAGAGGAGGAGGTGGCTTCACTAACTAATCTTGAAGCAAGCCACTGATCTCTTTAGCCAGTTTTGTTCCCTCTACTATGTTTATTAAAATTAAAGCAAGAACACAGTTTCTAAAAATATGCCTGTCTCAGACCCATCATTCTATAAAACATCACATACAATCCTCTTAAACCTTTGTCATTGAATCAAGAAGCTGCCTTGGAACTGGAATCATCTTGTTTTCTGTTCTTTTAGTAAATGAATGACCAAATCACCCAGGACAAATGAAGCTGCTAGTTTTGTTCTTAAGGAGCCCCATGATGACATCAAGTGTTGGCAAGTGTGGGAGGAAATGGGTTCTCTGGCCCATTGAAGCTATAAGCTGGTACTTTCAGCAATGCCTATAACAGCAAAAATTAAAAATATCCTATGTGTCTGCAATAAGGGAAGAAGTGAATAAACTATTTGGACCCATATTATGGAATGTTTTGTAATTGGTAAGCAAGAATTATATTTTTGGAATGAGAAGTGGTAAGTGTAAACATGTATGTAGGATAGTATGGATCACATATGAAGAGAATCTGCCCACCAGATATAGGTACTGGTGTGTGTATGTCTGTGTTGGAAAAAGTCTGGAGAAAAACAGAGCAAGTCGACTAGTGTGTTGTGTACTTTTTGAAATGTAAATCAGGTATAATGGGGGTGACTAGGGGAACTTTATTTGTAATGTTTAAAATTTGAATAACTGTTACTTATTACTTATATATTTTATTTATTGCTTTTAACTTCTGATATTAATTTATTAGTTCATTATAGCTTTTATTTATTTCTTACCCATGTATTTTAAAAAGGTAAAAGAAAAGCTCTTCAGAGCAAAGCACACAGCAAGTGCTCAACATCTGCTGTCATAGACACTGTCAAAGGGTGATGGGTCTTCCGCAGTGCACCATTTCAGTGTCTGTTGTATCCTTGTGTCACAGACCTTCCTTTTGTCAAGCAGAAATTTTTCCCAATTTAGTTCAAGCTCATGCTTATTTTTTTCATTGGGCCCTCCTGTTGGGCCTTTTGAAAATTCAGAGAGCATGGCCAGCATTTTCTGCCTTTTCTGCCTATTGCAAGCCCTCTGACAGACCTGTTTTACATTCTGCTAGCTTCCCTTCCTCCCCTGCTGGGAGAAAGTTCTCAGCTTCTAAAGCTCACTGAGCTGGCTGATGGTTGTGCTCACAGGTGATCGTGTGCGCGACTCCTGCTCAGTCTCGGTGTGAGCGCTCATGGACAGGATCTGTCCACATCTTATCAATAGAACACAGGAGTGGTCCCTGTTGGCTGAGAGGGAAAAAATTAAGATTTCCTTTTGTTTTTTAAAGTGATTGACCCTGGGAAAGAGTTTCCATGCTGAACATGAGCTGTCAAACTATTCTGTGGACAATTAGTTCTCTGCAGTTCATTGTATATCAATACATATGCGCAAATTTAGAAATTTAGCAACTCAAGCCAAATATATTTGTCTATCCTCAGTGGGGAACATGTTCACCATAAATTATGTTAACTGTCAATCCAAGTTTTTTTTAATACATGAAAACAGCTATCTTACTTCTCTTATAAGTCAGCAGCCTGAATAATTCTATAACCTGAGTCAAATTTTACACAATGAGAGAAAAAGTGAGGAGCAATGTGAGGAGAGACAAATAGAAGATTCCATTGCTAGCTGGTGGCAAGAGGGCAGGGGGAGCAAGATGAATCCATGGGAAACTCTTCATAGAGAAGGTAAGGTGCCCAGTTTTTCATTTCACCATTTGTATTCCTCACATCAAACAATATTAGTCTCACCCCTGCCCCAGCCAATTGAATGCTAGCATGATGTTAAACTGATAGCCATTGCTGACAAGTTCTAGAACCTTTCTCACCTTGGGTAATTTCCTAACACTTCAAAATTGTCTTTCTTAGATGGTTTCCATCCATGCAAATGATGAAAAGCATATGCTGAATAGCACAAAAGATAACAGGGGCAGGAGCTCTTGGGAATAAAGCATTGCCTTTTCCAGGCCTTCTAGACCAGCTTGAGGTACTACCAGCCAAGACACAGAAAGACAGCAAGAGAGGAGAAGCCTAGAAACTTAGAAGGAGGCCACCATGGCAGAGTGGACAGAGGCGTGGCTAGAGCAGACTCCCAGTGGCCTCTCCCCCAGTGGCAGTGGCTAGTCTCCAGTGGAAACTCTGCTCTCCCAGGGCCTGGCTGGATGCTATGTACTCTTCTTGCTGTGACAGCAAGGCCACATCCCCAGTCTGGGACTGGCCATTGCAACTGCTCTCCAAGGTCCAGATGGAGGGTTCTCAGATGGGCTCAGCCCCACAGCCCTTCATCCTCCTCCATCCCAGGCCAACCTTGAGAGATACACATGTCCCTCTTTCCAAGTCAGGGTCACCTGAACTGTGAGGCACCCCTAGAGTTACTGAAAGTCAAATTCCTCCTCCTCTTAGTTGGAAATTTCACCAATATTTTGTCTCTGTCTTTTAAGATACTGCATTATGCCTTATGAGCATGTAGTCAACTATAGGTTCACCATGCCTCAGTGATCTTGTGACATGTCCAGACAACACACTTTGGAAGTGAGATGAGCAGGTTGTTAGGCTTGAACCACCCACCCTGCCACTGTGTGGAACGTCCTGGCTGCAGAGCAGGCAAACAGTCACAGAGCTATAGCTGGAACAGCCTCTCCTCTCCTCCCCATGGTAGGAGTCTGCTCAAGGACCCCCCCTCTGTCCGCTCAGCCATGGTGGCTTCCTTCTAAGTTTCTAGGCTTCTCCTCTCTTGCTATTCTTCTGTGTCTTTCCCCATGTCTCTTGTGTTACTTACTGAATGAAATTAAAATTGCCTAATATTAGTATACAGGATTCTTCACAATCTGCCTTACCACCTATTGTGAGATGAATCCTGTCCTCCAAAAAGACTCAAGTCCTATTTTTGATACCTGTGAATGTGACCTCATTTGGAAATAGGGTCTTTGCAGATGTAGCTGAGATGAGGTCACACTGGAGAGCAGGGTGGACCCCTAACCCAACATGATGGTGGCCTTGTAAGAAGGGGAGACAAAGAGACACTCATTCAGAGGGAGGAAGGCCATGTGACCATAGACACAGACTGGTGGGATGTGGGTACAAGAGAAAGGATGCCAGAGATTGCCAGGAAGCACCAGGAACCACCAGGAACTAGGAGACAAGTATAGGGCAGATACTTCCTCAGAACCTCCAGACACCTTGTGCCACCACTTGTGACACCTTGATTTTGGACTTCTGACCTCTAGAACTATGAGACAATCAATTTATGTTGTTTTAAGTTATCACAAATTTAAGTAATTTGTTATAGGAACCTGAGCACCACCCATGCTCTACCTCCTTCCCCATCCTGAACTCACCATGTAGATGCTCCACTCTCCTCTGCACACACCAGACCCACCTCAGTAACCTCTATCTCACCAGGAGTTTTTGTGTATTTAGGGTCTAGTCCTGGAGACCACAGAGAATGTAGGTTCAGAAAAAAACGCAGATTCTCTCAGACCATAATGACCTCTTACAGTGGGGCATCTGCTTCCCAGGTGGAGAATATTAGCTGGTCAGATAAAGATTTATGATGTAAATTGAAGCAAAAATTAAAACAGACAAGTGCAGATTATCTAGCATGGCATCCATGTAGTTTTCCCCCATGAATGTAAATATTTGTGGTCGATATTGAATGCAAAGTTGGATGCCCCAGAAGAAGGGTGTCCTCAGAGGAAACCTGTCTCTGGTAAGGTTATGGAAGAACAGAAGTCACCAACCTCCAGGCCATAGGAAACAGTCCCGTTAGGTAACTGCTCACTCACTGTTCCACCATTGTTGACTGAGACAAAGTCCATCGTAAAGCATGAGGGCTTCAGCCTTGAAGGTCAGATTTTTGTAGCTGTAATAGAACAATAGGAAATTCAAATACATTTCCATTTCTGCTTTTATTTCTTTCTTTTGCTCTCTTCAACTATCCATAGGCAGTAACTTTCCTGACTTTGGTTCAAAGAAATACTGTAGTTTCTTAAATCCACACACCTTATTTATAGTGCCTATGGCACAGGAGGCATGTATGGAGGTATATAGAAATAACGAACTAATATACAGTTGAGGGGATGAGTCAGAGAATGGGTGAATGGAAATATTTAAAACCCTAAATTAATCTGTGGAAGCTTCTCAACTTAACCTCTTTCTGAGGGCGAAAGAGAAGGAAGAGAGGATGTGGGTGGTACACTAAGAAGCAGGCGTGCTCCCTGGTCCTGAGAGGGACAGCAGTCTTTCTCACACAGGAAGAATAGTTGGTACTCCTTTTATCATTTGGGTAGGAAGAAATTCTTCCCAGAAATCATGGGGGATTTTTTCTTTATTAAAGTATGGATTTTTTTATATTTGCATATTTCTAGGTTTTTTTTAAAACTCTAGACTATTTCCATGGGATTTGTGGAACTAATTGTAAACAAAGTTTCTGATATGCAATCCAGTCAGCCTTTTCCCACATGATTGCTTTTTCAGATGGATTAGAATTTCTCCAGCTCGTGGACAGTACACGCTGCTTTACTTCAAAACCAGAGCTATTCTATCTGATAGCTCTGGACAAACCTGGGTACAGTGCCCATCATCCCCTTTCATGATTGTCTCATTATCTATTTCTGAGCTACATGGGTACAATTACCTACGTGTGTACACATGTATATACACACACAGACACACAGCAAGGCATGTACACACATTGATGCTTATTTTATTTAGGGGAAATGATGAGTAACTGGAGGGCAAGTGTATTTTATCACTTAATTCACTTCATTGAGTTACAATTCTGCGTGCACCACTGGCTTAACCCAGAATCCTCCAGAGCACATCCAGAATCCTGGTTCAGCACATGGCAGTAGGCAAGGCCTCGCAGTTGAGCAGCCAAAAGCATTTAGTGTTGCATTTGTTGTTGATTTTGAAAACAAACAAATGTGTATTGACGTAAAGCAGTCTAAAAATTCAGTTCAGGCATACTGACTTTTTCACACTTAGGCGTCAGAGAGTAGCTGAGAAATGAAAGATTCACCAATAATGGACGTGTGCCAGCACATGGTTGTAATGCACATTTGAAGGCTTCTCATCTCAACTGTCTATCACAGTTTTTAGCACGAAGAGAGTGCTCTGGTTGGTGCTTTGAATGTTTTACAGGGACTGGATGAACACAAATGCTTGTATTCCAGTATAGCCTTTTCCTCTGGCCCTTTGCACTATTAAGATGTGCACAGAGGGGTCTCTGTGAAATCATCCCCACAACCTCTGCACTTCACCAGGCACCTGGCAGAGACAGTTGAACTACGTTCCCTAACCCATGAGGCCCATATCTCAGGAGGAATTGGAAATGATGGAAAATTTGAGAAGCTACTGTTTGGTACAGGCCTCCCAAATAAAGCCACTACTTTTTGATAGATGAAATTCCCCCAGGGATTTCTAATCCTTTGGGAAGGTCATACTTTATTATCAGGATTATGCTGTCCTCAACTTTTCCTGTTTTCTAAGAGCTTTTATTTTATGCCCATGAGCTAGAAGGCCAAGAGAATTAAAATTATTATCTTTTCAGTTAAGTTTATAAAAATGGGTGAGTTTTCGGTATTATAATCATTCATATCCTCCCATTCTGGGACAACATCAAAATGACGAAGGGCTGATCTGTCACCTTTGTGTAGGCAGAAGAGCTGCCATTCTGTAAAACTGGGTATTATTTAACACAGGTGCTTCTTTGTACACACACCAAACAACATGGTCCCCAAATAACAAGAGACTGTTTTTGATGCACTGAGCTAAACAGAGTAATTATAGGTTCTGAGGAGACAGGCCGCTGTGGATTGAAGCTGTCTCAGTTTGGACTTTCTTTTTGTGGAAGTGTTTTAATTATATCTTTAATGGCCTAGAATTCACAAGAAACTGGAAAAGCAATATACTGATATTCTTTCTTGGGGTGTATTTGTTGGTTGTATTTGTTTTGTAAAATGATGCAAGGAAATGTTGCAAAGACTATAAATACTTGGGAGGAGTTGCTTATCTACCTCTGAAGTTGGCAGATTTCTAACCTCAAGATGAACTCAAATGTATTACACTTTAGGTTGGTTTTTTGGGGGTGGGGCAAGCACCCTTTTTTAGTTTTAAGGGTCTGAAAGATGGCTTTCTTATGTCTGTGTTCTAACAAATATGGGTTATAATAATTTTGGGTAGCTTCAGTAACACTAAGCTATAAAATAAAACAAGACCATTTGTACTGTTGGCATTTTCATAATGAGAAATAGCTTAAAAGCCATCGTCTTTTATCCAGATTTGAACTTTTTTTTATAAGTTTGGAAGTTATTTTATAAGTTTAGAAGAGTATCATATTCTCTGAAAGGTTATAAACATGCCTCCTGTTTCTTGAGCCATATGGAATGCATGATTAAATGAACTGAGAAAACATCTAACAGTGCCTACAAAATTATTTTTATTGTATTTGATGCATTAAGAAACAAAGAGGATATTTTAAAATTGAGACTAGTGATGACTTCCTTCTGGAGTCTACTATTAAATGTGTGTTTATCAAATGCCACCCTGCCAAGCAAATCTATGAATCAGTAGTTTAAGGGGGGAAAAATGGGTCAAGCCAACTGCTTGTCCTTTTATAGCTAAAACAATTGGTGAAATGGTCTAATTTTTTGATGGCCAATATGTTGTCATGGTATCTTATAGCTGTAGTCCAAATTCATGCTGGGGGAAGAGTGGGCTTTACATGATCAGGAAGACTACCTGATCAGCTTCTTTGTTTTTCCTGTTTTCAGTGTCCTCTTGCTTGCTTTTCTCTCTGTTGGGGACAATGTGATTCTCCTAAGCTCAGGAGGAACAAGTTAGCTTGCAATGCTCTCCCATAGTCTCATCTACAAGATGTGAATAGAGAAAAAGGTGAAATAATCCCAATTTATAGATTCATGAATTGTTTTCACTTCCAGTACGATCATCTAAACACCTACTAAAAGTTGACATTGGATGTTTAGTGTTGGTTTATATAAAACTGAAATTCAAAGGACTATAGAAATACTATTCTGTCCAATTATCAACACTGGGACACAGAGCCCTGTTTTGGTCCCAAAGATGATCGTGTCCTGAGAACTCCTGGTGTGACTCTGCTGGGCATCTAGTTGCATTACAGCAGCAGTCCTCCTGGGAAAAGTCTTGGCCTAATGAAGTATACACTGAGGCACATGGTAGCACATTTCTAAGTGCACTGAAATATATGTCTCTCTAGTTTCACTCACCCAAGCCCCCCCCCACCAGGGCTCAGACAAGACAGGGAGAGTGAGATATAAGAGAGCTGAGAGAAAAAAGCTGAAAGCTGTGTCCCTAAGAGCCTGTAACGTGCACTAGGAGTCACGACCTTGGGACCACATGACAGCATAGCTATCGTGATAAGCTTACTGTTGGGACCTGAAACACCTCCAGCCAAAGGGCCTTTGCTACAACACTGTGGCAGCAAAGTGCAGGTGCCTTCAGACAGATGCCTTCTGTTGACAGTTGCAATATTTGGTACCATCTCAGAAGTATCAGAGTAGCAGCAGTGGCTTTAGGCTCTGGTGGCAGGATTGGTCCCACTAGCAACACTGTAGCATTGGCAACTTTTTTTTGTAGTAACTGATGATGTCTCAGCAAAAGCCAGATAAAAGGGCAGTGGCAGGTGCCACACAGTGCTTGAGCAGGTTCAAGCACCCAGGAAGTAACCCCAGAGTCCCCAAGGAGGGACATGAGCATTTGAGGGGACAGCCCATTATGTATTGGTGGGTAGTCAGAGGAAAGTAGAGACAGAGAAGCACCACTGTGTCATGACTAGAGTGACCGATTGTTCCTAGGCTTCAGTAGTGTCACTGAGTCTGGACTGTGTTTCAAAGATGTATACCAGTTACTCTGAGAGACTATGAATTTCTTGTTTCCCAAGGTGTTGGCAAGAATTTTTGAGAACTCAAAGGGAAATTCTTTTATTGCAGAGTTGCTACCAAAATTGTGTGATCTTGTCAGCCAGAGTGTCAATTAATTGGGCTTGAAGAAGCATGTTCATCACCCCCCATCATATACTGGCTCTTGGAATTTCAAGCAGCAGTCCTCTACACACAGTGCATGTAGAATTTCTGTCATAATGTGAGAATGGGAATCATATGCTCTGCTTTCCTAAGGGGGAGAAAAATAGTCTCTAATGTTTTCCAGAAATGACACTGTTTTTCATTATCCGGTGCATTTCATGTATGTCGTTCAGCTCTATATGTTGGATTCGTGTGGCTGTGGTTGTTTCCCTAAGCTGCAGGGAGGAACCAGCATTTTTCTTTGCTAGGAGTTTGGAAGGCACATATCCATTTCTCTGGAGAAAAGAAAACAAGAAAAAATTCTTCGTCCTGTCTTTTGATTTACCCTCTGCCACCTCATTTACTTTATGACAAGTGAGTTAGTTTGGTCTTGAAAACATATCTCTAGAAATACAAAATTGACATTGAAATAATGGACACGACTGAGGTGCCATGAGCATTTTTCATTGCCATAATTTACTGTTTAGAGATCAACTTGGTTTCTAAATGGATTTTGAAAAATATGATCTCACAGTACATTTCAAGACAGAAGGAGGCCATATGGTCTACCCAAACCCATCCACCTGTCTATCTAATGTTCGTAGCATGGCATTTTTTTCTTCCTTGTCCAGCTCTCCTTTGAATGTACTCAGAGCTGCAGGTTTCATTGTTACCTTCGGAGGACCAGTTCACACATCAGTTATTCTCTGCATAAAGAACTTGGCTACTTTTTTTCCCCATCTTCCTGAAGGCTGAAGGGGAAAAGGTTGACTATGACTAACTTGAATCTTATGATAGCAGGTGGGCAGTTAATTGGGAAATGACAGCAACCTAACACTAATTTGCAGAAGCGTTTGTATTTCATGAGTAATTGCCATGTGAAAGGTAACTTGGCTGCAGGCTCAGTGAAGCTGAACAACAGACAATGTCTAAATATGGCTTTGGCATTTGGGACATATGTTCTTTGTATGGAGGTGTAGTGAAAGAAAGGCGTTGTTTCTGGATGCAAACTTCAAATTAGGAGACTTAGGATATTTTTCAAGGGAAAGCAAAAGTGAATGGGGCTGCATGTTTTCAGTGGGGTCAGATGTGCTCTGTAAGTTAGAGTGACTTTTCTCATCCTAGAGGCTGGGGTATGTTGTAGTGTTTGCTTGAGAGCCAGTACAATTGCCAGAGGCAAACTTTCTCTTCCCTAAGCCGAGAGAAGACCTGTGTGCTGCAATCTCACTCAAAAATGAAGCTGCATAGTTAATTTATCTTCCTGAGGAAGAATAGGAACCGCAAAGAGGTTTACTGGATTCTTTGTCCAAGGCTGCCTCCTGTGCAAGAAAGCCTATGAAATTAGCCCAAGGATCTGGGATTATGTCATGGATGGGAATCCTTTAGATGACATGTCTGCTTGCATGCAGCTTGGACTGGAAGTCCAACAGCTTTAGGGTCCATAACGTCAGATGACCCAGAGGTGCATTTTATATCCATAGACATCTCCCTGAGGGTGAAGAGGTAGTGATTATAACTGGCTGTGCCCTACAAACAGTTGCTGTGTTTGGCAGGTGATACAGCCTTGAATTCTCTAATACTGCCACACGATACCAGGGCCTCCTGACCAAGTTGTAGCCAAGAGCAGACACAGCAGCCTCAAGGAGAGATTCTCTTTGGTGAGGCTGGGAGGAGGTCAGTAAGACACAGGGAATGTGTGTGGAAATTGACTTTAATGAGAATGTTTAAGGCATATGGGAAAGCATTTGGAAGAATTACATTTATAATGCTGGCTCCCCAAGCCTCTAAGAAACAATTCAGAAAGGTCTCTTTACCATTTGTGAATTGTGAAATATTCACATCTCCAGGGGCGTGCGTGGGTGTGTGTGCATATTCCTATTTCAGGGGTGTGGACAATACTGGTACCAACTATTTCTTAAGTATTTGCCATTCCTATCCTGCTCTGACTCATCTGAAACTGGTGGGCTGCAAATCTTTACTGGCTGCCAGATTACTTTCGAAAGGAAATGTTTCTTCCCATTACCTTTCAAACTCAGCTTTCCTGGGTGTTGCTGGTGCTTTATTTCAATGTACTGATATCACTGAAGGAGAGAAGAGGAAGTTTCCCTCTTTGAGCAGGGGACAGAAGGGTCTAGGAGAGTTAACAGCAGCCCCATTAGAGAGGAAATGTGCCTGATGACTAGCTGGGGATTTAGTATCCTTCCATTTACCAAGGATTTACGAAATGCCTTTGCTCAACCGCATCTTTCTCTGCTCCCATTGTTCTGTGTAACTGAAACAAGTCAGCATAGCATTGTCATCTATGTCAATAACGGTCACAAAATTGCCTTTTCTCCTTCTGCAGTAGACTGCCTGCAAAATATAAAGGAGTGTAGTGATGCACCCAAGCAAATTACCCTCCCAACCTCATTTAAATAACATTTTCCCTTCATATATGCAAAAATCAGATGAATATTTACAACATCCAGGAATAGGTACCACAGGAAGGGAAAAAAACCACAAAAACGACACACAGCCAACCCACCCCAACCCTGCAAGTGTAATCATTCTCAAAATGCTCCCCAAACAAATTGTTCTGGCTGCTGGTTTGCCCAGCAACGATACGACTGTAGTATTCTGCCTGGGCACGTGTAAACTAGAGTGGTCTTTCTGCTTAGAGATTGCACAAACAGCAGAGCAGAGATGGAGCAAGATGTGAGGGGGTTAAAGTAGGGTCAGGAGTGCAGGTTGCCATGACCCTCAAATGAATTTCAGGCATTGTATGTGACATTTTTCTGTGTTCCATCACTTCACATTAGTCTTGCAATGAACTGCCTAATCAGACTTTGGGGGCCACGGGACCTCAGAGTTGCAGTAGTGTTAGGTCAATTCCTACCCTCCAGTGTACCGCCACTTGGGAGGCAGGCCATTATGTAGGCTCTTGAGGTTCTCAAGCTCTGAGCTGGGAGAGAGGACAAAGTTGCTAGGGCCCCTGTGTCATTCAGCAGGCTCTGACATAGCTCACCTTGTGGCTTCAGCTGCACCAAGTGCAACTGGCGCATGCAACGGCAGCTTCCTCCCAGAAAAGCTGCCCTGCGTGATGGGCAGTTCTCCTAAGTCATCCTTCCTAAGGTACAGGAATAATATTTTACTCATCTTTCTGACAGATGTATATGTAAAGAACAAAAAAAAAAAGGAAAAGGAAGCAATCACATAAAATAATGTACCTCTATCTGGTGCTAATCATTGGTCTTAATAGAGTCATGGAAGTATGCATGGGTGGGCTATAGTGTACTCAGGACAGAGGCAGGCTGCACGGAAGGCTTAGGGAAGTTCCACGTATCACTGGACCTTTCATTACATTTCTAGATGTTTCTGTGATGGTATGGGAGACCGAAGCAATAATACCTTAATTTATAATTGAGGTTTTACTTATTTATTGGTTATTAATTTCTGATATAATTAAGGAGTTTTATTCAACAAAACTCACAGTTATTTTGCAGAACAATTATCTCACAATCGCTTAATCTATAACTGATATAAGCAAAATATTGACAATATGCATGAAAATTAGCCCATAAAATTTCCCTCTTTGATTATGAAGACTCTCCTCCTCAAAACTCTTTATGAGTCCCATTCTTTAGAATAATATTTAAATGCTCTTTTTAACATCTTTCCTGTACAGCCAGGAGTTCTCTTTCTAAGCCTTATTCACCGATACTCCCTTAGTGAGGCCTGGGCTCAGTCAAACCAAAGGTACAGACTGATGGCAAGAACAAGGGGCTGGGGCAGCTGAGTTCACAGCTCTCCTAACTAGCTGTGTGATTTTTGGCAGGTGCCTTAACCTTTCTTGGCCTTTGTTTCTCTTCTTTGCACTGAGAGAGCGAGACCCTGTGATTCCTAAGATCCCGCACTTAGTCCTCTAATGCTCCTGTTTGCTCTGTTTTTCATGCGAGGCTTCCTCTATTTGACCCTTTAGTGTGATGGCAGCTGTCCTCGGCATCCCCTCCTTCAGGCTCCTCACTGAGCTCAGCCCTGTCTACAGCTCTGCTGTCAAAGCTCCAGTCCCACTGTCCACACTGTGGGACAGACGTGACCGCTCTCAGAGTCTCCAGCTCGTTTCCCTGCTTGGAGGAAGGCTGCCCACCTCCATGTTCTTCCATTCTGCTGCCAGGCCATCCCTATAACATGAAATGTGATCTGACCCCTTCCTTTGCCAAAATCTTTGTGTGTTTCATCATAGCCTACTAGGCAAAGTCTGATGTTCTTAGTGTGACACACAGGCCCTTTGTGATGGCAACTGGCTCATTTCTCCCAGGCTGCCCCTCGTCCCAGGAAGATGGGGTTACCTTTGCTGGGTGGCTCCCTCTGCACCAAACAACCTTGTTTACTCTTTCCTCCTCTGTGACTCCCTTGTGTCCTAGCTGTGCCCACATTGTATCAGCATTTTCTACATTGTTTTGTTACTTTCTACTCTGTGTGTTTCCCACCATTAGACTGGGAGCTGATTGAGGTTTAGGACTGTTCTCATTTTTGGATGCCTAGCTCAGTGCTGGCAGGAAGTTAGCATTTACATAAATATTTATTGAGAGAACAGTGTATGGTTTATTCACTCTCCATGAAATGGACCTTATGCTTCTCTTGAGCATCCTCTCCATTTCTCCCTGACTGTGCACATAATATTCAAGACTCCCTTTTTCCTTCCCTGCACCTCTTCCAATTATCCTAACCTAAGGAATCAAGCCCATTTTCATAAAGAACTTATTATTTATTTATATATCATTTAACATATTATTATTGTTATTATTAAATTATTATTATGTTACATATTAAATATTATTTTATTATTATTTATTTCATAATTAATTTTTCCCATATTCTTAGCTCTTACTATCCAGGTAAGTTATTAGAAGAGCTTATTTTTTGTAGCCCACATGGTTTGCTAAACATTGGTCTTCAGAAAGTATTTTTTCTATATTGATTACTACTAATGATTCTGTTTTATTAATGCCAGACTTTTCTTTTCTATTTAGCACTATTTTTATTCTAGAGAATGGTGAGAGATTTTCAGCCCACCACTCCTTTATCTTAGTGATAAAGAAGGGAGCTGGTATGACTTCTATTTTCAGTAAAAGCCTGCTTCCCTTATTTACTTTTTAATATTTAAAGAAATAAAGCAAAATGTCATGATGACATTAGAGTAAATGTTGTCATGACAAGCATTTATATTAAAGAAATTCTAGTCCTGTCTATGTTTCCATGGTATGTTCATTTAAATTGATCTTATAAGAGGGACTCAGACAAATTTTGGTTCTCAAAGCCACAATGCTAAAAGACAAGCTCCAAATACCTTGGAATGGTTGGACAGCTGATGGGAAGGGAGATATTTTATTAAGAGTAACTGGTTACTTAAGAGCTATTATTATTCATGATTCTTCTTCAGATGCTAACAATTCTTTCAAAGGCTCAAGCAAAGATTATTGCTACATTTCTGTGGTCAGTGGAAAAGCCCAGTGTAAAACTTGAGACCAGGAATAAATGAATCTTTTTTTAAAAGTAAAATTTAGATTGGGATAAATATCCTATAACACACTGGAAATTCATGGAACTTATGAACCTCCCGTCAGGAGATGTCCAGAGCTTCCTGCCAGGTTGCAAATACCAAGAGAATAGACTTTTTGGGGATATTTCTGTGCTCTACTTTTGATTCTGACAAAAAGGAAAGGTACAGCATTGTGCAAATGCAAATTTGTTCATTTAGTTCCTTTGGGCCAGCACTGAACCTGGACTGGACTTTACTGCAAATGGTTTATTTAGCACTTAAATTTATAGAGCAAAATTTTAGTCCTTGGCAAAAATTGTATTCATAGCCACCTACTAAAAGGAAAATGGCTGCTCACCATTTTAAAAATAATCATCAACCATTTTCTTAAGTGCTTTTTACATGGTATGCAATATTCTGTATCAGCCTCAGCCTTTAATTGTGTAAGTTGCAACTGGTGAAATATACTCAACCGTCAATCTCAAAATTACCTTCTGTCCTCAGACTCCTTAGGTTAAGAAAGTTAACTAGAGGAGTTCAAAGAACATATTAGAAGACTTTATTGAATAGAAGATGTGCCAAAAGACCATAATATATTCTGGTATCTTGATATGCACTAATTTGGTTTATGAAAATTGAACCTTGGAACTAAGATTTTCTTATGTGAACTACCTCTAACTCTGGTGTCATTAGGTGTGATAAACAAACTTAATAAAATCCTCATATTCCTCACTGCTGACAGCACCAGAGAACCAAACTCAAAAAGCTGTAGTGCTGGGTGATGGTCTGAAGAAACCAGATTCCTGGTAGGCTGTGAGGTCAGAGTTGCTGTTTCCATGAGTGGCACGGCCTCATCCTGACACTGAAATGGGCTACACTCGTCCATCACTCAGGGCCAACAAAATGCTTCATGTGCATCTTTCAAAAGAAAACTAAAGCTCATTTCCCCCAATTTTGTGTGTGTGGCTCAGAGAGACTCTTTTGCTTAGGGAGGTGTTGTGTTTGATCACAACTGTCCCCTCCAGTCCTTGGCCAGTTCCAGCCATCAGAAGGATCTGGAGACCCAGGGCCATGGCACGGGAAGCCTTGTCAGAGCACCAAGCTGTCCCGTGTGGCAGGCTGGGTTCAGCTGCCCAGTGATAGCCACCAGAGTCCCTCAAAGTCTCCCAAATTTGAAGTTCTGTTCAAGACTTTTCCTAATTAAATGTCTTTGCACATCGCCAAAACCAATAGTGTTCTGAGATATCAAATCACAGCACAAAGGGACTGTGGTCTCCACCTGTAGAAATCGAATGTTACTTTCTAAAACTCCAGGGAAAAAAGAAGGTGCCTTCCATATAACCTGACTATCTGGGCAGTCGCCCTCGTCACTGACTTCTCTTGAATATTGGCATGCATCCCATGTTTCTCCTGGCAAAGGAACTTGTTCCTCCCTCCCCCAGGTGACTCCATGCTGTGTACATGTCTCTAGGTCCACTCTTTCACTTGGGCTGCTTTCCTTATTCTGTTGTTTTTCAAGTATACTCCTTCCTCTTCCCAACTTTGCATTTTGTGTTGTTTCCCTTTTCAACTCCCTTAGTTCTGCCTGCACCAGTTCTTAGAGTCATACATCTGCACTTCTGAATAATTTAAGTTTCTTTTGAAAGTAATAGGAATCCCCTCTGAGTAACTCCAGTAAGAGAAGGAATTCCTTGGAAGGGTAGTGGGATATACCATAGAATTCCAGGAAGAACTGAACAAAGAAAACTTCCAAAGGGGAGAGGAAGGGGTGATTTAGTGACTTCAGTGAGAGACAGCATAAACTTCCTCACCAGAGTATCGCCACCAAGGTTATTCATCTGCAAGGACTCCCACCCCATGAGAAACTTGATTGAACTCTGAAATCTCACAGAGAAGAATCTGACTTACCCAGGTTAGCTCTGGTTGCCCAACTCTCCTGTCCTGCATGACATTATAGAGCCGAGGGGACAGGACATAATGTAGAGACATATTTGCTCTCTCTGGAGAAAGGTCTGAGCAGACTCATTTCCCTGACAAGGGGAAATCACTGTCAGCTGAGAAGATACCCCCAGTATTACAAGTTCTTTCTACAGATAGATATTTTTGCTATTGGCTCTTTGTAGTGAACATTTTTTAAAACCATGTTTCTATCCTGATCTAGAACATTAAGCTTCTCCATGGTAAAATGGGGCTGAATGTCCTTGCTTCTGTCCTGCTTAATTGATGAACTTCCAGTAGAGGCCTGACTAGCCAAGCCAATGAACGCCACACCAACTCTCGAATGGTAAGTTTCCCTTAGCTAATTCCCCTTCCCTAAACCTGATACTTAATAAACACCCACTCTACACAAGATATATGCAAGGCATTAAGTACTTAAAAATAAATTAGACATGACCATTATTCGTTAGACATACGGTCTAGTGGGTTTACTATATGATTAATATTTTGGGGGATTTTAACATGTAAATACTTGAAACAAGTCATTAGCAGACTCATTTTGAGAGTTCTCAGAAGCTGGGTAGTTTCCATTTGGGTTGTATGGACTCCACGTCAGGCAAGCATTCAGGGAATCACCATAAAATACAGGATTCTGATTGGCTATCTTTCCCAGCTTTTACCCTTAAGATAGTGTTTTTTGGCTATCACCCACCAAAGCTGACATTTGGAGCTAAAAGAAATATTTAAAAATACTTCTTTTTTCTCTAGCTATCCAAGATAACATTGGAAGACGCGGATATTTCTCTACTCTGGTATCCACATTTTCACATTGTGCTTACAGGTGTTACATTAGAGTTCTTATACTGTTTGGGTACTATGTGTATAAATGCTTTTTTATGACTCAAAGATCTTACTGAGTTCACAAGGAGACTGTCAGAGTAGAAAGAGGCTCTCGAGTGAACCAGACTTGGGTTTAAAGCTGGGTCTTAGAGCTTCCTAGCTTTATGACTTTGGCCAACTTACTTTCTGAGCCTTGGTTTTTTCATTTGCAAAATGGGGTAATAATACCTATGCCACACGACTGTTGTAAGAAATAAATGAGATAATATATGTGAAAGATTCTGACAAATCACAGAAAAACTGGTGTACATTTCTTTGCCTTCCACCAGGTGAAACCGGGAGCCTTCCTCCCTGGGCCTTCTTCCTACTCTAGATGTTTTCTCTTGTTTCCTAACCTGCACTGACAAGCAGCCTGAGGACGACGGGCATCTGGGCTCCTACTACTTCTGAGACAGCCTGGCTTGATGCTCTCTGGAGGTTCCTGAGGGTGTGTGACTAGAGGTAGTCACACTCCAGGTCTCCTGAACATAAGGCTAAAGCTGTAGAACAATGTCCCTGCAGGTGCTGGCAAAGATTTGCATATTTCACAGTGGCTTACTATATATTTTGTTTCAACATGCAGATAAAGATGCTTAATACAACCAACTGCTATATGTTAATCAATCAATGGTTACTCTAGTAGTTTTTATTTCTTCAAGCAAGGGGATGAATGAACAAATTTGGCCTTGGTAAGAGCTCAGAATAGGTGGCAGTCACAAATGGCTTTAATAAATGAAAGAGATATTTTGGCATAGCCAACTGAAACAAGTGAAGACTAATGCCCTCACCAGCATCATGGATTATATTAGATCTTCTACTTTAATTGCTCCTTATGAATGGAGGGGATAGAGGAAATGGAATTTTAACATCTAAGCTATGCTATTGAAGGCGAAGGTCTTTGTGACTTTATTGATTTGAGAAAAAACTATAGGGCACAGCTGAAATTGGCACAAAAGTTATGTCTCATTGCTGACATTTGATGCCTGCTATCAAATGTAGAAAACAAGACAGGAATCCAAATGATTTCATGTGTGCATTTGCCAACAAATACTGCTGAGCATAGCTAGAACCCTGTGGTGTTCAGAAAGAGTAGAATGTGATCAGTTTGTGTCCTGTTCCCTGTTGTGAGTTCTAGAACTGAAGGTATCTTTAACTGTGTTTACATCTCTTGCTTGGTAATCACACAGGCTACATGTTTTGTAGGCATAGTGACATATTCTGTATCAAGCCTCAGGGGCTACCAGCGGGCATTAGGAAGTCCTAGAATAGTATTGACATTTCATTTTCAGAAAGGCAGGGCAAAGGCATAAAGGGTTTGGCTGGGACGCAGGCTGGGGGGACTTCATCACTGTGCTCTGTGGCAGTCCTCCACCGCTTGGTGCTGCTGCACTCCAGCAGCTCACACTCTGATGGTCCGACTTTCTCTGCACTCCGCTCCCAGTGCCCATGACTCACCCCAAGGAAGTCCTTAGTTCATTGCGCCTGCTGAACCGCAGCTGTGGTGAACTTACATCTCCACCTCTGTTCACATAATTCTGGTTAGACCGTCTAGTCACCCAGATATAGCATTTTGATATGTGTATCAAGCATCTGATCTTCTCTGTTTTCATCCCCAGTTCTCAAAAATGATTTCATTCCTCACAGTAAATACATATTTGATATATATCTGACATATCATATGTCTGAAAAATCTGATACTCACACATAGCATATGAGAGGCCACATGGTACAATGAAAAAAAAGCATTAGACAAAAAGAAAAAAAAGGCAAAAAGATGTAGGATTTTGCTTCTAACTAATTATGCTATCTTGAGTAAATAAATAATATACCCTTTTTGGACCTCTCATTTCTCATCAATAAAATGCATCAACAAGATCCTATAAAAATCAAATGAGATAATTACAGGAAGTATTTGAAAACTATTAAGACATATAAATGGGAGGCAATTGTTTAATACCTGCCTCAACCTGAGTACCCTCATAGTCACTATGGAAGTTGAAGAAATGAAAGACACATTACCCATCTGTACTGGATACATAACCTGTGTAGGAAGATCACACATATAGACACATAAGATAATTAGTCATTCGTGTCATTATAAATTGATGCACATACTGTAGGCAGATGGCATGCCTCATGATTACAGTTCAAAAAACTGAAATCTTGTAAACATTGGATTATTTCACAACATAAAATGTCACTATTAACAATAAGCATTATCATCATCTTTACCACTCATCATACAGATTATTTTAGAGATTATCTCCATCCTTCTTTATGTCCTAATTTAGGTTCAAGATAAGTCTACATAGCTATGTTTCATTTATGTAGTGACTTTATGTCTTATTTACTACTATATCCCAGCATCTAAAACAATTTCTCAATAGATATCAGTAAATGAGTGGATGGATCAGTCAATCCATGGGGAAAAAAAGCAGCTTTTCTTTTGGGTCACATCTATTTTGCAATTCTGGGGAATATAGTAAACAGTGGGAGAAGGCTGGTGTGTGCACATGTCTTCACACACACTAGTATGACCATATGGAGGCATACCAGATTTGGAGTCTGGGGAGGTTGGTAGGCAGACTTTGAAAAAGCTATGCAGATAACTCTGTTAATCTCCCACATCAGTGAGAACCACTTGTCGAACGTACTTAGGGGCTCCACTGCCCTAACATACTATTCCAACAAATCGGAACTTTTCAGACAGCCTTCTGGCTTCTCATGCTTCCCCATTCCTTTCAGCTGGCCAGAACCTCATGATATTAACCAACTTGCTTAAGCTTAGTGTGAAAATTTATGTCTGATTGGATAATCAATTTCTTTTAACCTGGATATTGTTCTGAAAGTAGTTGGAGACATGTAAAGCAAACTCTTACCCCATTGATGTTTACCTATTGCTGGTAACGATCAGTTCAAAGGGAGTCATTTTCTACGAAGATAAACTGCTCTAATCAGTGTCAGTGTAATAGTTAACCCCTCAGGCCAGAATATATGGCTGGCTGTCATTGTGCAGCTGTGCTGATAGAGTAGTTTGGGCCATCTGAAAATTTATGCCATTTTTATGTGATTGCTAACCACCCATTATCTGTAAAGGATAATCAGTTTTTTCTTTTCTTCTTAATTTCTAAGGAACAAAAGCTTGCCTTCTCTTTCTTACTGCAGAGTTTGAGAAAAAGCAAAAAGTGAAGAATAAGAGTGCCTTCCATTGTCTAATGTCTACCCCAGTACTTGAGCTACAGCTCTTACCCCTCCCCTGCCTATTTTCAAGTATTTCTGAAAAAAATAAAAAAGGCACTTTAAAGAAAACAAGATGCTGTGCATGGAACCCAAGCACCAGCAAGGAGAAGGCATTGAGAAGTGGCTGACGACCCCAAATGACAACAGATATAGTTGGAAATTAAAACAATCTTTTTTATTTAAAATGGAAATACTAGCAGATGTCACCAGAAACATATGGAACTAGCCACAAGCAAATACAGAGCACTTTTTGTGGATGAAGCTAGAATAGAGGGAATGTCCATCTCAGACTGCTGGGGGAAAACTCCGCAAGGAGTTTTCTGAGTCTAGAATCTTGCCCTAACAAAAGAGTATTTACAAGCTTGACTCAGAAATTTAAATATTTCTTGTCAGGCAGCTTCAGGACTCTATCCATAATCACATTTATTTCATAATAGGTTGATCTCATGTATCTTTTTGAATGTGTTTGCCATTGCATTTGTGCATTGTTAAATGTTTGCTCTTGTACCTCAGAGTGAAACAAAATAGACAGTCAGAAGACATGGGGTATGCACGTGTTGTCCACAGGCATTTCCCACCCCAGAGATCTGCCTGTGCTAGCTTGTTAATTTATTGTTATCTCTTGTCAAACAATAAGATATTATTCAACAACCCACATATTTTTCTAAAGCAATATTTCTATATCTTTACCTGATTTCCAAGAATATGATCCATGTTATTCCAGTACAGGTATTTTTTTCCCTGAAAAGGGCAGTAATATAGTAAATGTTCCCTTACCCATGTGCCACATGGAATAATGCTTTTGAAAAGGCAATCACAAGCCATCTTTCTTTATGTGATATTTATCCTTCCCAAATAGTTCACTGGGGTCTGTAACAGGAATGAAATGCTTTCTATATATGAAAGTATTGTCTCTAAGGATGAAAAAGCCCTAAAACCCTGACTGACATTCAGGTTTGAGGTATTGTGAATATGTGGAAAATAGGATTTTACACAGTGACAAGACTAGTAAGAGTTCTGAAAGGCATGCTTGTAATGAAAGGGTTCCGTGTGGAACAGCCCAGATTATGGACTCAAATGGTCTCCATGTGACGGAGTATATTTGTGAATGAAGTGCCTTTCAATGAGGAGAAATCAATTTTAACAGCTCATTTATTGATGAAACCAAGTCTAGTCTCAGCAGTTAGAGTACTTTCTTGGAACATGGACTAGATGATTCATCTGTCTCACCTTAACAGAGGAAAGAAAAGCTTCTCATAAAATGTGTTTATAGTTCCTCTGCTACTGGAGCTTGGATGAACTATTATTTGATAATTATTTAACAGGAGATTTAGGAAACTCAGAATGCCTACTAACATTTCCCATGCCTGTTGCATTCTGTGGCACAATGATCATTCAAATATGCCTAAAAAACGAACCCTGAAATGACTGGATTATGGGCTCATTTAATGTCTTAATCCCACTAAGTGTCCTTAACTCTACCTTTTGCTTTGTCTACACTGGTTTATTTGCCATGCCAACCCCATGCCTGGAATTTCCCTACCTCTAAGTCTGAGCTTATGCACAGACTGTACAGTGCAGAAATGGATGCAATGGCTCGGCCTCCATTCCCCTGCCAGGTACCTTCTTCGCATCCCTGTCAGTTGAAATCCTGCTCTTACAGTTTCAGCTCTTTTGTGAAACCCTTCTAACAAATTTTGCTGTAACTTCTCTTTTGTATCTGTGGTGACCTCAGTCACCAGGTGGGTACAGACCACGTTCTGTTAGTTGTTTGGGTGTGTCTGTTGAGAGCCACAGATGGGTTGGAAGCATTGAGGCAGGGGGAATACCCTTTTCAATTCCCATAAGCACATGTTTTCTCCACCTAGTTACCAAGCCAAAAATCTAGCCACTATTGATCAGCCTCTCCTTACTACCTGCTTATATCCAAAGAGTGAATCCGGTCAGTTCTGTAACCAAAATACATTTTCTGGTCTTCCCTCTTTTCACAAGCTCATTGGCTATGTCCCTAAATCAAGCCACCATCTTCTCTTTCCAACTGCCATCTCCCCCAACTGGTTTCCTGCTTTGACTCATTTCCTTCAATAATCAACCTTCTACAAAGATCAATATCCTTGCCCTCCAATCCTGTTTAAAACACCTCAGGAGATTTCATTACAATTACAATAAAATTTAAAAATTGCATAGTCTGTATTTGACATTTTTAGCTCCCTAGAACATGAATCCCCCTTCTTCACCTAGGTGAGAACCTGCCGTGGCATGGATCTCACTGGCAGATGGGACTGTGTCTCCTGTAGTGAGCTTGTATGAGCCCTGATAGTGGCTTAGATGCTTTCTTAAATGACTGAATCCACATTCAACTATTGTAATGCAGTTGGGAAGGGATAGACTTTGGTCAAACAATCAGTAAGGAATTCAAATTCCTCAGAGTGAGAAATGCTGGAGTGAATTTATTCTTGTAATTTAAACTTGAATTTATTTTTATCCTATTTTTTCCCCTTGAGAGAGCCTCTAAGACATTATTCACGAAAGCCTTGAGAAATATATTGGTGAAAAATTGTACCATCATCTTTGAAAAACATGTTAGTGCCTGTGTTCTGTGACTCCTACCATTAAAATTCCTCATTTCAATATGGGCAAAGGATCTTTAGGTGACAGAGATTATGCAAATAGTGAGTAACAGCCAGAGACAAAGTGGGAAAGGTGGCTGTGGGGTCCTTCCTGGTGAGCAGAGTGGTTTGATCAGCAGGGATATGGAATAATAGTTAATTAATGAAAGATCTTAGGAATGAGAGAGATATGCATTCCTTTAAGGTTCTACTTTATATTAAAGACCCTATTTATATTAAGTAGAAAACAAAACCCTAGGATTCATGAAGAAAAGCCTGAATCGAGCCACACTGAGAGAGCTAAAACCCTCTACCTTTTTCTCAGAGCTGTTCAGGTGAAGGGAAAGGACAGAATCCTTGAGGACTGCATAAGAAAATCACAATTAGGGATAAGGAAATATCCCCATCTTTCCTCAGGGATGCATGGTGATGTTAATCAGGGTAACTGTGCACCAAGGAAAGGAAATACCCAACAATTCCTGGGGCCATCAGACCTTAGATTGAACATTCATTTCTAGAGCCCAAAATAACACTGCAGTCTACCAAGTAAATTCAATTAACAAATACTTTTGAATACCTACTATGTGATAAGCACAGTTCTAAATGCAGGAAATACAGTGCTGAGCAAAATAGAATCCTCAAGAAGCTTGTATTATATTGGACAAAGAGGTAATAAACAAACAAACAAACAAATAAATAAGTAAATTTTAGAAGCTCCTAAATGTTCCAAAAAGGGTATAAGAGGGGTAATATTAAACAGTGATTTGGAGGCAGTTGCTGTGGAACTGTGCCCTGAATTTTGAGGAAGACACATTTGTGGAAAAGAGTTCCAAAGAAAGAAAAGAGATGATCAAGGATCCTGACATATTACGAGTATGTCTAGGTCTCCAGGGAGAGAAGCATGACTAGTGCAGATTGCAGTATATAAAAGATGGGGAAAAATGGAAAGAGTTGGTAAAAGAGAATTTGTTTGGAGTCAGAAGAAACCCTTAGGCTTTGATGAGTTTAGACTGTGTCACAGCCTGATTTGAAAGCCATTGAAGAAATTGCAGTGGAAAGCCATTTGAGGATTGTAGTCATGGGAGTTACATGATTTGATTTATGTTTAGAAAAATTATCTTAGATTCTTGCGGTTATAGTGTGGAATGTGGGCAGACAAGAGTGGAAACAGTGAAAACTACTTAGGGTCCTATTACATTAGTCAAAGAAGAGATGTCAGTGATATAGGTAAGTGTTGTAGCAGTGATTATGTAATATGACATATTTGGGATACATTTTGTAGGTAGAACTTATGGCTGGATTCAATGTAGACACAGGAGTGAAATAAAAAATAATATCAAGATTTTTAGTCTGAAAAACTATGCAGATGGTGAAAAGCCATGCTTGAGAAAGAACAAGTTTACTTAGTGGGGAGAACAAATCGACTATAGTCTTTTATTAGTTTAAGATGGATAGTAACATCCAAATGGAGAGATATAGTAGGAGAATATGTAGCTCAGGGATAAGTTCAAGCATATGTGCTTACATGCAAATGCATCTATATGTACATATACATATAAACACATACATGTCTATGTACTCTTTAGAGTTGTACGTCACGTAAGATAAGGAGAAAGTATACATTGAAAAGAGGAGGGTGCTGAGCCCCAAACCGAGCTCTGGAGCTCTCTGCATTCTGACAGACAGAGACCTGGACGAGTGGAAGAAGCCACCCAAGCAGGACAAACAGCAGTAGGTCAGGTGACCAATTGAATTTTGATCCAAGCTTGGTCAAAGTTTGGTCTCATTAGGACCCAGTGGGACCCTAAACCATGTGTTTTCCCCAGTCCAAACACACAGAGTAATCAACAACTGAGAAAATCCATGCACATCAGCTCCCTGATCTGTGAAGGGAGGACCAAGTGAGTATCCCTGGATATTTACCAAAATCACATTCCAAAAAGCAATCTTACATTGTTAGAGACTTGAAAAATGCACAGGTATGGTGATTTTTATTGTGTCCTAATTTCATGTTCCACTATGGCTTGCTGATGGGTTTTGGAGAATAATGGGTTATTGTTTTAATATTATTATTAATTAAATAGTGACTCAAATTTCAGCAGCTGTTTCAGATGTGTTTTCTTTACTGAAGCAGGTAATTGCATCTCTGCCACCTACCATACAATATTAAGTTGAAGAATTTTTTTTTCTCAGTCTCATTAAACAAAGGACACCAGAATTCATTTGTTTTCATCTGGCAGAGATTATAATACACCTTCAAAAATTTGCCTCAATGTTACTTTAACCTCAGAATTACTATTTTAATTCTGACATTAGCCATATGTGGTCCAGAAACTGATCTTCTCCCCATCCCACATAGTATCATGCTAGTTCATCAAATTTATAGTGTTTAGCTGCTGGAACTTAGACAACTGAAAGTAGCTGATCTATATGCATCAGTAAGATATATGCAAACCAGAGGAGCTAAGATAAATCCCTTGAAAACAGAAGGCATTATGAGGACTGCTGTCTTTCAGATGCTCCAGACAAAACAGTGTACCTTATGCTTCATGTCACTAAAGGGAGCCTCTTTAGATTTTGGAGATAATATATACAATATTTGTGTGTATACCACTCTAATCCATTTATAAGGTGAATTGAAAGACTTAAGTGGAAACTAAAGTAAGAGATTGATCTTTGGCCAATGCAAGCTGGGTGACAAACAGTTTAGTATTCAGTCTTTGTGGCCCAGCAGAATTCTGGTGCTTTCGGTCTCAGAGAATAAAAATATTACATGAAACACTGGCAATACCTAATGGGAAGCCATGGGATTTTTGTAGTAAAACCATGCCTTCTTTAGAAAATATTACTCTCCTTTTGAAAAACAAATAAGGTTTTTCTAATACTGGGGATTGGTAGATTTAATTCTTGTTCACAAACAGCGAGTGACCATGTGATCCATGTTGTCCATGATGGAGTAAAGAATATTGGATCCCCATTGCCATAAAATCAGGTGTGCCCGGCATGTCTTATCACAAACCTCCAGGGATGGAGGCAGAGCACAGTTTCAATGACTTGGACATGTGTCAGTGAAGTTTATTTGGATACTGCCATCCCTAAGAGCCTAATTAGCATTGTTGAGCAATCCTGAGGCCTTGATATGGTATTATACCCTTGGGGCGGAGGTACAAGCAGACAGTAGTAATCTGGTAGCAAGCTTTCCATCTTGAGGAGGAAAGTGTCATCATCGTCCAATGCACAACATTGCTTCTGATCCAGGAACTCACTTAAAAACCAAAAAGTCTGATGTTCCTTTTAGTCACTGGGTCTATCATGCACCCCTATTACCTGCAAGGTCACAGAATGCTTATCAGCTCAAATGTCATCTCCTTAAAGAGGCTATTCCTGACCACACAAGTAATTATCCTATTATTCATTTTATCTTTGTTCCACAATGTATTTCTTTCAACTTTTGCTTTATTACTTTAAAAAATCAGTTTTCTCATTAGAATATAAACTAGATGAAACTGAACCAAATCCACTCATTCAAATCCATCATATCTGTAGCACCTAGACCAGTCCTAGGAAACAAATAGATGCTTAATAAATATTTGGTTAATGAGTAAATGCATAAATTATTAATTAGAATGGATAGTTAGGACCCAATACATATTTGATTAACAATTGGAAAATCAGGGACCAAATCACTTACTTAACAAACTAGTGAGGACACAATTTTCCTTTAGAAAGGCTAATTTGATTCCTTCTCAGGAAACTTACAACCCTAGAAATTTAAATACCTGGGAACAAATGTAAGAATCAATCAAATCTAATTTCATTCTCTCAGTGCCCATTACTTGAAGAATTCTATGCTAGATAGAAGAGAATATATTGATAAATGTAACATGACTCTGTACTCTAGGGAGTTATAATTGAGAAGAGAAAATGCATAGAAAAAAACTGGCAGACAGACATAAGACACCTAAGGAATTGTGTGTATGTGCAAAGAGAAAGCCATTTATTCAGCTGAGATAGGGAAATCAGAAAGCTTTTGTTGAAGAAGCAATATATGATATAAGACTTAAAAAATAAGTAGAACTTCAACAAACAACTCTGGAGAAAAACATCTAGGCAAAGGCAAGAAAATGGATCATGGGTATGGAGAATGGGGAATGCCAAAAACACGGAGATGGGTTGGAGGTGTTGGCCAGATCATTCACGATTTTGGATGTCACACTCATGTGGCTGACTCCATCATGTAGGCAGTGGGAAGGGAAAACAAAGATTTGGGAGGCAAGGTCTAATGCCATGTGATCTGTGTTCTAGGCTATGTTTGGCGGAATAGAAGGATGAGGGAAGATATTGAAGACAGAGAAATCAATTAGCAGATTAATAGTCTAAGGACAAACTGAAGCCAGTGGACTTGAAATAGGCCCATGCAGGAGCACATGAAGCAAAGGAAATGGATGCATAGATATTAGGAGAGGTTTGTAACAAGATCTAACTGTGTGTTACATGCTGACATCTTGGGGGTAAGCATTGTGTAAGGTGCCTTTTGTAATTCCAGTCTGAGTGATCTAGAGGATCCAAGTGATGTTAAGTGAAGACACAACATCCTAACAAGAGGTCACAGCTCTGATTATGACAGTTTCCCACTTAACCATGAATGGTCCAGGATCGTTTATACACTAATGTCCCGACTCTTTATATAGCATTCAGAGTGTTGCTGACATGGTCACCATCTCGCTTTATATCCCATGACATTATCCCTCTTCCATTCACATACCTCTATGCTCCATGTTGACTTTACTACTTTGGGGCCTTCATTCCAACTGTTCCCTGGAGTTTTTCCCACTCAAAAGTCCCTGACTGAATTGACCCTTATAGAATCTTCTCTGTGCTTCTTTTGTACATTTGCCTCAGTGTCCTTTGCTGTTATATTCCTTTGTCTTTCAATAGACTGTAGCTTTTGAGGACTGAAAGTTTTTCCTCTTCGTGCAGTATACCTGCTTTCTTGAGAATCTGAGCCCAGCAGTGATTACATGGATGTTCTTGAGAAAAAGAGAGAGAAATAATCACAGCTTGGCACATTCTGGCTCTGTGTGTTCCCTTTCTTTTCTTGGTCTGACTGATCCGATATAATGAGAAGAAACATTAACGAATGCCCATAAACAGGATAAAAGTCCCTCGTATTGCTTCATTCTCTTGGCCAATTACTTTCAGAAAAAAAGTAAAAGAAAGAAAGAAAGTAAGGAAGAAAAAAAGAAAGAAAACCCACAAAATGTATTAGGTCTGGAACTGGAGGGAACTTCATTATTTTTAATGTCCTAGTAAAAGATATTTTTGTCTCTCTACATTTACCAGACTAATCCCAATAATGTCTTTCAAACAATTAATTCTAGTTTCAAAAGCATTCTACTCGGCAGTTTGTCCAGAATTAAGTGACCATTAGAAGGCATTAGCTTAGAAATGAGTGCCCTAATTACTTCTGAAAGTTAGCAATAAAACAAGAAAAAAAGTCCAAATTTCAGAGAAATCAGCATCCTTGCAGCCCTGGCTGCCTTTTGTATACCTTCCTGTCTTCCTAGCATGAAATGTCAGTCAGAGGACAGCCCCAGTGTGTATTGATAGCTGCTGACTGAATTTTGTTTCAGGCAAGTTATGTAATCTTGCCCCAACTCTAGAGAATAAAGTGAATGAGAGACATTAAAATGTGGACAGTTTACTGTAGACTAACTTGAGGGAATGCCATAAGGGGCCACAAATGGTGCATGTCTGATTGTGAATCTGTAGAGTTTTGTTACTACTTCAAAAAGTGTCATAGGCACAGTGGCTCTCTGGGGTAAGCATGCTTGTTTCAGCAGTGATGTCAGGTCAGTTTGCTGTCTGAGCTCAGACCTCTCAGCTACCTATGCCAGCCTGCTGGATACGCTGTTCCTAAGTCTAGGTATTGTTGGGGTCCCAAGTTTCTTAACACATTCTCTTTGCATACAAGGGGGAGTTTCCACCATGAGACCTGTTCAGGGGAGATGGTGAACTAGGCTGTGCCTACACGACTGACGGCAGAGGTTTCGCTCAGTGGGATTCCACACATCTATGTGGAACCTGTTTGCAAATGTTAGATGGAAGACTTGGCAGGGCTCACAGCCTTAATGTCTACGTTATAAGCAGTTACCTACAGCTTCTGTGTCCACCCGTGGAAATGCAGGTGTTCCAGAAGAGGGTTCTTGCATGGGGGTGGGGGAGCAGTGAAAGCTTCTCGTATTTACTGCTTCCCCTTCCACTCTGTTGCAGTGTAAGATCTTGGTGATTGTGCCCTTTAGGGGAATAGCATGAAACTATGAATGCTTTAGGGGGCAAGACAGGGCTTGGGCTCACTTAGACTGCTTTACCAAGATTTTGAGGTTCAGGGGCAGAAAGAAGTGAATCAGTCATTTTCTTCCCTTAGGTTTCACTCCAGACTAGAGCAGCTACCATTTCTCAGGTTAACAGCTTTTCCACGACTTCATGTCGATATGGGAGTCTTTGAGGGCATTCACTGACTTGAAGGAACTTACTGGTCAGGCTGGTCTGGGACTTCCCCCCTCACTAAGTGGGCAGTAGGAAGGTGACACAGGGCAATCTAGCTGAGTGGGGCTCTACGGTTCCACACTCCTGCCTGGGGACCCTGGCTGTGCCCCTTGCCATGAGACATTAGACACCTTCCATATCTCACAGTCTCAGTCTGAGATTAAATGAGATAATGTGTCTGAAGGGTTCAGCACAGGACTGAGCACATAGTTGACAAATGTTGGTCGTTAACAGCAGTAACAACAAGTTTTGTTGTCCAGTTCTCTGAAGCTTCACAAAGGAGAGAGGCATCCAAGGGAGGAAAGACAGAGAAAAACAGCATTACTGTCTGCATATTGCTACTTTGTTAGAAGTCTGGACTTTAATCAGATGAGAGCATGTTAACTTCAGAGCACTGTAGTCAGACACTCAACACAGGACCTGCTGGCCTAATGAAGTCTTTGATGTGGTTCACCCTGGTTGCATAGGTACCTACCTTTAATCATGGGAAGCCAAGGACTGATAGTAACTCACAAGACTCCCTTTCATCTCAAAGCATTCTTATAGCATGATTTGAGAAGTAAATACCCAGGCATATTATTTTTGCCTTTATACCAAATTAGAAGCAGGTGAAAGGATGCTATTTTTTGGCCTTTGCCATGAGGAGATGAGTTGCCCAGAGAAAAGAAACATGTATCCTTCTTCAAAATTTATGTCTTTCTCTGAACTCCCATGGCTTATGAATAAGTTCAGGGCTAGGAAACTTAAAAATGTTGGAAACTGCAGGTTTCATACCCCTGAAACTGGTTTCCACTCTTTCAAGAAAGGTTGTTGAATGCAAGAATGTTATGAATTCCTTGAACATTAATCACTGAGCCCCACCAGGGAATTTTCTGTCCCTTGCCTTATCCATCAATGAAAAAAATTCAGAAGACCTATATTATTCCATTTATTTCATGGTTATAAATAATCAAATACAATTTGCATCTCTGTGGTTTGTAATGCATTCAGACTGACTTAGAACATGATGGAAAAGAACATGTTTGCCTTGTACTTGAGCTTTGCTAAGGCCTGGAATTCCCCAGGTAGCTCTCTCTCTCATTATGTAGGGCACAGCTATGTTGCTGGGACCTCTCTGGAAGCCCAGGGGAGCGCTGCCTCTCATTAGGCACGTCCCAGTGAGCACCACTGTTGGGAGTTAGTGATGCACTGAAGACCTGCATGTCTAGGAGAATGATCAAGATTTCAAAAATGGAAATCTTTTGAGTCATCTTGGCAAGAGATTTTTTTTTTAAATCTTTCAAATCCTTCAATGCAAAAAAGAAATAGAGGGTGATAATTCAAAACGGAAGATTGTTGCTGTGAATTGGTAGTGACGACAATATGGTCAAGGTCTGTTTTTCACAGTTGGGTTCACACTTATTTCAGGGCTGGGGGAAAATGTGTTCTTGAAATAAATCGGAACTCATTCAGAGATTGTGAGCATGAGATGTTAATGGAGATACTTTTTTTCTTTCCTTTGGAAATTATGAGTCTCATTCTGAGTCCAGCCTCCCTGCCTGCCTGAAGGAGGGTCTGAATCCTCCAGCAAACTAGAGGTAGCTGCTTATTTTCTTTGGTTTTTCCCAAGGCCAACTTCTAAACATCCTCCCACCTGCCATGTTGGCAGGAGCACTGGCTCCTAATTAAGTCACGCCACATTCAGGATGGGCTCCTCTGGGGACAGAGCCCTGCTGGGGAGATGGCTGAGGCTGTGACAGGGCTGTAGTCCTCAGGCCCTATCCCAGGCACCTGGGCAGCTCCGTTCCTGGCATGTAGCCCCTACCCTGAGCCTATGGGCTTTGTTCAGATGGTGTTCGCACGAACAAGGGAGCAAGCATGGAAATCACTGTTCTTGTTGAAGCATTGGCAAAGCTTAAGGGTGTCCTTACACCATGGACTCTCAGGGGAGTAGGTACTGCAGCTAAATCCTTGATGCAGCAAGTACTAACTACTCTGGCCAGATTAAAAGGCCAAGATTAGAACAGGTGTTCTGACTCCACTGAACTCGTTCAGGGGGAGAAAAGAGTCTGCAGGCTCCTTTATTTGGTAAGAATTCTTAAATTGGCTGGTCCCCTTAGCACATGGTGTCATGTGGGCTTGGCAGGGCATCCTGTCCAGGAGATGAGGGGCCAGGAGCATCCACCTCAAACCTATCTCCATTGATAACTACAAGATTAATGGTACCTATGATTAATCCCCGTCACCCTCAGAAATTCCTCCTCGCTGCTTTTCTCATCCCCTTCCCTGTCTGTGCCCCTGACCTAGCATTCTGAGCCTTTAACCCAAATGTCTCTTGCCTCACCAGCCTGCAGAGACAAATAATAGGAAGATAGATATTTAAGCATTCTTGCTCTTGTCCATGTAAAGCCAATGTCCATTCCATGTCCCTGTCCTGCTATTTATCCCATGAAGTCCAGGGTGTTCACATGTGTAAACTAACAGTTACCACTCGACTCCTGACTTATTCAGTGATTCTGCCTGTGTTGTCTGGGTGTGAACCTGCCCGAGGGAGCCTCTCTGCTGAGAGGCTGCCTAGCCCAGGAGTGCTGATGTCCACATACGAAGGGGCAGGAGTAATGGGTTCCAAGCCCTCCTGCAGCCATGCCTTTAACTCTCCCAGTGTAGGACTCAAGGCCAATCGTCAAGTTTAAGTTGGGGCAGATATCATTCTACCTGTCCTCAGGTGGTCCTGAACAAGTGGAATAAAACAAAAAAAACGTGGACAGAAAGCCCCCTCTTTCCATTTAAAAACACAGCATCCTCCAGCACACTGATTTATGTTAATAGACACTGGAATGGTCCCCGGTCCCCAGTTCCAGAAACAGCCGAAATAGAATCCCACCAGGGTCTTGGCTACTGTAGACAATATAGGCAACTGCTCTGTATGGTATAGAGGCCACTTGACCACCTACAAAGACACAGCGAGCCTGCTCTCCTCTCTGGAGATTTGTGATTGATTCATCTGGGCCCCTCCAAAGCTCATATACTGAAGCCCTAACCCCTAATGTGACTGTATGGACATAAGGCCTTTAAGGAGGTCAGGAAGGTTAAGTGAGGCTATAAGGGTGGGAGTCTAATCTAATGGGATGGTGTTCTAACAATAAGAGGAAGAGATGCCAGAGATCTCTCTCTTTGTTCTTGCTTCTGCTCAAAGAAAACCGCCTGAGGACAGAGTGGGAAGGTTGCTGTCCACAAGCCAGGAAAAGAGCCCTCCCTGGACACCACTCCTGCTGGCACCTTGATCTTGAACTTGCAGCTCCAGAACTGTGAGAAAATACATTTCTTTGTTTAAGCCCCCCAGTCTGTGTGTCTTGCCATTGCAGCCTGAGATGACTAACACAGGTTCAGTCCTCAGCTGGACGTGTGAGGTAATGGGTAGGTGGAAGGGCCAAACCTCGGGCCCTAGTCACAGGTGTTTTCTTATGCCAGTGCTGTTGTAACAGGAGTAAAGGAACAAAAGCCCCTTGCCCTTATACAGAGATTTGTCCCTTTCAAATGGCTTTCATGCATGGTACTTCCTTTGGTTCTCATAACACCTTTATGACCCTTTGCAAGAGTCAGGCGATATTATTGCCATTTTACAGCTAATGAAACTGAGGTATTAAAAGGCTCTCTACTTAATGTAATATGCCTGAAATCACCCTGAGAGTCTGTACTTGAGGACTGTTCAAATACCAATCCAGTGTCCTTTACACCATGCCAGAGCATCTTCAAGTGGGGTGGGCCAAAGGACCTATGCTGGGCTGGCAAAAATTGAAGTTCATTTTGTGTTTGTAAGCAGTTGTATGATGGCAATGGGCTTCATTCACATTCGCAAAACAGCTGAGAGAAGCTGGGGGAGGCCAAAGATGACAGCTGCAGGAAACAGTGGCAAAGAAGCCCAAAAAGCAGCCCATGGTGACCAGATGGGGAGCCCATGGAACTGTGAGGAAGGCCAGGCTCTGTGTATGCTGCCGACACTCTCCAGGATGCCTCCTGACTGTGGTAGGCTGGCCCAGAGGCTGTCTACATGGCATGCCCCTGTTATTGTTACTTAGGCTTTTATTCTGTGATTCTCCATAAGAAGGACCTGAGAACCATCCTTTAAGGCCTGATGGTTTGTCATAAACACTGTCTTTTCACCCCTAAGGTCGTTCCCCTGGCACAGTGCAGGACCACCCAACAGTCCCCAGTTCATCTTGCTGATTGCTTTGTGTAACTAGGATGCTTACTGCCCCATCCTTCCTGGGAGCAGTGGGGAATTCCTAGGAACACCTCACTTTTAGAGCAGCTTTTTCAGAGGTGGCTGGAGCTGCAAAGAATAGTACTCCAGATTCACTCTGGCCTCTTCTGCACCTTGAGAAGAAAACTTTCCAGGTATGCTTTATTTTGCCTAAAATACTCATGCTTTTTCAGGGCTGGTCTCCATCCTAATGCAGTGGTTGAAATCAGAGACTTGGGAGTCCGATTCTGCCACTTAACTGCCTTGAATGAGTTACTGAACCTCCCTGCTTCCAAATTTCTCCCACCTGTAAAATAAGGGTGAAAGGAGCACCTCTTCCTAGGGTTGATATAGTGATTATATGGGCTAATATGAACCATGCTTGGAACAGGGCTGATGTATGGTAAGTGCTAAGTAAGTGTGAGCTCTTGTTGTCATCACCATCAGTATGTTCACCCAGTAGCTACCACTGAGTTGAATCTTGCCTGATACATGTTGAACATTTCTTTGTATAGCTAGGTTTGCCTAGATGTATTAGTCAGTAACAGCATTGGGATTATTTCCATTCTTATGCTTTCACTCTTGGTCCTTTCAGTTTTAATTTTGTTACCTTCCTTCTTAGCCATTCCTCAATTTATATAATTAAAAAAACACTCCTTTTATATTCTTTGTTCCTATATTATTTTCAGAATACAAAGTTGACACGATGTGTTCCAGCAAAACCATTATCTTTGGTCCTCTTTGGACCTCCAATGGTACCATCACACATACATCGTCACCCCACTTGCCCTGACGTTCTCAGGGCCAAGGCTTGTGTCTTACACCTTTTCAGAGTCTCACACAAACTTTGCATGTGGTAGATACTCAGAAGTGAAGCAGGGGTTGACTTGTTTGCATCCTATTTGCCCATTACCTTCTCATGTCTACAATGCTCATCTCTCATAATGCTCAAGTCTATTCTACTGATACCTAATACATTTAATAGACACCCAATGGTACTATAAGCCACCCAGAGAGATATGTGCATCATGTTACATTATTTTTCAAGGTTGATTTCCTCTACAGCTGAGCTCCTCTCTCTCCTTCAAAGCAGGACATTATCAGTCCCATCCCTTGGGAGTAAGAATCCTGTGGGGCTTGTGTGCTGATGTGTCCGGCACTTAGGATAGTGGACTAGTAGACATTGTTAGCTGCCTATCTATCAACCATTGCCCTTGCTGCCTTGTTTTGTCTGATAAAACCCTGATTTGTCTCACCCTAACCCAGAGAGTGTGTTATAATTATTCTAAGTCAGTCCTAAGTTTTCCTATTCTTATTACTAGTGATTGGTTTAGGAATGGACATGTTCTGTGCTTTTGCCACAGTTGTCCTTGTCTCTAGAAAAGAGCAATATGATGCCTGGATTTGTGCAGCCATCTTGGCATCATGAGGGAAGCCAACTTAAGACCACAAGCCAATAACCTGATAATGGCAGAGTGGGAAGAGAGATATTCTGTGGTGTTGGCAACATTGTTGAGTTGCTACAGATTAACTAACCTTGGAACCTCCACATCTGCAGACTTCTTATGTGAGATAATACATAACTTAATCCATAGTTGATTAAGCCACTTTTAATTGGGTCTTCATTTTCCATAACTGAAAACAACCTGGCCCAGGAGGCATGCCATAAATGTTTGTTAACTTACTGACTGTTGAAACCTGCCTTAACTTATGTCATATTGGCTAACTGTACCTCAAAATGTTGACTCAGAGCATCAGCAAATTCTGGTAGACAAAAACAATTGTATTTAAGCAATCAGAAAAAATGAATGTTTTTTATGTTGTTCTAGGTCTTGACTTTGGTGGTGAGGTTGGTGGGTGAGGAGATTCTGAACCTTGGAAAATCACCTTAAGAGAAAATCTCCAAAAAGTTTGATTGTTGCTCTTTAGTTGAATTATATATTTAAATTAGCCTGTGCTCAAAATACTGCACTTTCTGCCCTAGAAGCAAGTGAGCTTTTTCTCTGGCTAGTGCTGTGGCAGGATGTGGAGCCATGTGCCTGAGTCATGTAGTGCCAGTCTTAGAGGGAGGGCTCTTGTGGCCTCTGGTCACCTCCAGGGCTGCTACCAATGGAACTATATGGCAGCTACTATTTTAATGGGGCAGTCTTCCATCATTTGCAGCCCAGATATGCAGCCCATTTTCACTCTTTTTCCATATTGTCAGGTAATCTACCTGCCTGCATAAGCTATCTGAGTTTGGAGAACCACAGCACTGGCCCATGAAGGCAAGCAGGATCTGGCACATGGCAAAGCCCTTGCTTCAAACTGTTAAGTCAAGTCAACAGAAGGACTTTTGGTGGTTGGCCAATTTGTAGTTTTGCATCTCCTGGAATATTGCAGTAACCTTACATCTACTCAACTCTAGTTTTGCCTTATTCCAGCTCACACACTGCATGGGTACACAGAGCCAACGGGGTGGGCGGCTTCCCTGCCAGACAACCCTTTCATGGCTCCTCGCCATCTGTAGATACATGCAAGCTCCTGAGTCTGCATGTGCGCTCTGGCTCTGTGTGGACTCTGCTTCCTGTCCAGTCTCTTCTTTCCTCTTGCTCCCCCAGGTAGACAAAAATCTACCCACATCAAACTACCCCTTTGTGATGCTTTCTTCTTTGGAATGCATTCCTCACCTTGCCATCCCCACACGTCACTACCTGTGTTGAGACACATCTCTGGTGCACTCTGGGAAGCCTTCCCTGGTTTCCTTCATGCAGAATTAGAGTTCATTTTTTCTCTGCTCTTCTTACTTCTAATCACCATTATTACACTAATCAGCTGTTTGTTTGACAGTTTCTTTGACTCTTGCCCCCACCACATTCTGAGCATCTGTGGTCAGGACTTGGTCCCGCCCAGCGCTGTCCTACCTCACACACCAAGGGCCTGCTCAATCACTTTACGGTTTGAACTGAAGGGAATCACATTGAAAAAGAGTGTGAAGGAATCACCTGCAGCAATTTCTGATGCAGACAGGTCTGTTGTAGGTTTCCTCTTTTTGGCAACAGAAAATGAACCAAATGTTAACAACTTCCCAGGGGAGTGCCTGGGAGTGAATTTTGAACAGAGAAAGAGAATTTGGGGAATTGAGGCAGCAGCTACACAGGAGCACTACTGACTGACCCCACACTAATCCAGTGACCTGTCACTCTTCTCATTCTTTGTCCTACCAGTCAGACCATTGAAATATTTTCTCAAGCTAATAGTTACCCATGAAAGCTTAAATGGGTTGCTTTCATTTCCTCCTCTTTTTGCTTTATAATCTAGAGCTAGGCATAGCAGGCAATGAAATTGTTATCTCCTAACACTTCCAAGTCCCTGGCTGATTTGTGAGGCCAGAACATTTGTTACGTTCTTGCTCAGGGTTTCCTCTCTTCTCATTTGGGAAATTACCGTCTGCCTCTGGTGTCTCTCCCCAACTTCCTTTGTGATCTAAAGGGCAAAGTTTTAACTCAATCATTTTAGCAATACCTACCTCCCCTGTGATAAATAAATCTTTCCGAGCTTTCTTTTGGGAAGTCCCTGTCTCCTCTGGTCACCTATCACTCCACGTATGAAACTGTCCTTTCAGGAACTTTCTCAAGAACATCATTTGGGTTTATCTTGGACAGAGACATGCACCTGGATTCCAGAAAGGTAGTCTCCCAAAGATCCTGTGGATGAAATCCTTTCCCAGTATTTTGTTCAAAGGGCAAACAGGGTCTTCATTACCCTTGATTGTCATTGTAGGAGGAAAACTGGCTGTCCCTATGGCGGAAAGGGAAAACTTTCAGTTACTGAGAAATTTGAATGCAATTCATCTGTCTGTACGGCTCTCTTCAAGGCAATCGAGCACATTCACTTCTGTGGTTTCTGTAAGCTTGGTAAGCCAAGGTACCTTAGAGTTATTTTGTTTTCCCCATCTATAGACCCTTTTGCTTGATTACCCTGCCTGAACCCAGAAAGTATAGTTTGAAAGATGATATTTTATGTAGAAGTATTTGCATAGTGCTTAATGAAAGAATACAATAAAAGAATAGAGAAGTGACAGGAAATTCATATTTTTGCTTTTACTGCATGCACTGCAGTCTGTCTGAGAGGACTGTGGACGTATGTGGCTTGGCTGGTGTGTATACAATCAAATGGGTCAACAGAAAGTCTGGAAACTCTGGGTCATTCAGCAGTGTGGCATCTTTAGAAAAGCTACACCCACACTCTTCAGTCTCTTGAATGCTTTACAAATGAGTTTTGCCAGTTTCTTTCTGTCAACTGGTTTCCAAATAAGGGGTAAAAGAGAAAAAAAATGATGGGGAATGATGAACGGTTGTCATGTGCTTTCGCTCCCAAGCATGAAATAGGGGCTCAGGCCAGAGGACTGAGTTTTCTTTGGATCCAGGCCAGCTAAATGAACCCCTAAGAACTCAGTCTTTGGCATGTCATTATCTAACAAGCCAAAGGAAATAGATGACATGATGCTGACTAAATGAGATAAATTTTGGTCTATAATTTATGTGAACATCAACTAACAGTTAAAATACTGATTCATGTCAGTATCAGATTGTTCAGTCATGAGGACAGTGAGGATGGAGCCACAGTGCAGGCAGATTCTGCATGGTCATAAGGACTTTGGTCTAGATACCCTGGCAATGATCATTAACTCTGCTGGGTTTTGATTTACTGTTTGTGTTAATGTATTCTAGTATGTCTGAGAATATGAAGCAACACCTGGTGTGCTCTGTGCAAATGCTTCTCTGTTTCAGGAGGAAAGCCAAAGGGGACACACAGCTGAACCTGAAGGATCATTATAAATAGGCTCCTGGGAACAAACTCCTCAGATTTCTGAGAATAAAACAAAGTCAGAGAAAATATACAAATATTTGAGCCTTTCTCACATGCAAGACATACCATTAAGGAAATGTTATGCTCAGAAGTTTGTAAGCCAGTACTGTATGTTTTGTTTGCATGTAAATGCCCTTAACAACACACACACACACACACACACACACACATACACATGCACAGTGTGAAAGCAGAGGCTGTGAGGCAATTAAAGAAATGCTCATGTTCAGAGGTTTAATTTTGCTGATATCTCGAGGCTATCAAAAGGTAAATAGTCTTCCTAGAATTATACCTTCCAGAGCTGGGTACACCAAACAGTGTGCTAGATAAGTGCCCTCATGGTGAAGTGCCGACTTTATATTCCTTCAAACAATCGCTTCAGCTCCCAGCACCTCTGAAATCAGCACCCCCTTCCTTTTGTGTAATTGAGAGCTGGCAACTCACACATTGAACTTATCATGTAAAGAGTCTCTAAAAAAAAAATAGGCAAGGCAAGAAGCAGCCCTTTCCTCAGAAGACCTAAAACATGGCACCTCACATTGAGAAAAGCTGCTGGATTAGTTTAAATTTATGGTATTTCCTAGATCTGCATCAAATCTAATAAAGGAAGATAAATTGAGTTCTTGGATTTCTTCTACAAAAATATCCAAAAGTCATTTCAGCCTTTTATTCCATGTCTACTTTAAGAAAAAATCTTAGCAACTCAAGTTTCATTCAAATCTAGCTTGCCCCTTCCACCCTTGTTAGAATTCATCACCAAAGAGAAGATCACTAATCACACAATACCATTTTTATTGCTATCCCCATCTTACAAACCTACTGGCAATTCTGGTGGACATTTCTAAGATGTAATATGAGCAAGAGAGAATCCACTATTTCCCCCCCTGATGTCTAAAGGGGCAAAATAATTTCCCTGATTGCCACGTTCCCAGGGCTAGGAAGTCCTACTAGCAATCTCCACCTCCACCTGGAAGCCAAAGGTGGTAATATGCAATCAATGAATTCGATATACCTTGAAAATACATTTCCGGCTCAACAAGAGTGCTGAGCATTCAACTGGAGTTCTCAGGTGCAGTAGGAAAATGCAGTGGTCTGCTGAGCTCACATTCTGGCTGATTAATACATTGCTAAATGCTCTTTGGAACTCTGCCAGGAGAAATATAAACAGCAAAAGAACTTACTCTACAAGTATCTGTCTTTTTGCAAATCATACAAGGAAAATGTGTTGAAGAAAAAAAAAATGATAGGAGGATGTGTTTTTATTACATGTATGCTCATCAGATCCCAGCTCTGCAAAACCCATTAAAAACAACATGAAGTATTTAAAATCAGCAGCAATCACCTTGGTTGGTTACTGATTCACAAGATTAAAAACATTCTGAACTGAAGATGAAGGTGTGTTAGTAAACATGGGTTCTTCAAAGAATCCTTGGTGGTTTCTTGCTGGTCTCTTCTGGGAGAGGACTCAGGACTTCTCAAGGAAAAATGTCAGCACATAAGTGAGGGGGAGGCGTTGATACTTGGCAACATCCCTAGGAAATTGAGAGGGTCGTTTAGTAGTCACTGCTCAGAGCCCTAAGCACTATCAGTATTTGTTGTAAAGTCTCTGGCATGCATGGGTCCAGTGACAGGACAAGTTTTCAAACTGACTATGCACCATGAGGGCCTTCCCACAGTTAGGGAAGACATTCCCTTTATTCTATGCTTGTTTGGTTTTGTAACTCAGAACTTCTGGAACACAGGAAAATCCTAGTATTGAAGCAGAGTAGAATCACCAGCACCAATCCCTGGCCAGCACTTCGTCTGTGCCATGCTCCATTGTGAGTGTTGACAAAGATGAACACCTTTAATCTTTCCAAAGACCTCATCAGTTGATGCTGTCATTATTGTGTTTTATATTATAATATGATATATTACAGAAACAGACACTGAGGCTTTGAGAGATTTAGTAACTTGGAAGAAGTTCTAGCAGCCAGCGCATGGGGGAGATGGACACAAACCCAGCCGACTGGCTTTCAGAACTGAAGCCAGCATCCTGAGCTCAGATGTATTCAGATCTTATCCTTTAGGAAGCACAACTTGAAATGATCTCTCACTGTTTGTCCTCTCCCAAAATGTATCTTTTTGGAGGAAAAAAAATTCAAATGGGTGGAACCTTTGTTTATCAGTGTTGGAAGTGAAATAATTGGGTGCAGTGTAATAAATAAATGTAAAACTGTAAAGAAGAAAATGGAAGATGGCAGGTTCAGGTCATTTTTAAAGAATCAGTTCCTGGTTATGAAGCTCACCAATGTCTCAGGGTCAGCAGATGGCTGAATGCTCCATTTGGGGATGTGACTGGAGCCTAAAGTTCAGAAAGCCATGAAGCCAGGGATGCAATTGATGGAAGCTGTGTTTTCACCCATTTCTGTGCTCCAAAGTCCCTGCCGGATAAGGGGTCTTCCCCTCAGTGAGTGCCTCATGGTTACAGTGATTCACCACTGTGGTACATGGAGGGGAGGAAAGCCCAACTGATAAAACATAGATACTTATAGATTTATATCTCTCTCGCTACTGAAGAATCTCAGCATTTTCTTTTTAAATGAATGTATGTTTTATTTAAAAGTTTCACATCTTTTGGGGGAGAAAAGTTTCAGGATTATTTTAACACCAACTTGGTTTTCTTTGTTCTTGTTTAGATAGTTTATTTTATTTTTATTTTGGTATCATTAATATACAATCACATGAGCAACATTGTGGTTACTAGATTCCCCCCATTACCAAGTCCCCACCACATATCTCATCACAGTGACTGCCCATCAGCATAGTAAGATGCTATAGAATTATTACTTGTCTTCTCTGTGTTCTACCGCCCTCCCCATGCTCCCCACCCCACATTATACATGCTAATCATAATGCCCACTTTCTCTTCCCCGCCTTATCCCTCCCTTCCCACCCATCCTCCCCAGTGCCTTTCCCTTTGGTAACTGTTAGTCCATTCTTGGGTTCTGTGAGTCTGCTGCTATTTTGTTCCTTCAGTTTTTGCTTTGTTCTTATACTCCACAGATGAGTGAAATCATTTGGTACTTGTCTTTCTCCGCCTGGCTTATTTCACTGAGCATAATACCCTCTAGCTCCATCCATGTTGTTGCAAACGGTAGGATTTGGTTTCTTCTTATGGCTGAATAGTATTCCATTGAGTATATGTACCACATCTTCTTTATCCATTCATCTACTGACGGACACTTAGGTTGCTTCCATTTCTTGGCTATTGTAAATAGTGTTGCAATAAACATAGGGGGATCTCTGGATTTTTAAGGGTTACCTCTTTATAATGCTTCAAGACCACTGTGTTGCAGGTGGGCCTGCCCTGCTCAGGGTCTGACCTCATGTTGCCCTTACTTTCCAGATGTCACCTGAACTATGCATACAATTTCATAACATCATTGGACTTCCCTTTGTGCCTTTGTTTTACTTGGCTTTCTAAGTAGGTAAGATGTCCAAGTCTAGCTGAGAGAAGGACAAATTTCCAGGCAGAGAAACATTGCTTCATAAAGGAATACTTTCTGTCTCTGAGGTAGCCCCAAGCTAAGCGCTCCATAAAACCTCACTGTGCTCCAGAGGCTCAGGTGCCCTTCTAGGTGCCATCTCCTGTCCCCATCATGATACCCTTCACTCACGCTTTGGGTCAACTTTGTGTCCTATTGCTTCACACCTGTACCTGCAGTTAGCATCTGCTGATGCTTCCGCTGGACTGGTCAGCTGGCTTTCAGTGGTGGCTTTGTCCTGGATGCTGTCTCTGGATCAGTCCCAATGCTCCTTCTAAAGCCATCTATATACTCAGCCCAGATCCTTGAGATCCCAGCCCAGCAGCTCTGCTCCTGGAGGGAAGTTGGAAAAATGTACATAAAGATCAGGTTTAATTTTCTTTTCATGAACCAAGATGCCACATTTATCAATAGGAAGAAGCTGCTGGGAGTCATGCTGGAATCATTGATAAAAGCCCAAGGTATTGTTATAAAGCTACATCTTGGCTTTTGGTGGCCTCTACCCTTCATCGACTAGTTCACTGGACACGCCTACTGTTCGGTGTTTTTTTTTTTTAATTTTTTCCCTCTTCTGGTACTGTGTGAATGAGTGATGCATCTCATTCAGCCAGATGCTTGAGCTTAACTCCCTGCACATACTCTCTGTAATAGCAGAAACAATGAGGTTATCTTACAGTGGTCTCCCCAAAGCTCAAACCAATACTGCTCACATCTCAAACCATTACTGCTGAATAATCATATTCAGCCCAGGGTAAGAACTTCTCCAGCATTGAGGGGTTAGTAAACAATTCTGTTATATAAACTGATTACATATTAAATTTAGGTTTCAAATAAGTTCAGTCAAACATGTACAAAAATATACTGAAGCACGGAGACCCATTCTGGCATAGCTGCTGGGAGACACAAGTACCCTGTCTGGGAGTGATTATGGTAACACAGCAAGGTGACAGGAGATTAGCTGCATCTAATGTTAATGGGTGACGTGAGTGACCATGTTTGCACACGGTGATATTTTTTTTGACTGATGAGTCTAGGGGAGTGGTCATGTGATCTGATGACAGCCTACTTTAGGGGATTCTGAACTCCATGTACACTCCACTTCAGAGACTCATGTTAATGAAAAGAGCTCCAGTAATTAGACTACAGTCTGTGCCCTGGACAGTTGGCCGTTACCTCTTTAATCCTCACACCAACCCAGAGGTGGCCAGCAGTTGTCAGCTGCATTGACAGAGAAGGAAACTGGGACCATCCTGGTGAAATGGCTTGCTTATGGTGACATGGCTGAGGCATAGCATGGCAAGCAAACTCACCATGTCCCCTCACTTAAAAGCCCACTATCTCCCACTTCAGTTGGAAATCTACCCATACTCCCCTTCTAGTTTTGCAAATTAGGGGGCTGGGAATTCTCACTCAAAGAATACATTATCACAAGGTTTCCTTGACCACATGCCTTGGGTGGGGAATACTGACTCTGGGGCTGTCCCCTTAGGAAGCAGGGTGGACAGTTGTTTCTGTTAATATTAGGCTGCACCCAGCCACCCTGAATAATCAGGGAAGCCCTGATGATGTGCCCTTTTGGTGAGATGTGGTGTTCTGCCTCCCACTATAGAAAGCAGAGAGAAGGTGGGAGAATCCCCACATCCCTGGAGGCCAAGCTTCATGCATGCAAGTGGCCTGGGTCTGGACAATTGGAATTTCCTGCCGGTTTCCTAGACAGACCATTTCTGCTGAGAGGCACTTCTTACATTTCCTGCCCCATGGACCTCCCAAGCTGCCAGAGCTGCCAACTTCCCAGCCGCTCCTTCAGCTCCTGGAGCCTCCCCTGTCCTTCCAGCAAATACCCTTCCTGGCTTTTTATCTTAAGTGCCACCTTTTCTGCTGCACTATCAAGAGCTGACCACCTTCTGCATGCTGGGGTGGCACTGTGTCTGGCAGATCACCAAGAAGACATCTCACTCCTTGACTCCTGGGGTTTAGGTCCCCAGGTGTCTTGTTTGGGCTTAGCTAGGGTCCTGGGTTTTGAAGTAAAATATTCCTTTGTGGACTCGATCTGGCCTTTCAAATTTGGTTTTGTCCAAATAAGGAAACTATATAAACATGGAAAACATTTGTGTTTGATATTCTTAAGTGAGAAAATGAAACTTAAAATTTATAAACATCACTCCATAGAGAACATGAATAAAATGTCAAAGTATATATGACAAGGCTTTGGTGAACCCAATAATCCCTATTTTGCCTGAATTTCAATATTCTGGAATTAACTTTTGTTACTTTTTTACCTTCAGAAAGAAAAAATTAAGAAATGACTCTTTCTACCTTTCTGTGAGTTAACTCACATCAGGAAAAATGTGGTTTGATAGGGTATTTTTCTATTGAGTACCTAGCTCTCTCCTCATAGTTTAAAAGAGCCTGTCACAATTCCCAACATGTTAATGCTAAACGAGCTGTGAAGAGAAAGAAGCACATGCCCAGGGTTAGAATGAGCTACATTAATGAGAGCCAAGTATAAGTCTATAAAAAGGAAATATACACACGTATATGTATATACACATATAAGAACATAAGGATATTCACACATCTGTGTATATGTATGTGCATATGTAAAAAATCTTTTTATTTCCATACTTTTTTGATGAGCTCTAATGGAACTTAAGTTGGAAACAAACTGATACAGTCTGTGCATTAAGCAAATGAAATGTCTTAAATGGAATTCTTACTCCTGAAACTTCTCCTTCTCCTGAAAGTCACTGGACTGGAATGAAGATCTGAGCCCCTGGCCAGGTTCTCCGAAACATCTCAGTGGTTTGATAGGGATGGGCTTGTTTCTTGACAATGAAGGGTTAGGGGTCCATAATGAACTTCCTAAAAAATTATGAGGCTATAATTTATAAAAATGCGCTTGTTGTGAATTCTCCTTTTGCTGCTGTTCATGTTCCCAACTGGTTTTTTCCTAAATGCTGAGGAGCTGTGTGCACTAATTCCCCTGCATTTCCATCCCTGTCACTCATTCCCCATGCAGCTGCAGCTTGAGGCCTGTGGGAAGACATGGGGCTGTGGGTGGGGCTGCTGGGTGGTGAGTGATGCTATCAGGGTCTGAACCAGGGAACCCGGAGTCCATGACTCCCATGCCACTGAAGTATTTCTGCCATTAAGTCATTCACTCACCACTTAAAGTGTTAACATTCCATACATCTACATGGAAAATCCAACACTAAAAACCAAGACAAAGTGTATCATTCAGGACACCAACAAGAAACAGATGGCTCACTAAAATTAGGGAATTTCAAAGGAGGTTTATTTACAAAGAGACTCTTTATGAAAATGTGGGGAAGCACAAGGAACATTGCTGTAACCTGGGGTCAGTAGTGGAGTAGCTCCCATGACTAAGGCTGAGGAGATGAGGGGAGAGATTCATGTTCTGAATTTTCAAGACTTACAGAAGAGACCTTTTAGAGAAGAACAGTGACATTTGCTTGAGCAACAGAAATAGCCCAAGGTAATATCTCAGAAAGGGAGCCAAGGTGAATAAATAATACCAGGGTACTCTCTTCCCTTGTTCTCATCTTCTGCCAAAGCTCTTCCCTGGTTAAACTCAATTGGAAGTCAAGAGGAGGGGGTTCCACGGATGCAATCCATATACGTAAGTCTTCTGAGGCAGGAAGGAGGGTGGAGAGGAGCAGGAAGTGAAACTAGAGGATCAAAGAGAAGATGTCCAGCATGCAAAGAAAATAAACAAACACAACCCAGGGGCAAAATGGTTTCAAACTCTTTCATTAGAGAACTGTAACCTTAAGACACTAGTTATATAAAAACACTAATACATTTGTTCAGCCTTTTGTCATATGAACTTGGGTAGCAGTCCCTCCCTGAGAGATGAGGGATAAAAGTTTACCCCGTGAGCATCACACAATGACATCAACATCTAATGGATGAGAGTGGAGATAGTGGAAAGGGACAAAATGCCTTCCTGGTCAGCAGGATCAGAAAACTACCATCAGGCATTTGTGTATCTATGGAAGCAATATGCTGGTCAGTGATTAGTACAGGGTTCTAGAAACACAGAGGAGGGAGTCTTGGAGGCAAGATTTGGGCAATGAACTAGAGAAAGAGTGTTCAGGCTCCAGCAAGGAACTGCTCTGATCCCCTGCTTGGCATCCTGTTGCACAGGAACACACCTGGGATCCCCTCCTGCTCCCATAAAATCCCTTTGTCTTGGGTACATGATCTTCAAGCAGCTCTCATTCTGATCTGGCTTTATTTGTAGTGTGAATACAAAGTGAGAATGTTCTGAGACAACCTCATGTGTCTGAGATGGTGGTCATATTTCCAATGACAAATGAGAAAACTGTCATTCTGCCTGCATTCTTCAGTCCTGTGAGCTTGACTGCAGTCTGTAATGGATCAACTCTCCTGAGCTGACCACCTAGATTCTGAGTCTGCAAAGCCGAGAGCCAGAGTATGGACCTGAAGCTCTTAGAAAGTGGAGCTGCCATCTCCCTGCAGATGTGAGGAGCACTACCCTTTACCTCTGGGAATTTCCATCAACTTCTCATCTAAAGTCACTTTCATACTTTCCCCTTCGATCTCTACTGCAGCCCTCTGAGAATGATGATTGTCTTCTCGTATTTCAATGGATATGAACGAAAGTTCAGAGAAGGGCAATAAATAGACCAAAGTTACGTAACTACTAGGTCACAGAGGAGGGTCTTGAAATCAGACCTGAGTACAAATTTAACGTTAGTAGTAGTTATAGCTTAAATGCATTAAGAAATGAGTATGTACTAGGCATTTTTCTACACATTTTCTAAGCATTAACTCATCTATTTCTCCAAGAACCGTATGGATGAGATTATTATTATCTTCATTTAGTATGTGAGGAAAATGCAGCCAGAAGATTAATATCCTGCCTAACATCAAACATTTACTGGTGACGTGAGTTTTCAGCTGCAGGGGGTCTGAGTCCAGAGACCATGCTTTCACCATGTGTGACTGTGCCCTGGGGTCCAGACTGAGGGATGAGGGAGCAGAGGGTGGGAAATGAAGTAGTGGGGACAGTCCAATTCACACCAAGCCAACTGTTATGGGGTTAATGAGCTCAGATGTTAATAGCAGATTTTAACTAATCCTTTACTTATTAACTCTCTGAATTAAATGCTGCTTGCTTTGTCTTTCAGAATATCTGAGGATTTAACCCCAGTGCTTGTTACCCATTTGAATGAACACTCCAGGAGGTTCAAAAGGTTAAGTTACTAAAAACAAAACCTTGGTGTTTTGCTTTGTTTGGTTTTGGGGATCCAACTGTCTACTTCTAGTATTTATGGAACCAGAAAGTGCTGAAATAACAGGAATGTGATGGGCAGAGTAATTTGTTACAAAAGAAATAAGAAAGAAAGACCTGGAAACTGTTGAAAAAAGATGGTTCTTGCAACATTTCTACCTGAGTTTTTTTCTCAGTCCAATTTGAGTGTTGGTTTGACAGAGGTTTTTGTCAATGATGAAAATGCATTTTAACCTTTACCTGGGCCAAGGCTGTGCTAGATGGTAGAGCCTCTAGCACATGTTGGGGTCACAGAGTGTATTTCACTGCCCCTGCTTTCTGATACAACTCCACAAAAGGGCACTATTTTGTTTCAGTTCAGTAATGTGGACTTATTTTTGTTTTTTTTCTGTTTTAATGATTCTTTTATTTCAGTGAATATTTTCTTGTTTATTTCATTTTCCCATTTTTTTTTTGTAGATAATTATTTTTTATTGAAGGGTAGATGACGCACAGTATTACATTACATTAGTTTCAGGTGTACAACACAGTGATAAAACATTTATATACATGATAATTCTAGGTACCAGCTATCACCTTACCAAGCTGTTACAATATCTTGACTATATTCCTTATGCTATACATTACATCCCGGTTACTTATTTATTTTACCATTGGAAGTCTGTACTTTTTTTTTTCTTTTTTGTGAGGGCATCTCTCATATTTATTGATCAAATGGTTGTTAACAACAATAAAATTCTGTATAAGGGAGTCAATGCTCAATGCACAATCATTAATCCACCCCAAGCCTAATTTTCGTCAGTCTCCAATCTTCTGAGGCATAACAAACAAGTTCTTACATGGAGAACAAATTCTTACATAATGAATAAGTTGCATAGTGAACAGTACAAGGGCACTCATCACAGAAACTTTCGGTTTTGCTCATGCATTATGAACTATAAACAGTCAGTTCAAATATGAATACTCATTTAGTTTTTATACTTGATTTATATGTGGATACCACATTTCTCTTTATTATTATTATTTTTAATAAAATGTTGAAGTGGTAGGTAGATACAAGATAAAGGTAGAAAACATAGTTTAGTGTTGTAAGAGAGCAAATGTAGATGATCAGGTGTGTGCCTGTAGACTATGTGTTAATCCAAGCTAGACAAGGGCAATAAAACATCCACGTATGCAGAAGATTTCTCTCAGAACAGGGGGGGTGAGGTTCTAAGCTTCACCTCTGTTGATCCCCAATTTCTCACCTGATTACCCCCTTGTGACTGTGCCTGTCTTAGGTTGTTCCTCCCTTGAGGAATCTTACCTGTCTCTGGCTAACCAGTCATCTTCCGGGGCCATACAGTTAAATGTAAAGTTGGTAAGTGAGAGAGAAGCCTTATTGTTTGAAATGGTTAGCTTTTTATTTCTTTGCATATATATGCCCTGAGGCTTCAATGCCCAGCATTTGTCTTGAGGTATCTTTACCACTTGGAAGAATTATGATACTCGGTAAATTTGATATGAGGCACGAATTCTATTTAAGGGTTGTAATTAGGAAGGAAGAAGAAAAGCTATAGAAGTAGCAGGCGGCAGAAAACATGGGAAGATTGATTATTTCTTTGACATATCTTCTTGTAGAGTAACTTCAGCATGTATAGGTTTTAAGCTACTACTTAAATTGCGCACACACATTAACAAAATAGGAGTATAGTTACATAACCAAAGCATATCTGTAATCACCAGCCATCTCCAGTGAAACCAAGAAAACCAGTTAGGCACCTTAGGCATTTGTGAAAACTTATCTATGATATGGTGGATATTGTCCAACTGAACTTGAACAGTCTGAGAGAAATTAGACAAATTAAAACAACCCATTCCTGGGGACTGTTCACATCCCATATGCTCTTTTAACGGTAGATAGTCTGTAGATGTAAGATTTTGGAGCACTACAACTTGCACTTCTCCTAATTCATGGTTGAGTTCCAACAGTATAGATCCAGTCAAATTTGTTGTTTTACTGTATGCACAGGCCAGCTTAGATATCTCCTTCTTCATTCCCATGGCAAGTCCAGGAGCTGGTGGGATGAGTGCATCTACACCTGTAGCAGTGCATGGATCTTTGTTGGGTTTTTTTGATGATCATCTTCTGGCATGAGTCTTCCAGAGAGTGCTGATGTTGGAAGTTCTTTTTCATATCGTATCTTAGTTCATTTTCGGGGTAGCCCAATTAGGCTTTGATCCTCTGTATAAACACAAACAGACCCATTGCCTACACTTTTATATGCCCTTTATACCCTTGTGTAGAACTCATTGGAGGTAACCACACAGGAACTGCCCTTTTTTTTTGTTTTGTTTTGTTTTGTTTTGTTTTTGGTATCACTAATCTACACTTACATGATGAATATTATGTTTACTAGGCTCTCCCCTATACCAGGTCCCCCCTATAAACCCCTTTACAGTCACTGTCCATCAGCATAGCAAAATGTTGTAGAATCACTACTTGCCTTCTCTGTGTTGTACAGCGCTCCCTTTTCTCCTACTCCCCCATGCATGCTAATCTTAATACCATCCTACTTCTCCCCACTCCTTATCCCTTCCTACCCACCCATCCTCCCCAGTCCCTTTCCCTTTGGTACCTGTTAGTCCATTCTTGAGTTCTGTGATTCTGCTGCTGTTTTGTTCCTTCAGTTTTTCCTTTGTTCTTATATTCCACAGATAAGTGAAAACATTTGGTATTTCTCTTTCTCTGCTTGGCTTGTTTCACTGAGCATAATACCCTCCAGCTCCATCCATGTTGCTGCAAATGGTTGGATTTGCCCTTTTCTTATGGCTGAGTAGTATTCCATTGTGTATATGTACCACTTCTTCTTTATCCATTCATCTATCGATGGACATTTAGGTTGCTTCCAATTCTTGGCTATTGTAAATAGTGCTGCGATAAACATAGGGGTGCACTGATCTTTCTCATACTTGACTGCTGCATTCTTAGGGTAAATTCCTAGGAGTGCAATTCCTGGGTCAAATGGTAGGTCTGTTTTGAGCATTTTGATGTACCTCCATACTGCTTTCCACAATGGTTGAACTAACTTACATTCCCACCAGCAGTGTAGGAGGGTTCCCCTTTCTCCACAGCCTTGCCAACATTTGTTGTTGTTTGTCTTTTGGATGGCAGCCATCCTTACTGGTGTGAGGTGATACCTCATTGTAGTTTTAATTTGCATTTCTCTGATAATTAGCGATGTGGAGCATCTTTTCATGTGTCTGTTGGCCATCTGTATTTCTTTTTTGGAGAACTGTCTGTTCAGTTCCTCTGCCCATTTTTTAATTGGGTTATTTGTTTTTTGTTTGTTGAGGCATGTGAGCTCTTTATATATTCTGGACGTCAAGCTTTATCGGATCTGTCATTTTCAAATATATTCTCCCATATTGTAGGGATCCTTTTTGTTCTATTGATGGTGTCTTTTGCTGTACAGAAGCTTTTCAGCTTAATATAGTCCCACTTACTCATTTTTGCTGTTGTTTTCCTTGCCCGGGGAGATATGTTCAAGAAGAGGTCACTCATGTTTATGTCTAAGAGGCTTTTGCCTATGTTTTCTTCCAAGAGTTTAATGGTTTCATGACTTACATTCAGGTCTTTGATCCATTTTGAGTTTACTTTTGTATATGGGGTTAGACAATGGTCCAGTTTCATTCTCCTACATGTAGCTGTCCAGTTTTGCCAGCACCATCTGTTGAAGAGACTGTCATTTCACCATTGTATGTCCATGACTCCTTTATCAAATATTAATTGATCATATATGTCTGGGTTAATGTCTGGATTCTCTAGTCTGTTCCATTGGTCTGTGGCTCTGCTCTTGTGTCAGTACCAAATTGTCTTGATTACTATGGCTTTATAGTAGAGCTTGAAGTTGGGGAGTGAGATCCTCCCTACTTTATTCTTCTTTCTCAGGATTGCTTTGGCTATTCGGGGTCTTTGGTGTTTCCATATGAATTTTTGAATTATTTGTTCCAGTTCATTGAAGAATGTTGCTGGTAGTTTCATAGGGATTGCATCAAGTCTGTATATTGCTTTGGCAGGATGGCCATTTTGATGATATTAATTCTTCCTAGCCACGAGCATGGGATGAGTTTCCATCTGTTAATGTCCCCTTTAATTTCTCTTAAGAGTGACTTGTAGTTTTCAGAGTATAAGTCTTTCACTTCTTTGGTTAGGTTTATTCCTAGGTATTTTTTTTTATGCAATTATGAATGGAGTTGTTTTCCTGATTTCTCTTTCTGTTGGTTCATTGTGAGTGTATAGGAAAGCCACAGATTTCTGTGTGTTGATTTTGTATCCTGCAACTTTGCTGTATTCCGATAACAGTTCTAGTAGTTTTGGGGTGGAGTCTTTAGGATTTTTTATGTACAGTATCATGTCATCTGCACATAGTGACAGTTTAACTTCTTCTTTAGCAATCTGGATTCCTTGTATTTCTTTGTTTTTTCTGATTGCCGTGGCTAGGACCTCCAGTACTATGTTAAATAACAGTGGAGAGAGTGGGCATCCCTGTCTAGTTCCCGATCTCAGAGGAAATGCTTTCAGCTTCTCGCTGTTCAATATAATGTTGGCTGTGGGTTTATCATAGATGGCCTTTATTATGTTGAGGTATTTGCCCTCTATTCCCATTTTGCTGAGAGTTTTTAACATGAATGGATGTTGAACTTTGTCAAATGCTTTTTCAGCATCTATGGAGATGATTATGTGGTTTTTGTCTTTCTTTTTGTTGATGTAGTGGATGATGTTGATGGACTTTCGAATGTTGTACCATCCTTGCATCCCTGGGATGAATCCCACTTGTTCATGGTGTATGATCCTTTTGATATATTTTTGAATTCGATTTGCTAATATTTTGTTGAGTATTTTTGCATCTACGTTCATCAGGGATATTGGTCTGTAGTTTTCTTTTTTGGTGGGGTCTTTGCCTGGTTTTGGTATTAGGGTGATGTTAGCTTCATAGAATGAGTTTGGGAGAACCCCCTCCTCCTCTATTTTTTGGAAAACTTTAAGGAGAATGGGTATTATGTCTTCCCTGTATGTCTGATAAAATTCCGAGGTAAATCCATCTGGCCCGGGGGTTTTGTTCTTTGGTAGTTTTTTGATTACCGCTTCAATTTCGTTGCTGGTAATTGTTCTGTTTAGATTTTCTGTTTCTTTCTGGGTCAGTCTTGGATGGTTGTATTTTTCTAGGAAGTTGTCCATTTCTCCTTGGTTTCCCAGCTTGTTAGCATATAGGTTTTCATAGTATTCTCTAATAATTCTTTGTATTTCTGTGGGATCCTTTGTGATTTTTCCTTTCTCGTTTCTGATACTCTTGATTTGTGTTGACTCTCTTTTCTTCTTAATAAGTCTTGCTAGAGGCTTATCTATTTTGTTCATTTTCTCGAAGAACCAGCTCTTGGTTTCATTGATTTTTGCTATTGCTTTATTCTTCTCAATTTTATTTATTTCTTCTCTGATCTTTATTATGTCCCTCCTTCTGCTGACCTTTGGCCTCATCTGTTCTTCTTTTTCCAATTTCGATAATTGTGACATTAGACCATTCATTTGAGATTGCTCTTCCTTTTTTAAATATGCTTGGATTGCTATATACTTTCCTCTTAAGACTGCTTTTGCTGTGTCCCACAGATGTTGGGGCTTAGTGTTGTTGTTGTCATTTTTTTCCATATATTGCTGGATCTCCATTTTGATTTGGTCATTGATCCATTGATTATTTAGGAGCGTGTCGTTAAGCCTCCATGTGTTTGTGAGCCTCTTTGCTTTCTTTGTACAGTTTATTTCTAGTTCTATGCCTTTGTGGTCTGAAAAGTTGGTTGGTAGGATTTCAATCTTTTGGAATTTTCTGAGGCTCTTTTTGTGGCCTAGTATGTGGTCTATTCTGGAGAATGTTCCATGTGCACTTGAGAAGAATGTGTATCCTGTTGCTTTTGGATGTAGAGTTCTATAGATGTCTATTAGGTCCATCTGCTCTACTGTGTTGTTCAGTGCTTCCGTGTCCTTACTTATTTTCTGCCCAGTGGATCTATCCTTTGGGGTGAGTGGTGTGTTGAAGTCTCCTAGAATGAATGCATTGCAGTCTATATCCCCCTTTAGTTCTGTTAGTATTTTTTCACATATGCTGGTGCTCCTGTGTTGGGTGCATATATATTTAGAATGGTTATATCCTCTTGTTTGACTGAGTCCTTTACCATTATGTAGTGTCCTTCTTTATCTCTTGTTACTTTCTTTGTTTTGAAGTCTATTTTGTCTGATATTAGTACTGCAACTCCTGCTTTCTTCTCGCTGTTGTTTTCTTGAAATATGTTTTTCCATCCCTTGACTTTTAGTCTGTACAGGTCTTTGGGTTTGAGGTGAGTTTCTTGTAAGCAGCATATAGATGGGTCTTGCTTTTTTATCCATTCTATTACTCTGTGTCTTTTGATTGGTGCATTCAGCACATTAACATTTAGGGTGACTATTGAAAGATAGGTACTTATTGCCATTGCAGGCTTTAAATTCGTGGTTACCAAAGGTTCAAGGTTAGCCTCTTTAGTATCTTACTGCCTAACTTAGCTCGCTTATTGAGCTGTTATATACACTGTCTGGAGATTCTTTTCTTCTCTCCCTTCTTATTCCTCCTCCTCGATTCTTCATATGTTGGGTGTTTTATGCTGTGCTCTTTCTAGGAGTGCTCCCATCTAGAGCAGTCCCTGTAAGATGTTCTGTAGAGGTGGTTTGTGGAAAGCAAATTCCCTCAGCTTTTGTTTGTCTGGGAATTGTTTAATCCCACCGTCATATTTGAATGATAGTCGTGCTGGATACAGTATCCTTGGTTCAAGGCCCTACTGTTTCATTTTATTAAATATATCATGCCATTCTCTTCTGGCCTGTAGGGTTTCTGTTGAGATATCTGATGTTAGCCTGATGGGTTTTCCTTTATAGGTGACCTTTTTCTCTCTAGCTGCCTTTAAAACTCTTTCCTTGTCCTTGATCTTTGCCATTTTAATTATTATGTGTCTTGGTGTTGTCCTCCTTGGATCCTTTCTGTTGGTGGTTCTGTGTATTTCATGGTTTGTTCGATTTTTTCCTCCCCCAGTGTGGGGAAGTTTTCAGCAATTATTTCTTCTAAGATACTTTCCATCTCTTTTCCTCTCTCTTCTTCTTCTGGGACCCCTATAATACGGATATTGTTCCTTTTGGATTGGTCACACAGTTCTCTTAATATTGTTTCATTCCTGGAGATCCTTTTGTCTCTCTCTATGTCAGCTTCTATGCGTTCCTGTTCTCTTATTTCAATTCTATCAATGGCCTCTTGCATCCTATCCATTCTGCTTATAAACCCCTCCAGAGTTTGTTTCATTTCTGCGATCTCCTTTCTGGCATCTGTGATCTCCCTCCGGACTTCATCCCATTTCTCTTGCGTATTTCTCTGCATCTCTGTCAGCATGTTTATGATTCTTATTTTGAATTCTTTGTCAGGAAGACTGGTTAGGTCTGTCTCCTTCTCTGGTGTTGTCTCTGTGATCTTTGTCTGCCTGCAGCTTTGCCTTTTCATGGTGATAGGAATAGTTTGCAGAGGTGGGACGAGTGACGGCTGGAAGAACTTCCTTTCTTGTTGGTTTGTGTCCCTCCTCTCCTGGGAGAACAGCGACCTCTAGTGGCTTGTGCTGTGCAGCTGCGAGCCGACAGGGCTTCTGCTTCCTGCCCGGCTGCTATGGAGTTAATCTCCGCTGTTGCTGTGGGCGTGGCCTGGCTCGGGCAGCTACTCCAAAGTGGTGGAGTCGCGTTGGAGCGGGAGCGGCTGGGAGGCTATTTATCTCCGTAAGGGGCCTCCCCACTCCCTGCAGCCCAGGGGTTAGGGTGCCCAGAGATCCCCGGATTCCCTACCTCTGGATTAAGTGTCCCGCCCTGCCCCTTTAAGACTTCCAAAAAGCACCTGCCAAAACAAAACAATGACCACCAAAAAAAGAAAAAAAAAAGAAAAAAATTTTTAAATAAAAAAAAAAAAAAATTTTTTTTAATTAAAAAAAAAGGTGGCCGCTCGTTTTTCTTTATTCTCCGGCGCCGTCCTCAGGTCTCTGCTCACTGGTCTTGCTGCCCTGTTTCCCTAGTATTGTGGTCCCTATCCCTTTAAGACTTCCAAAAAGCGCTCGCCAAAACAAAGCAGCAAAAAGAAAAAAAAAAAAATTGGTCGCGCGCTTTTCTTATGTCCTCCAGCGCCCTGCCTCCGGTGCCCGGTCACTGTTCTTGCTGCCCTGTTTCCCTAGCATCCAGGGCCCCCTGGGCACGTACTGTGTCTGCACTCTGGCTCGGATGGCTGGGGCTGGGTGTTCAGCAGTCCTGGGCTCCGTCTCCCTCCCACTCTGCCTATTCTTCTCCCGCTGGGATTTGGGTGGATGGGCACTCGGCTCCTGCCCGCCGGGGCTTGTATCTTACCCGCTTCGTGAGGCGCTGGGTTCTCTCAGGTGCGGATGTGGTCTGGGTATTGTCCTGTGTCCTCTGGTCTTTATTCTAGGAAATGTTGTCTTTGTTGTATTTTCATGGATATATGTGGTTTTGGGAGGAGATTTCCGCTGCTCTACTCACGCCGCCATCTTCCCTGTAGTCCACTGTGGACTTATTTTTACATGAGCAATCTTATAGGGCATTGCATAATGGAATTTGTTAGATGGCATCCTTGTGTTATGCCATCCAACATGTTGGTCACTAGCCACAAGAATATTTAAAGGTAAACTAATTAAAATGAAATATAGTAAGAATTCAGTTCATCAGCTGCACCAGCCATATTTGAAGTGTTCAGCAGCCTCCTGTGGGGTCAGTTAGTGACAGCTGCCTTGGATGGGGCACACACAGGGCATTTCTGCCACCAGAGAAAGCTCTACTAGAGAGCTGTGTAAGGCCCCATCTCAATTGGGAAGGAAATGAAGCACAAAAGGGGGTTCTTTTGGTGAAGAGGTTTCTTTCCTGGACTCGCACCGAGAATGGCAAGGTGTCTGTAAATCTCAGGGAGCAAGCCAGCTCGGGTAGAGGCTCAGCACTACTTTGGAAGCCAGAATATTTATATCCCACACACTGTTTGTGCATCTATCCTCTTATTCTCTATGATACTACTAATGACTTTAGGAAGTTAGAACCTCTATCAGCCACACAAAAGGGAACCAACGAAAATGGCTTTGGGCTACAGCTGGATCTGAACTCCTAATAGTGGTGGTAGTAGTAATCAAAATGGAGAGTCTGGGGGAGGCAAAACTCGGGGTAAGAAAATGGAGGACCCTAGGTCTGCTGGCCATTCCACTTGCCTGGAATTCCCTTTCAAGGAGATTCTGGATTTTGTTACTTTGTCAGAATCTGTGTTCTCTTCGTAAGAAGCCATGTCGCCAGCATCTCTGAAGCTTTCTGCCTCTCTTATATAAAACTGAGCTCAAGGAAATTCTTTTACAGGCATGATTGTCTCAACTTTGACCACGTATTAGAATCATCTGGAATCTTTTAAAGCACCCAATACTCAGACTGCACCCCAGACTAATTGAATACAAATCACTGGGGTGGAAGGTGGTATTGTTTTAGACTCCCCAGGTGATTCTAAGGTACAGCTAAAGTTGAGAAACTGCTCTCTCTAGAGAATCCTTTTAAATCATAGAACAGAATGACCTAGATACATATTCCATAACCTTTTCTCCATCCCTCGGTTTGACAATAATAAGAAGGCCTTTAATTTATATTAAGATGATCTGTCTTGATGGCAGTGCAGTAAAGGAGAAAGAATTCTAAATCAGGAGCCAGAACATTAGAGATTAGTCTAAACTCTTCCCCAAAGAGCTATTATCTTATGCAAACTGCTTCACCTCTCTGCACTGTCATTTCCTCACCCGTAACCTAGAGGCTTTAGACTTGAAGAGGTCTAACTTCCCTGGAGTTGTCCACTGTGTGCCTAAGACTGTTCCAGACGCCCAAATCCGTGAGTATGGAGATGAGGTACCTCTGACGATGTAGCTGCTGACCTAAGTATTTGGGGATAAGGAGACCTTTTCTCCTTTGACGCTCCACAGTGCCCACTGCAATGCCTCCTTAGCAATAGCCACTTACTATTGCTGGCTGGATGAGTGTGTACTTTAGATTATTCTCTCTCAGGGTATTGATGAGTCACTATTATGGACAAAATGAGCAGCCTTTTTAAAGTCATGGAGGTTATATGTAGTGCTTCTCTGCCTCTCAGCCACGTCTGTCCCATATGACTGGAATACTCTGCATACAGGACAAAGCTTGGGAACAGGATTTAGAATTTGACTCCATTGATCAATTTGGCCATGATGCACAAGTTCCCACTGGAGGTCCCAATATGTGGCCTCCTCTCATCAGCCCAGCTCAGGAATCAGGTGTGGCTGCACCTACCAGTTAAAGGCAGCAGAACACATAGCCGTTTCAGGAACACCCCAGGAGACCAGGATCCTCTCCTTTATCTGCTGCTAACTAGCTGCATGACCTTGGGCACAAAAACATCTCTTTATATGTCAGCTTTCTTATCGCAAAAATAAGCTGCTCAGGTCATGTGATCCTAAGATCCTTTCCAAATCTAAAGCCATTTGAAAGAACGTTTTCTTTGGAAAGCTATCCTTGTTATTAGTCAATGCCCTGTTCTTTTCAAGGTACTTGACAATAGATTTTGTGATTATTTCCTCTATCTTTTCCCCCTAACTTCCTATGTAGCAAAGTTAAACTTGGAAGCCCAGGGTTTTTCAGGGTCATTTCTTTTTCCATTTAGAAAAAGAAACCACGTTGTTCCATTCCTGCTTTGTCAAATCATTTACCCTTCAAAAAAAATCTTTAAAATGACACCTGATGATACTGAAATTACTCTGGACATGTTCTTAAGTGTTTGTAGTTCAAGTTGTCAGGGCCTGGAATGGATTTTAACTGTGTCTCTTATTTTGCCTCATTTTCTTTCCTCCTATTACAGGGTTTCTCTGCATAGAGACTGAAACAGAGTATCCTGACTTCTTGGTGTCTGCCAGCAATTTTTCCCACTCCTTAATACAGAGTTCTCAAAGCAAGGTGCCTTGCCCAGCAGAAGAGGTGGCATTTGGGAAACTGTTAGAAATGCAAATGACCAGACAGTCCCAGACCACAGAATAATCAATCTATGTTTTAATAAGCCTTATGGTGGTTCTGATGTGTGCTAAATTTGAGAATTTGAGAATTACTGCTAATAAAAGGCAGCATTTTCTCTTTTCCTTTTCATTCTTGATATACTTCCCTATTTCCTTAGGTAATACATTAAAAGACTATGAGATTGTTTCTCTGTAAATCTTTTGAAAATGGAGTTCTGTTTTCTGCTTTGACTTTTCTTATTCTGGCTCTGAGAGACCTATTAAATTCTTCTGTCCTTTATTGAATGGCTTTCATTTTTCTTTCTCTGGCTTTACCACAGAGTAAGTTTATCACCTGGCATGAATTAAATGAAATGCAACCTAATAGGTGGCTGATGAATATTTTTACAGAACTCTAGAGTCTTGCTACTCCAAGTGTGGCCCTCATTCAGCAGGACAATATCAGTGTTACTGGGGGCTGGCTGGTTCTGTAAAATCTGTCTCCAGTCTCAGCTCCACTGACTGAGGATCTGCACTCTGAGGGTCTCCAGGTGATTAATGTACAAATTAAGGTGTGCAGTGCTCTAAAATAATACCTCAGACCTTAAGTGAAACAACTGTTTCTGAAGCTGGGATAGTTACTTGAAAATTTTAGCCAAGCTGACAAGTTTCATCTCCAAGGCAAAATATTACTGTATTTGGTAATGTGAGCTTTAAGATGATGGCAAAGAAGGAAGAGAATACTTTATCTGAAATAGATTACACACAATCAGTGAAAAGGTTTTCATTCTTCTATATAGGATTGTTTCAACCCAAGGATGGAATCACAGAGAAAATCCAGGTGTAGGTAAAGGAAGCATAATTGGAAAAAATTTGCCAGAATTAGCATATAGACCACTCAGCCAAGGGAATGGCATAGATAATGTCACTGTAAAGAGATTACAGAATGGATCTAGAGGCACACATGGCTCCATACGAGAGCAGTGTAGTAATGTTAGTCACTGTGGTATATTTACTGAGTAGATAATAAATAAACTCTGCTATGCATTTTGCCTGCATCATGTCACATAACACGACAACCCAATGAGGTTGGTACATCATTATCCCTATTTTACAGGGGGGAAATTGAGGGGGTTAAGTAACTAAACATGGATATTCATTCCAGAAGGTTTTCATTACTCTTACTGATTTAATTAGGGTAACATTGGTGGCAGTAGCAGATAAAATCACATGTCTTGACGGCTTATGAAAAATTCATTCTTACTTATGCAAAGTTCAAAAAGGGTGTTCCTGGTTAATGGAACGGAGGCTCTTTTTTAAACAGCTTCCATAACCCAACTTCCTTCTTTCCTGTAGCTCTGCCGTATTCCTCATTGGCTTCCAAGGCCAGCCTGCCTCTGTAGCCAGAAGAAGATGGAAGAAGAAGAAAGACATGGGCCATTGGCTGAGGGGGATCGTTTAATGGTCCAGCCTGGAATAGCATGCATTCACATTCTACTGGCTTGAACTTCAAGGGAGGCTGAGAAATATGGGCAATCCCCAGAAAGAAGAGGAAACAAGTTTGGTGAACAGGTCTCTACCAAACTACCTGCCTGAATTCATGCAAGTAACTTATCCTTGCTAACTTCAGTTTCCTCATCTATAAAATGAGAATAATTATACCTGCATCATCAGAAGGCTGTTAGAATTAAATTTCTTAACCTTTATTATGACTGCAGTGCCAGGCTGATAAAGTGATTTTTCCTAGCTGATGGAAAAAGTGCAGCCTATTCAAGACTTACTCTGATCTTACTGAGGATGAAGGCATGAGAGAGACTCTGGAATTAAGTAAAAGTATTATCAAGGAGTCCAGAGGAGCAAGGAAATTAATATTCATCAGTTAGGCATAAACACTGAATTTTAGGAAAGCAGATTTCAAAGACTTTGAAGAAAATATAGCCTCTTGGTTACAGACTGCAAATGTGAATGTGGCTCATTATGGAGGAAAGGATCTAAAAGAAAATAAAATTCTGACAGCGCACCATACATGATTACGTTAAGGAAGAAAAGGAAGGAGTCAATGTCCAAAGAAATCTTTGCTGCTGTTTAGAGTGGTTTCTTGAAAAGGGGACGTGTAGAAAATAGGGGAGCCAGAATATACTCATTACAATTATCAAAGAGCATCATGTATCAGGAAAGGCTGAAGTCAAAGGCAACAGAAACAACTTTCCCTTCTGCTTGGAGGAAACACAGAAAGGAATCAGGCCCTGTGATCGGAGCAGATGATGTGGAGGTAACAGCTGTCAGAGCAAACAGCCCCCATCCCCCATTTGCTTCTCTATTCTCCTTCAAGAACTGGGGGAGATGGAAAACTGGTTCAGCAAGGAGATCGTCGAACCTTTAAAATGGGTCCAGACACGTAGGTGCAGGTGCAGGACCTCCCAGGATTTATGGGAACACAGATTGAGAGTCAGGAGATTGGAGACGGCCAAACCCCCTTATTTTCGAAAAGCAGAGCAAGGCAGGAATGACCACTTTGTTTGGTGACCTTCATAGAGTTCTGCCTCCATCCCGACCTCCATGCTTTACCTAAGAGCTGGTGAGTTCTTTGGGAAGAAGTGGGATGCTTGTGGAGCAGCACGGTTTCCCTCATCTCAAACCTAGCTCATTTCTCCCTCCAAGGGGAAATGTGCCACAGTCTTAATATAAATTGGTTTCAGCAAAGAATTAAACCAAATGTAGCACAGAACAGGGACTCAGTTAAATTCGTTAAATTTGTGGATAGATAAGATCCTTAGTAAGAAGAGAAATAACTACTGGTTTAGACAATGCAGTTAGGTGGAATTATGTAGTTTGAACAATAGATCTGTGTCTACATGGAGAAGGTCTTTACCAGGTTTTCTGTCTAGCCCTGTATAGACTTGGGTTTGGTCTTAGAATTGGCATGGAATGAAGACCCAGGAGGTAAATATGTCAAATCTAGGAAAGATGTGGCCCATTTAAGGAGGTAGTAGCTGCCCAGTTCCCAGAAGAGGTTAAACTGGGCTGCAATATTATTTCAGTCTGGAAACCACATGAAGAGGACCAGTAGGGAACTAGGACCTGCTCCAGTGGTCAACGGTGAGGATGAAAAGGTGGAAATGAGGCCACATAAGCAATGGTAAGAGAGGCCAGGGTTGTTTAGCCTGGATAGGGAAGACTGGAGGTAGGGGTGTGGGCATATGAGCCACTTTCCACATGTTCTAAAGACTGGGGAGGGTATGAGCTATTCTAGGCATCCCACTCTTATTTCAGTATACGCAGAACTTGAGGCTTCCCAAAGCAGTGATTTCTCTCTGGTCTGAGTGGTCACCTTCCAGATGTGTTAGTCAATTATTCCAGCTGTGTATGGGAAATGGAAGCAAATAATCGCTATATCTCTGGACCCAAAAGCCAAGATGATCCTTGATTCCCCTCTGGCATTTTGTTCTCCTTCCAGATGACAAACTAAGGTGCTGGATGTGCAGCAGCTGGCTGTGCTGGGAAGTCAGGGCTGCTGACTCGCATTTCTGTTGCGTTGGCTGCTATGCTGTGAGGAGCAGCACGTGCGTGTCACTTCCATAATGCATGCCACCTCCAGCGGAGAGATGCCTCTGACAACTGGCCAGGGAAGAGCCCTGATGTCAGCTGTCAAAGCACCAATAGTCTGAGCTTGCAAGCGGGGAAATGAGATTTCGTTGCAACAATAAGAGAGCAGACAATATGTTCAAAATTAAACTGACCTTAAATAAGTTCTTCCATTTATATGATACTGGGAGTTCTCCAGGGCAAGCCAAAGTAGCTCTCATTAAGGTGGTAGTTACAATGAGTGGCACATTATTAGTATAGTAGTAAATATTGTGATCCTTGTGTCTGTCTGGTCTGAACACCTCAAGGGCTGTCCTGCTTTTCTATTCATTCCTCCTTACCCACAATAAATAAACTTCCCAATTCATTACTACCTCCTATTGAGAAGGTCTCTTTTTCTGGGGATCAAAATCAGGAAATCTGGGGATGGGGAACTTGAGTAAGTGATTCTAAAACAAAGTGTTAACATAGATTTCATGTATTTCTCAAACAGAACCCTAATATTGAGCCTGAAGCTGATGCAAATAAGGTAGTGACATGTGATTCATATTTATACTGTGTACGTATCTATCTTGGCATACCATTAAGATGCAGCAGTGAAAAATTTCACTTGCCTCCATAAAATCAAAGTTAGTTATTATGAAAATTATGAATTTCTCTTTTCCGAATAAATACCCCAGATTCTCCATCCATTCCCCAGTGGACATGTTTCTGTAACTACCCTTGACATCACAGTACATGTTTCATTTGGTCTTGTTGAGAAATGGCCAGAATGAACTTCTAGATTGCAGAGAGCAGAAGAGGCCCATCTACTGCCCCATCCAATTCCTCATTCTGGCTACTCCCTTCCTAGTAACGTGGCCTCATTCCCCTGTATTTTCCAAGGCAAGCTCCTTGGGCTCTTGGGTCATATGAAGCTTACTTTCAACATAAAAACCTTTTGTCTTTTTGATGGTACAAAGTCACATCTTCCCCATACCACATTGTTCAGGTTATTTTTTTAACAGCAATGGAAAATTCTACATTTGTCTCTGTTATATTTCATCTTATGAGATCCTGTTCATTATATCAGTGTGCCAAGAACTTATTGAGCTGGTTCCATAATCCTTCATTTTTCTATCCTTCCAAACCCTATGTGAGCTGCAGAGCAAATAAAGCCACCCTCTACTTCTTCATCTAAGTCACGGATTCTATCATCCAGGACATGAAAATGGATTTTGAGTAACTTTTCCCCTTTCAAATCATTTGGCTGGAATATATTAAGCCATCTTTATTTTTGTGATGTACTCACCCTCCTCATCCTCTGTTATTTCTTCTGTTCCAGTTATCTGTAAACATGGTGACCTAAAACAACAACTACTTAATTGGTGCTCACTGATGATGGCTCAGGAATGTGGACAGGGCACAGCAGGGTGGCTTCTTTCTGCTCTGAGATGTTTGGGGCCTCAGCTGGGAAGACGTGAATGGCTGCTGGTGATTCAAACAGCTTGGGCTGAAAGCATCTGGAAGCATCCTCACTCGCACGTCTGGCACATGGGCTCAGCTGGGGCAGCCCCCTGAGCACTGACATGTGGCATCTTTGATCAGCTGAGCTTCTCACAGCCTGGAGCCCGGTCCATGAAGAAGCATCCAGAGAGAGAACGTTCCAAGAGGACCTGGAGAAGCTACACAGCCTTTTCTGACCTGGTCACAAAGCATCATTTTACTCTGTTGGCTGAAGCAGTTACAAGACATCCCAGATTCAAGGGAAGAGGACCTACCCACCATCTCTCAATGAACAAAGTGTCAAAAAAGTTGGGAGCATTTTAGAAAATATATACATTTGAGAGCTCTCCAAGTCTATTGAGCCTTATAATATGAAAATACATTTTGTTAAGGTTTTGTTCAGACAGAAAAAGCATGAATGAGCACACACAAGAGTTACGTATTAATGTTCAACCCATATGGAGTTTTTGTTTTAGTATATCAGTTTTGGAGGCATATTTAAAGATTAGTAGAATATTTGAAAGCATTGTATTTGATAGGTTGAGTATACTACAGTGGCATGTGATATTCAAAGCCCTAATGCGCCATGCATACAATTTCTTTAATTCATTCATACCTTCTTCATAAGTGGTTGATTCTCAATCATGAAGCTCACCACACATGTGGAATTACTCTCAGAACCGGAAGCTCTAGCTAATGGTGATGCTACAGGTGGAGGAAATGTGCTTTCTGTCCCAGGAGCCAGCGAGGGCTTCTGGCACCGAAGCCTCTCAGAAGCACTCAGAAGCTCTCCAGATTAATTCTGTGGGAAGGAAGATGTCACAAGCAACAGAAAGCACCTTCACATCATGAGTAGTTCATGATAAGGCAATCAAAAAAGTAAAATACCAGAAGAAGGTTAAGGATTCAGGGGAGGGTCTCCACATGGTGCTTCAATAGGAAGCAGCAACATTGGTAAAGCAAAAACAAAGACATTTAAAAAAACCCTTAAAACTAAATTCTTATCTAAATCATCTAAGCTGGATTTCATGTTTTTTTCCTTTGGTCATCATATGATATTACTGTTTAGAACTCTTGTCCTCAGGGCCACTGTGAATGCCAGCAACATGTCCCAAAGCAGCATCAGCATGTGTGATGGTTTTCAGAGATGAGCTCCAAGAGGCCATGCATCTGCCTGTTGGTTCCGTGAACAGCCATATCATCTCATGTTATGTATAAAGTGAACGTTCCTGTGGTCAGGATTCTCACCTGGCCCTGGTCGGCTGGCTCACCACACATGTGGGGGCAATACATCGTTATTGCCTCTATGTAGAGTCTTACCTAGTGCTCTGGGTGACACAGTGGCATGGCTGCAAGGCTGCAGGAGAGCAGAGACTAGAGTGGTGGCAGTGCTGAGGACAGAGACTGAGATGGTTGTGGGGTGTCTTGCCAATGGGTTTCAGCCCCAGGTAAGCTCACTATGGATTCAGTGTGACCAAGGAAATGACACTAGAACATTCTTGGGGTTACACCCAACATTATTTCCATGGTGGCAGGTCAGTCACTAAAATCTCGTTCACTGAGAGCAAGTCTGCATGCAGCAAGCGGGTCTCTGCCTCTGGGCCTCTCTAACAGCATAGCTGTCCTCTGGGCTCTCTGCCTGCACAGCCATCCTCTGGGCCTTTGTCCTCAGCGCTGCCACCACTCCAGCCTCTGCTCTGCTCTCCTGCAGCCTTGCAGCTGTGCCACTATGTTGCCCAGAGCACTGGACCGAGCTCTTTATATAGACTCAATAGCAACGTATTGCCCACAGGTGTGTAGTGAGCTAGCCAACCAGGGTCAGGTGAGAATCCTGGCTACAGGAACTCTCATTTTATACACATACAGGCAGAGAGGCCCAGATGCAGAGACTGGCTTGCTGCAGTGAATGGGATTCTAGTGATTGACCTGCCATGATGGGAATAAAGTTGGGTATAATCCCTTTCACCCCAAGAACATTCCATTGTCATATTTTTTGTCTCATTGAATCCATAGTGAACTTGTCCAGGGCTGAAACTCATTGGCAAGGCACATGTTGACCTCCTTCCTGAGATCAAACGGGGATGATAATGAATTCCGGATTGGTCAGCTCTGCCTGGCCAAACCTCCGAAATTTGCCTGGTTTCAGACATATCTGCTGGGATGTAAGAATCATTCTTGTTTTCCTCTCAGAGTCTGTTACTTGCAGTCCTCAGTGTGACCTAGGAGCTCCTAGACCAATGTTCCCCTTGGAATATATGTTTGAGAGGGAAGGCGTATGTTCCCTCAGAGTTATGTGATGAAAACGCAGCTTAGAATTTCAAGCTCTCCTTTCAGAGATTCAAGCTTTCGCAGACCATTTTAATTAAAGTTCTCTAGACAGGAGGCGGAAAAAAGATTGACTGGAATGAATATAACCTGCATGGAGCAGTGAAAAAAAAAGAATCACGTGGGGATGTAGAGTTATACAACACGTTTTTGGGAAACAAATCAATATGTATCCCACAAACAAAGCACTGGCTGCCCAAAGATAAAGTTAAAAATAACACATCAAGCGGCTTGAGGCACAGGATTATTTGAAAAATACATCTTTATTGCCTTACAAATTCACTTTAACAAGAGATTCGTTTTTCCACTGAAGGATGTGCTGATTATTGTCCTGTGGTTTTCAATTAATAAGTTCACAGCTAACAGTTTTTAAGTACACTGAATCATGTAAATTTCCATATCGCAGCAGCTAATTTATTTGTTTATTGTGGTCTCACAGGCACCACATGAATCTGGTTTTGAAATCAGTTCCAAGTAAAGCAGATGAGTTTTGCAGGAGAGACGAAATGTAATGAAGACCCTCAAGCTTCTCCCCGTGCTGCTCCATCTAGAGAGGGTTTCATGCTGCCACAGCAAGTGGGAAGGGCAAAGAACCAACGTTACTATCCACACTGCTAGGCTGGGAGAATCGAGTCCTGTTTCTGAGTCACTGCTATCTTTTATTTATGATAATGCACTCTTTTCTTTGAGAGCTCTTAATGTATTCACAGACACACAAACACAAGGATCATTAAGTTACAAGCTGGGTTTATTTACCGTTTGCAGCTATCTCAGATGGTATGGTGCTACTGAACAGCATTCGCATTTTAAGATTATATACCAGCATTTCCGCTTTGCCTGACCCCTGTCCCTGACCCAGGCATGCACAGGAAATTTTACTTGGACTTTAGGAAGCTGATTCTCTAAAGAACTGTTCAGGATTGAGGAGGGATCCTTTTGAAATATCAGATGTTGAGAAAGTTCCCCCTAGAACTGGCAGGCTGAGTGGAAGAGCAGGGAGATAAAGGGAGCAAAGTTTATGAAAAGGGAAAGAATATGGAGAGAAGGGATCAAAGAAATATTAGAAAGTTCTGACACCATTCTTTCAAAAAAAATTCGTAATGATGATCTGTTTCTTTGAAATGAGTAAATGAAGAAATGTTTGAACATTTCAATCAGTACAACACATAGACCGTGAAGAAAAAGTGACATGAAAGCATTGAGAAATAAAATTGAGTAAAACGTCCCCAGTTAATTTGAAAATTTCAATACACTCTCAAAATTGCTGGCAACCAAAGAAACCTCACAACTGTGCAAATTGGAATTTTCTTTTCTTGGGCATCCACGCGGATGGTGTAATTGCATATCTGAATGTATATGTTAGTATTTATACTGGCCTTGAATGTGTTGATCTTGGACACTTTTCTCCTGTAACCTATTAATGTTAACATTTTCTCCCAATGCATTATGAGCTACCATAAGCATTTTAATCATGAAGCAGCTTGATCTTCAGATTTACTGTTCCATGAATATGAGGAGAGCCCATTTTTGTCTTCCCCAGAGCTGTCATTTCAAGGGGCCCCATCTTCTACATGTTTGCTCCATCTGTCTCCCTTCATGTCTGCCTTTGTTCTGCAGTGGAAAAAAATAGGCAAAGTAGAGACGAAAAAACATGGAAACCACCAGAATTGGAATATGTCTGAATGATGCCCTTACAAAAATGGTTTAATTTTGGATTCTTGAAAAAATAAAACTCAGATGTAAATAAGCTAAGCATAAGTGGATCTTGTTTCAAGACAGGGACTAGCTTTTCCAGTAAGCTGGACACTCTCAATGTTGCTTGCGACCTTCAGGGTCTGGGATGAAGTAGACATAATGCCTCATAGAAAATGAGGTTTGGGTGGTTGTTGATTCTTCTTCTTGAAGGTCATGGGGCTTTAGGACACAAGTAAGCCATTGTGATTTTTTTTTACTTTGGTATCATCAATGTAAAATTATATGAGCAACATTATGATTACTAGACCACCCCCATCTTCAAGTCCCCACCACATACTCCATTATAGTCACTGTCCATCAGTGTAGTAAGATGCTATAGAATCACTACTTGTCTTCCCTGTGTTATACTGCCTTCCCCGTGCCGCACCCCCCCCCCACATTATGTGTGCTAATCATAATGTCCCATTTTCCCCATTATCCCTCCCTTCCCACCCATCCTCCCTAGTCCCTTCCCCTTGGTAACTGTTAGTCCATTCTTGGGTTCTGTGAGTCTGCTGTTGCTTTGTTCCTTCAGTTTTTTCTTTGTTCTTAAACTCCACAGATGAGTGAAATCACTTGATACTTGTATTTCACCTGGCTTATTTCATGAGCATAATACCCTCTCACTCCATGCATGTTGTTGCAAATGGTGGGATTTGTTTTCTTCTTATGGCTGAATAATATTCCATTGTGTATATGTACCACATCTTCTTTATCCAGTCATCTACTGAAGGACACTTAGGTTGCTTCCATTTCTTGCCTATTGTAAATAGTGTTGCGATAAACATAGGGGAGCATATGTCTTTTTCAAACTGGAATCCTGCATTCTTAGGGTAAATTCCAAGGAGTGGAATTCCTGGGTCAAATAGTATTTCTATTTTGAGTTTTCTGAGGAACCTCCATACTGCTTTCCACAATGGTTGAACTAATTTACCTTCCACCAGCAGTGTAGGAGGGTTCCCCTTTCTCCACATCCTCGCCAACATTTGCTGTTGTTTGTCTTTTGGATGGTGTCTATCCTTACTGGTGTGAGGTGATATCTCATTGTGGTTTTAATTTGCATTTCTTCGATTAGTCATGTGGAGCATCTTTTCATGTGCCTGTTGGCCTTCTGAATTTATTCTTTGGAGAACTGTCTGTTCAGATCCTCTTCCCATTTTTTAATTGGATTATTTGCTTTTGGTTTGTTGAGGTGCATGAGCTCTTTATATATTTTGGGTGTCAACCCTTTATCAGATATGTCATTTATGAATATATTTTCCCATACTATAGGATGCCTTTTTGTTCTACTGATGGTGTCCTTTGCTGTACAGAAGCTTTTTAGTTTGATATAGTCTCACTTTTCATTTTTGCTTTTGTTTCCCTTGCCCAGGGAGATATGTTCATGAAGAAGTTGCTCATATTTATGTCCAAGAGAGTTTTGCCAATGTTTTCTTCTAAGAGTTTTATGGTTTCATGGCTTACATTCAGGTCTTTGATCCATTTAGAGTTTACTTTTGTGTATGGGGTTAGGCAATGATCCAGTTTCATTCTCTTACATGTAGCTGTCCAGTTTTGCCAAAACCAGCTGTTGAAGAGGCTGTCATTTCCCCATTGTATATCCATGGCTCCTTTATCATATATTAATTGGTCATATATGTTTGGGTTAATATCTGGACTCTCTACTCTGTTTCATTGGTCTATGGGTCTGTTCTTGTGCCAGTACAAAATTGTCTTGATTACTGTGGCTTTGTAGCTTGAAGTTGGGAAGCATAATCCCCCCAGCTTTATTCTTCCTTCTCAGGATCGCTTTGGCTATTCAGGGTCTTTTGTGGTTCCATGTGAATTTTAGAACTATTTGTTGGTATTTTGAAGGGTTTGCACTGAATTTGTAGACTGCTTTAGGCAGGATGGCCATTTTAACAATATCAATTCTTCCTACCCAAGAGTATGGGATGAATTTCCATTTGTTAGTGTCCTCTTTAATTTCTCTTAAGAGTGTCTTGTAGTTTTCAGGGTATAGGTCTTTCACTTCCTTGCTTAGGTTTTTTCCTAGGTATTTTATTCTTTTTGATGCAGTTGTGGATGGAATGGTTTTCTTGACTTCTCTTTCAGCTAGTTCATTGGTAGTGTATAGGAAAGCAACAGATTTATGTGTATTAATTTTATATCCTGCAACTTTGCTGAATTCAGATATTAGTTCTAGTAGTTTTGGAGTGGATTATTTAGGGTTTTTAATGTACAATGTCATGTCGTCTGCAAACAGTAACAGTTTGACTTCTTCCTTATCAATCTGGATGCATTTTACTTCTTTGTTTTGTCTAATTGCCATGGCTAGAACCTCTAGTACTATGTTGTATAAAAGTGGGGAGAGTGGGAATCCCTGTCTTGTTCCCTATCTTAGGTGAAAAGCTTTCAGCTTCTCACTGTTAAGTATGATGTTGGCTGTGGGTTTGTCATATATGGCCTTTATTATGTTGAGGTACTTGCCCTCTAAACCCAATTTGTTGAGAGTTTTTATCATGAATGGATGTTGAATTTTGTGGAATGTTTTTTCAGCATCTATGGAGATGACCATGTGGTTTTTGTCCTTCTTTTTGTCAATGTGGTGGATGATGTTGATGGATTTTCAAATGTTGTACCATCCTTGCATTCCTGAGATGAATTCCACTTGGTCATGGTGTATGAACCTCTTGATGTATTTTTGAATTCGGTTCGCTAATATTTTGTTGAGCATTTTTGCATCTATGTTCATCAGGGATATTGGTCTGTAATTTTCTTTTTTTGTGGTTTCTTTTCTGGTTTTGGTATTAGAGTGATGCTGGCTTCATAGAATGAGTTTGGAAGTATTCCCTCCTTGTCTATTTTTTGGAAAACTTTAAGGAGAATGGGTATTATGTCTTCTCTAAATATCTGATCAAATTCAGCAGTGAATCCATCTGGCCCGGGGGTTTTGTTCTTGGGTAGTTTTTTGATTACTGATTCAATTTCGTTGCTGGTAATTGGAATGTTTCAATTTTCTGTTTCTTCCTTGGTCAGTCTTGGAAGGTTGTATTTTTCCATAAAGTTATCCATTTCTTCTAGGTTATCCAGTTTGTTTGCATATAGATTTTCATAGTATTTTCTAATAATTCTTTGTATTTCTGTGGTATCCACTGTGATATTTCCTTTCTCATATCTGATTCTGTTTATGTGTGTAGATTCTGTTTTTCTCTTAATAAGTCTGGCTAGGGGTTTATCTATTTTATTTATTTTCTCAAAGAAGTTAGCCATTGTGATTTGCAGAGTAAGGTATTCTGTTGTGATTTGTAAGCAGAGAATATATAATCTGCAGTAGCACTTCATATTTCTTCAATGAAAATACACTAGAGCCAGCATGATCAGTTCTAGCATTCTTTAGTTGCCTCTAGCCCAAGTTCCAGCACCATGGCAGAAAGGAATGAATATTAATAGAATAATTTGGTTCAATAGACCAGTACTGGCAAAGAGGTAAAAGGAATGCCTATCAGATTTCTTGAATTTAGTGCTCAAGAAACAGAAATTCATTGACAGTGTAGGTTATGGTCCCTCTTGATTCAGCACAGATGGTGCTGACACATGAAGAATGACACAACAGCCTCTTCTGTGTCGACAAGTGAGGGAGGCACGTAGCTCCCACTCATGGAGGTTTGTTCTTTGCATTCTGTCTTGAGACTCCCCACAATGGTGCCTACTGTAGCGGTTGCTCATGCCACATGCCAGTTAGTCATTTTACACAGGTTATTTGCTCATGTCACAAAAGCCAGTATTTGGCTCTGGGCAAAGTGTTTGTAGGTAAAAGTCCACCTAGATCACATGAAACTCACAACCTAGAACTGCCAGCTCTGTGTGTATTAAGAGATTCACAGATCTCTTCAAAGCAAGCCTTTGTGATGTCAAATTTCACATTCTTTCTTTCTTGTGTTATTGAATAGACACCCTAAAAGTCCAGAAGAGATTCTGAATCTCTTCATATTTTGAGTACTTTCAGGCTGTATACTTGTCAACGCTATCATTTGCTATTCATTGAAATGCTAGATTAGTACTTATTCTCTTAAGGTGGAGACTGATAAAGGAGAATATGCACCTCCCCCGAACTCAGTAATGATGCCCAGATACAGTGAAAGAGGGTGAAGTACACAAGATTGTTTTTAATTCAAAATAATCTAGGGGAACTGTTGGCTCTTTGGGTATCTTTATTATTTTTTTCTTTGGGCAACTTTAGAATAAAGAAGTGGTTTCTGGTACATGCTGGATGAGATTAACGGAAATAAGTTTAATATTTTGCATGGACTGAAAGGACTCTCAGAATCTTATGGGCTCTGAGATGCAGGATTAGGCGTCATTTGGAAAGCAAAGATTGTGACAGACACTCCCAGAGATAAAGGATCCAACATATAACCCATAGATAGGTTTAAGGAGTCTAGAAAAAGTGGAAAACGGACAAGCCAGTTCTTAGAAAACATAGCCAGTTTTATGACAGTGTAGCCTGGGCATTCTCTAAATACTCTCCCTTTTGAGAGTTTAGGATTACAAAACAGCAAAAATATAATGAAGAATTTCATTCCTACTTAATGGAGATAAATAATACTTAAGAAGACAGTTATGAAAAAGCACTGTGAGTGTTAACTTTGATGATGACTGTAAAGTGTATGGCACATAAGTGTCAACTATTGCTAGTATTAGAAAACTATTATTAATAAGATATAATACTTATATTACCATTATTCTCTTTATAAGAAGAAAGCATAATGGGTTTAGAGGTCTTAGGAGTAGTTCTGACCAAGTGATGGTCTTTAACAATTATAATCAAGAGAAAGACTTCCTAGCTCCCATCTAGCTAGAGGCACCTACTCAGTCCTTATGTTTTCCACCATAGTGAGATTTTTCTTTTAGGAATCTCAAGCAGATTAGAGAAGAGAAGGGGCCAAGCAAGGCTTTTGGACATGTAGTCTGAGAACCTCAGGGAACCTGACTCATACCACTGATGGCAAGATGCCTGGCCTGCAAATGTTTCCAGTTTGTTTGGAAGTTCTGTGTGGGGAAAGGAGTCATCTCTTCTTCCCACAGTACGTAACCTCTTTTCTTTTCCCAACTGTGTCTGAAGTTGGGGTCCCTGGACCACAAACCAAATATATCAGATAGCTGCTGCTCCCTCTTCTGGGGTTTCTTTTCTCTACCCCCACTGGGTCAGACAGAAGCTGATAGGTGGGCACTACAGCAACACTCAGTATCTAAACTAAGTAGGAAAACATCTTCCCCCAAAGAAAGACAGTATTCCTCAATGACAAGAAATACTTCTCTAGGGCTGAGAAGAAAGGGACCACTGGAAATATGCTTTATTAGAGCAGTCAACCAAAGCTTGTTAAAATTCCATGACATGAAGTCACAGTAGATTCCAGGTTGCTGAGAATGGGGTTGGCACGGGGCTGGATGGTTGGAAAGGACTACAAACAACTCATAGTCACAATTCCTTCTCCCAGTAAATTTTGATCGAGGCAGTGCTCCCTGAAAATATTTTTATTCTAATTAACCTGCAATTTTAGGTGCTAAATTGTAATCCTCTTTCGGATTTACTTGAACTTTAAAGTCCTCATGTCCAAATGTAAATGCACTTCATGCTCTAATTAGTTACTTCCCTAAATCGGAATCAGCTGTCTTTTCATCACCAGGCTAGAAACCTCAAAAATCTTTGATTCTCCTTTTTTTCTTCCCCCAAGGTTAGAAAGCTGCCAAGCAGGTGGATTGTTAATCTGCAGGGTCTGGCTAGTATCAGTATCAGTTTTCTAATTCCATTGTGCTGGTTCTTAGAGTCATTGCTTTTATTCTTAACTGTTCACTCCATCTTCCACTTCTTTCTGTTGCAGTCCTACCTACCTCCAACTGCTAGATTGATCTTGCTCAGGAATGCATCTATGTATGCTCAAAAAGGTGAAGTCATCCTGAGCAGTCAGTATACTGGTAAATAAGCTCTTATAAATCTGACGATTGCAAATCAAACTCACCACGGCTTTGTCACCATTGGATGAATGGAGATAGCTGAGTTACTGAACTCTCATTGTTTGAAATATATGGTGACCCCAATAAGATGCAATAGCCGTATGAAGCTCAGTTCGGGACACAGGTCCCCTGGTGTTGTAATGCTAAAGTAATAAGTACTTTGATCACAGCACTAAAAATGGGGGACCAAACAGAATTAATTCTAGACTCTCATTATTTTATTTACAAACTTTAGGCCTTGGGCAAGTTATTTTGCCTTGCTGAGCTTGAGCAATTGTTTCTGATTTTTGTTTGTTTGTTTTAATAAGAATATAAAGAAGAATATTAAGAAGATATTAATAACATAATGAAGAATTTCATTCCTACTTAGTGGATTGTTGGGAATTTATACATGTATATATATTTATTTGATATGGTAGAGTACCTAGTATGTGGTGGCTGCTTTGATAATAATAATCCTTATAAATGTTAGTTACTACTGAGATCCCCTTGCTGTTTGTATTGTAATTCTGAAACTGTACAAATAATTAGGCGTCTCCCCAAATGGTATTCCTGTCATGTTAGTTTTAAACATCAATTTCCCTTTTTGCCTATAATCCAAAACCAAGTGGAACCACAAAAATCTCATTCAAAGTAGAGAAGGCAGCTGCCATTGTCTGACCTTGGATCCACCTTTGGCACATTCTTTTCCCTGGAGGAAATTAGGGGAAATACTGAGCCAGTTTCCTGCAGGACATGCTTGGACTTGCTCAGATATGACCTCTTTCTTCCTACTAATAATCACCCTTCCCCCTCCAGAGAAATAGTCCTCTGTAAGGGCTTGAAAATGCATTAGAAAAAAATCCAGCTCTCCTCTTCTCTTGAGCAATGGGCACCAGCCCCCTGATGAAAACCTAGGTCAGTACAAAACCAGCAGGAGAGGCATTCCTGTCCTCCAGGGAACAACTGAGCATCTGAAGACATTTTTGCACTCCATGTACTCTATAGACAGAAAGGAGAGGAGCAGAAAGGGGGAGGATATTACACCGGAGAGGAGCAGCTTTTTGGCAGGGGAAGCTTCTAGGCTAATAGAGAGTGGGGAGACTGAGCCAAACCTTCAACCCCCGATCTGCCAGGGTGGGAGAATCCTGGGGTGGAAGCTCTGTGGGAGCATGAGACGCATGCCTTCAGTCCCAAAGGACTGTCAATGTTATCCTCATCCCTTTTGAGCAATGAGGATGTGTCCTTCATTTGGCTTCCTTTCAGGCCCTGATGCCAGCACCTTCTTGTCTTCTGTCCAAACTCTGTTCCCTTACCGCCACCCCACTGACTCACTGTAATTTAAGAGCATGTGGAGGTGGAGGGAGGGCTGAGCCAGGAAGCAGGAGCTAGCCTTTGGGTTTGTGCTCCACAGATGACCTTCCATGGGGCCTTGGGTGAATTGCTTGGCCCCAAACCTTCCTGTCTCTCCATGCACTGCAGTAGAGGTAACAGCAAGTATGTCGCCAAGCAAGTAGGGTTTCTGAGAAATGAGATCATGCAACTGAAAGTGTAGAGTATTGTGCAAAAAGGAGGCACTTCTATGTCCATTCCTTTTTTCTCACATAGGACTAATAATTTGAACACAGTTCAGGGGGTGTGCTTCAAATAATAAACACATGATTCACCCTTTAATGGACAGAATAGGAAGTGTGTGGAGCGATCAGATCCAAATAAGCACAGGTGCTCAATTAGTAGCCACTGTTTAGAAAACAACAACTTGAATCCAGACACTGCAGACCTCTTTAATAAATATCTTCTTAATTGCCTGAGCAGTTGAAAAAGTTCAGCAGAAGGAAGAAACATTTAGATCAATGTTGAGTGGAACAGGATGGTCAGACAGCTGGAAGGCATGTTCCTACTCAGTATTGTGCTCTCATGGCAGATTATAGACAAGCAGAGATCATGCTAAGAAGTACGAGAGCTGATTCTAGAAGCAGGAGTGAGGGAACCTAACTTCATTATGCACAGGGCAGCTGCCATTAGGGAAGGGAGAATGAGCCCGGAACTGAAGAAGAACATCCTCAGGTCTGAACTTGCAGAGTTTATCCAAAAGTCACAGGAGGTTGGAAAAGCCTGAAGAAGGTATCTTGAGGTCAGATTAGGGAAGGATCTTTCTCATATAAATAACATTTGCTTTTAAGGTTTGGAACTTTCTTTTCAATTTCTTTTTGAAAACTCCCTTTGACAGTTCTAATCTGATAGGGTTATTCTGATGGAAAAGACTGGTTCAAGGTCAAGCAAAGGAGAAACAATGTTCCGCGGTGACAAGACAGTATGATGGAATTAATATGGCAAACTGGTGTGGGGACTGAGTTTGTGAGAAAAATGTTGGAGCGAAGTTCAAGTATACAATACAGAATTACTGACTATAGTCGTCCTGCTTTATGTTAGGTCCCCAGAACCTATTCATTTTGTAATTGAAGGCTAGTTCCCTTTGAGCACATCTCTCCATTTCCCCTACTCTCCCAGACCCTAGCAACAACCATTCCACTCTCATCCTCTCTGTTGCTATGACTTGGACTTTTTTTTCTTTCTTTCTTCCTTTCTTTGTTAATTCCACATATAAGTGACAACATACAGAATTCATCTTTGGATAATTTCATTTAGCATAATGTCCTCCAGCATAAATGTCTTCTAGGCTCATTTATATTGTTGCAAATGGCAGGATTTTCCTTCTTTCTCATGGCTAATTCATAACCCATACCACATCTTCTTTGTCCATTCATCTCCTGATGGACACTTGGGTTGTTTCCATGACTTGGCTATCGTGAATACTGCTGTAATAAATATGGACTGTAGATATCTCTTTGAGATGCTGTCTTGTTTCTTCCACATATATATCCAGATGTGGGATTGCTGGATCATATGATAGTTCTATTTTTTATTTTTTTGAGGAATATCCATACTGTTTTTTATAATGGCTGTACCAATTTACTTTTTACCCACAATGTAAAAAGTTTCCCTTTTCTCCATATCCTCATCAACACTTGCTATCTCTTGTCTTTTTGATAAAAGCCACCTAATATGTATGACATGATATCTCATTATGATTTGCATATCCATGATGATTAGTGATGTTGAACATCTTTTCATGTACCTTTTGAACATCTGTATGCCTTCTTCAGAAAAACGTCTGTTCAAGTCCCTTGCCCATTTTTAGTCAGGTTATTTGTTTTTTCCTATTGAGTTGTAAAAGTTTCTTACATAGTTTGAATATTAACTTTATCAGATAATATGACTTGCAAATATTTTCTCCCATTCCCTAGCTTGCCTTTTCATTTTGTTGATTGTTTCCTTTGCTATGCAGAAGTTTTCTAGTTTGATGTGGTCCCACTTGTTTAATTTTGCTTTTGATGCTTATATTTCTGGTTTCATACTAAAAAAAAATCATTGTTAAGACCAATGTCAGGGATATTTTCCCCTATATTTTCTTCTAGGGCTTTTATAGTTTAGGTCTTACATGTAAGTCTTTAATCAATTTTGAGTTAATTTTTATGATTGGTTGTGAAGAGAAAACAGCTGATGAATTGCTGCCCATACATTTTACAATATGATAACCCTGCTCACACCCAGAGTCTGGACATTTAGATAAAGACCCAAGCTTAGGACTCCTGCCCCAAGTTCCCACTTTGATTTTCCTGGGAACTGCTTAGAGTTGAGCCTGTGAAAAGTCAATGACCACTACCCCAAGAAATAGGTGTCTGCTACCTGATATCTCCTGCCAGCTTATAACCTGGAATGGAGGACTGCCCTTCTGAAGGCTCGTTGCACCTCATCCCCCACCATTTCTAGGATATATAAGTAATAAATCCTATGACTTTAATTCCTTTGTGTGAGTGTATTGAAACCGTGCCTTCAGTCAAAATGGTCCCAGGGTCTTTATTTCACTTCCCCAGAGTAGGAACTTGGATGCTGAGGGAATTACCTATAGACCACATGTGGATGGCTTGTGCCTCTTCAATCAGCAGGTCATAATTTTCACATCCTTAATTTAATACATCAGCTATAGCACTCCCTCCACAACACAATGACATCAAATAGGGGTCTGGTTTCATTTTTTGCATGTAACTATCCAGTTTTCCCAACAGCATTTACTGAAGAGGCTATCTATTCCCCAACATGTGTTCTTGGCACCCTTGTCAAAGATTAGTTGATTGTATATGCTTGGGTTTACAACTGGACTCTCTAATATGTTCCATTGGTCAATGTGTTTGTTTTTATGCCAGCTTTGATCAATATAGATTTGTGATACAGTTTGAAATCAGAAAGTATGATGCCTCCAGCTTTGTTCTTTTTCATGATTGCTTTGGCTATTCAGGGTCTTTTGTGGTTCCATAAGACTTAGGATTATTTTTATATTACTGTGAAAAATGCCAATGTAAATTTGATGGAGATTTCCCAGAATCTATAGATTGCTTTGGATAGTATAGGCATTTTAACAATATTATTTTATCTCATCTGTGAACATGGGACATCTTTCTATTTGTGCCATCCTCAATTACTTTCATCAATGTTTTACAGTTCTCTTTTTTATAAATTGAATTACAGTTGATATATAATCTTATATTAGTGTCAAGTATACAACACAGTGATTTAACAGTTGCCCATATTATTAAATCCTCCACCCCACTAGTATAGCTGCTATCTGTCAACAAAGGAATATGTTACAGAATCACTGACTATGTTCTCCATTCTGTATTACTCTCTCCCTAACTAACCTACATTATGATTGAGAATTTTTGTGCCCCTTTATCCCTCTCAGTCTCCTCCACAACTGACTCCAATCACCCCACCGAATGGTTACTATCAGCCACTTCTCAGTGTCTATGAGTCTATTACTACTTTGTTCATTCTATTTTGCTTTGTTTTTGTATTCCACAAATAAGAGAAATCACATGGTATTTGTCTTTCTCCTCCTGGCTTATTTCATTGAACATAACACCCTCCAGATCCATCCATGTTGTTGCAAATGGTAGGGCTTCTTTTTTATGGTTGAATAATATTTCATTGTGTATGTTTACCACATCTTCTCTATCCATTCATCTGTTGATGGACAGTCAAGTTGCATCCATATCATCGCTGTTGTAAAAAATGCAACAGTAAACATAGGGATGCATATTCTTTTAAAATCAGAGATTTGTTTTCTTTGGGTAAACTCCTAGAAATGGAATTACTGGGTCAAATGGTATTTCTGTGTTTAGTTTTTTGAGGAACTTCCATACACTTTCCACAGTGATAGCAACAACTAGCATTGCCATCAACAGTGTAGGAAGGTTCCCTTTTCTCCACATCATTGCCAGCACTTATTATTTCTTATCTTTTGGATAGCGGCCATCCTGACTGATATGAGGTGATATCTCATTGTAGTTTTGATTTGCATTTTCCTGATGAATAGCAATGTGGAGCATCTTTTCATATGCCTGTTGGCCATCTGTATTTATTTCTTCTTTGCAGAAATGTCTGTTTAGGTGTTCTGTCCATTTTTTATTGTTTTTTTCTTTTTTTGGAGTTGAGGCATATGAACTCTTTATGTATTTTGGATGTTAATCCCTTATCAGATAAATCATTTAGAGATATATTCTCCCATATTATAGGTAGCCTTCTTTTTCTGCTGATGGTGTCCTTTGCTGCACAGAAAATTTTAGCTTGATGTAGTCCCATTTGACTATTTTTTATTTTGTTTCCCTTGTCCAAAGAGACATGGCTAGGAAGAAATTGGTCATACTTATGTTCAAGAGGTTTTTGCTTGTGTTTTCTTCTAAGACTTTTATGGTTTCATGACTTACATTCAGGGCTTTGATCCA